>NC_071657.1:55534376-55841876 GCF_014839835.1 Dryobates pubescens | reverse complement strand
ACTGGAGCAGGCTGCCCAGAGATGTTTTGGAGTCTCCTTCTCCGGAGACTTTCAAAACCCACCCGGATGTGTTCCTGTGCAGCTTGCCCTAGGTGATCCTACTTCAGCAGGGTGGTTGGACTCAATCTCTGGAGATGTCTTCCAACCCCCAATCTTCTGTGATTCTGTATGAAGTTCTAGTCAAAAACCATTACAATTACAAAAGTTGTAGAAGTTTTCACATTTGCCTGAACCACATTCTTCAGGGCACAACATTTGTAGTGATAGCATCCTCCAAGATCCCCAAACTTCATACATGTCAAGAGGAATCTGTTTTCAAATTTTAGCATGTGCCTAATCTTTGCTCTCATATGCAAGCTATAAAAAAACCATTTGATTTGCATGCAAATAAGAATTTGTAATAAGGAAGGACAGGATCCTCTCTCTTCCTTCTCCTAAGGAGAAAAAGAAGAGGAAAAAGGAAGAAGGAGAGGAAGAAGCTGCTCTTAAATGGGGCTGTGTATGCACCATGTGGTGCAACTTTTAAGCCCAGGCTATGCAGAAGCATAGACAGCTGATCATGACAGCCTCTTTGGCAACTTTAAATCTGTGTGGACAGTTCTTGTTGAATTACGAATCTACTCATCCCTCAAACCCCATGCATTGTGGACCAGATACTGGAGGAAGAGCAATTCATGCCACCTTTATAGCTTGTTGACAGTTAACAGGCAATTGCACAGCTGACAGAAAAGTTAATGGAAGTCATCAAGTCTGGCATGTCCAGATGTTACTTGAACAGAGTGCTGGAGGAGTTGCCCCTGGCTAGGGCTGCCAATGTTTTCCAGCTGCAGCTGCCAGAAGGACATCACCCTTCAAAAATATCCAGGCTCCTGCAGGCTTACGTGGAGTTGTGTCCCCAGGGATGGTCATCAGCAAAGCAAACCAGAAATGGGCAGATATGATGTGCAAAGGAAACAGAAAGACAGTTCTCTTGTTTCTCATTTCTTTCTTTCTGCTAAAAAACAAACCAAACCACCAAAATAACACAACAACAACCAAAACAAACAAAAACCCCAAAACAATGAATGGAATTAATCAAGTTTAAGAAGGACAATCAAGTTTAAGAAGGACATTGAAACACTTGAACGTGTCCAGAGAAGGGCAACAAGGCTGGGGAGAGGCCTTGAGCACAAGCCTATGAGGAGAGGCTGAGGGAGCTGGGATTGTTTAGCCTGGAGAAGAGAAGGATCAGGGGTGACCTCATTGCCCTCTACAACTACCTGAAAGGTGGTTGTAGACAAGAAGGGGTTGGTCTCTTCTCCCAGACAACCAGCACCAGAACAAGGGGACACAGTCTCAAGCTGTGCCAGGGGAGGTTTAGACTTAAGGTGAGGAAAAAGTTCTTCACTGAGCGAGTCGTTCGTCATTGGAATGGGCTGCCCAGGGAGGTGGTGGAGTCACCATCCCTGGAGGTGTTCAAGGGGAGATTGGATGTGGCACTTGGTGCCATGGTCTAGTTGTGAGGTCTGTTGGGACAGGTTGGACTTGATGATCCTTGGGGTCTCTTCCAACCTTGGTTATACTGTGATACTGTAATAAGTAGACAGTATCCTCAAAAACACCTGAAGGGCAGAAAATTAAATCAGAATTATATGCCTAATGCCAGCAGACTGGAACGCTTCCACTGGGCCCCACCTGCATAGTATAATATTTATCAGTTATGTGCACATGTTAATGGTCTAGCAGGGACAAGAGTCATGAAAGTCTGAAGAGACTATACCACGTCTGCACTATTACTTGACATCAGGCTTTTGCCTTTAGTCCTATTACCTTTTTCATACTTTGCATCAGTAGAAAAACTTCCCCTATTGCTGTCAAAGGTGAAATAGCAGGTAAAACTGCCATGCTGAAAGTTGTGGAGCAGCAAAGGAGGGACCTCTGCTTTTATATACAGAAGGGTAGGATGAACAAAAAAGTGATTGTCATGAGAGAAAGAAAAGCTGCAGAATAATGACTGCTGACAAATGGAAAAGAGCAGGTAATTTGGAAAGAATTACATCACACAGGGCAAATTAAAACACTGAACTTGTGAACAGAAACCAATTGAATGACAGTGTAGAAAAAGTAAAAGACAGAAATAAGAGGTATAAAAAAATTTTCTTTCATCTCCTAGTGCAAAACCTGTGTTAATATTTCGATAAAGGGACAAAGGATAGAAGCCTTGCATCACACCATATACGGAAACGAATCGGGGAGCTCTAGCGGCAAAATAATGTATTTTGTGTGGGGGCACATATGTAACACGGATGTGCAAATCCACTTCCACTGCACACATTCCTGTCAGATTTACCCAGTTATGAAGAATTGTTTCAAAGTCTGTCTGTATTTGGTTTGGATGAGATGGAGTCAGCTCTTCCCATAGCATCTTTCATAGTGCTGTGTTCTGTAGTCGTAGCTGGAAAGGGTGTTGATAACACACCAACGCTTTAGCTACTGCTGGACAGTGTTCATACAGCACCAAGACTGTGCTTTTCCAACATTCACCCCTGCAACAGTAGGCTGAGGTGTGGGCAAGATCTTGGGAGGGGACATGGCTGGCCCAGCTGATCCAAACTGACAGAAAGGATATTCCACACCATATGACATCAGCTCAGATGTAAAAGCTAAGAGAAAGAAAGAAGTGGAGGTCATCCACTGATGATGTTTGTCCTCCAGAGCAACCACTACACATATTAAAGCCCTGCTTCATGGGTAGTGGCCCAGATATCATCTGCTGATAGGAAGTCAAGAATAATATTTTTCTTTGCTCTTACTTCTTTGCTCAACCTCTTGTCATATCCTTCTTCTCCCTTGCACAAGGAAAGGGAGTGGTGAAGCAGCTTTGGTGGACATCTGGCCCTCAGCCACCTCCCTGGGAAGCCAGTTCCAACCCTTCTGGTGAATACGGTTTCCATAATATACAATCTAATCCATGTCTGGTGCAGCTTGAGGCCATTTCATCTTGTCCTATCACTTGTTATTTGGGAGAAGGGATGTCTCCTCACCTTGTTGCAACTTCCTTTCAAGTAGTTGTAGAGAGCAAGAAGGTCTCCCCTCAGCCTCCTCTTCTCTAGACTAAACAACCCCAGTTCTCTCAGATGTTCCTTGTAAGATTTGCACTCTAGACTCTTCACCAGCTTCATTGCCCTTTTTAGGACATGCTCCAGCACCTCAATGTATTTCTGGTAGTTAGGGCCCCCAAACTGAACACAGTATTCAAGGTGCAGCCTCACCAATGCTGAGTACAGGGAGACAATCACTTTCCTAGTCCCACTGGCCACAATATGTGTGTGACCAGTCAGGATGTTGTTGTCCTTCTTTGTCACTGGGGCACACTGCTGGCTGACATTCAGCCTTCTGTTGATCAGTATCCCAAGGTTCATCTTCTGCTGGGCAACTTTCCAGCCATTCTCCTCCAAGACTCAGGAATACAACCTGGCACTTGGGCTTGTTGAATTTCATACCATTGTCCTCAGCCCACTGATCTAGTCTGTCCAGGTCCCTCTGTAGAGTTTTCCTACCCTTGAGCAAATCAACATGCCCACCCAGTTTGGTATAGTCTGCAAACTTACTAAGGGTATACTGGATCCCCTCATTATAAAGATATTAAAGGGCACGGAGAGTGCTGAGGGAGACAGTGTCAAAAGCTTTACTGAAGTCCAGGTAAACAACATTCACTGGCTTTCCCTGATCCATTAAGCTGGTCATCTTGTCATAGAATGATACCAGGTTAGTCAAGCTAGACTTGCCTTTCCTAAACCCATATGGACTGAGCCTGATCACTTCACTGTTCTGTGTGTAGCATGTGATAGCATCCAAGCTAATCTGATTGATAACCCTCCCCAGCACTAAGGTCAGGCCGACAGACCTATAATTCCCTGGATTCTCCTTCTGGCCCTTCTTGTAGATGGGCATCACATTTGCTAGCCTTTGTCAACTAGGACCACCCTACTTATCCAGGACTGCTGATGAATGATGGAAAACAGCCTGGTGAGCACTTCAACCAGATTTGGCATTTGGGTTAATTCCATGTGAAGACAAGAGTGGTGGGGCTATCTGTGCTACACAAAAAACCCAAAACAACAATAACAAAAATATCCTAAAGCAAATCAATCACCCATCACTGTTAAAAACAGATGTACTCTTTTCTTATTTTGGAGGCTAAAATGGGTCGCAAGCTTTATTATTGCCTAATGGGCATTAGGCACTACCTAACAGACATAAATAAGCCTAAAATCCCCCAATTCGCTGTACATTGGTTTTAGTGGCAAGAACATTCTCCCTCTCTCACATTACTGATAGCACCAGTTTCACAAAGGAAAGTAAGTAGTGTGTTCATTTCAAACAGCAGGTGAGGAGAGTATAGGCCTTCATTCTCACTTGTGCCAGAATCTCTTACACCAGCTTAGGAGACTAGAGAGTCCTAAAACCAGCACTTTACCAGATGTTGAACAACCTTAATGAACATGGAAATCAAATCCATTACTTGAGAGAGGCTATGATAAAGTGCCTGGCTGCAAATAACCCCCACACAGATGCCTCGCTCACTGGGAGACAGAAGAAAGACATCAAAGTAACTAGGAAGGGAAATTACTCCATTAGCTCGAGAAGTCAGGGAAAACCACCTACCAGTAAGATGTCACTGTGTACTTGAAAGAAAGGAAAGACTCTCCCCATTCCACAGCTGGTTTTGTAGACAGTAAAAGGTGGTAGGAAAAAAATGAAGGGAAGGGAAGGGAAGGGAAGGGAAGGGAAGGGAAGGGAAGGGAAGGGAAGGGAAGGGAAGGGAAGGGAAGGGACGGGAAGGGAAGGGAAGGGAAGGGAAGGGAAGGGAAGGGAAGGGAAGGGAAGGGAAGGGAAGGGAAGGGAAGGGAAGGGAAGGGAAGGGAAGGGAAGGGAAGGGAAGGGAAGGGAAGGGAAGGGAAGGGAAGGGAAGGGAAGGGAAGGGAAGGGAAGGGAAGGGAAGGGAAGGGAAGGGAAACTTCTAAAGCTTCAGTGTTGGTCATCTGAAGGATCTACTTTGAAAGACAGCACACTGAGCAGAGAGATGCAGATAAAGATGCCTGAAGAGACAGGCAAAATGACAGAAGCTGAAAAAAGTATTACTATAGAAAACTTAGAGGGTGGGGAAAAAAATCAAAAGTAAAAGGGAGAAAAATGAAAATAAAAATAATAAAATCACAAAATAAACTACCCTCCAAACTCAAAAGAGATATTTCTAATAGGAGTCTATGTTGCTGATACAGTACAAGACTGGGCCTTCAAGAAAATGCAAAACAAGAAACAAGGGGATAATTTTTCTTTCCATTTTTCCTTGTTCATTACATGTCCTGATTTTACTTCTGAAAAAGGAAACTCTTTGGCTGGGAAAAAGTCTCACCCTTTCTCTGTTGCCACCACTTACCTTCTCAGATCCCACTGCTATTATTGGAGGTTTTTCACTTTTCCTATTAACATTTTCTCTATCAATTTTCTTTATCAGCTACATCCAGAGTGCATCACCGGGGGACTGTGGGATTTGGAGGATGGCACTGCTAAGAAATGGGTGAAAGTGACACCCAAACCCCACAGCGGTCTCAGAGAACTATTTCCACAAAAAATGCATGCCAGCATCACACACTCACACATAGATCCCCAAAGAACAAAGGAATAAGAGCTGCTGATTTCAGCTGCACTGAAATGTTTCATGAATGTGCCAGGGCATAGAGGCAGCAACCTTTGGTAAATTTAGCAATGTTTTAGTAACCCAGTGTAGCGCAGCACCTCTGAAGCTTTACTGTTTTCTGTGGCCTCATAGCACCACGCCTGCCACTGGTGATGGTTCAGCACCCTGCTTCACAGTTCTGCTCAACCTATAAAAGACAAAGGGAGTTTGGTCCTGCAGGGTCCTCTGGGCTGCATGTCCCCAGCCTCTGTCACTGTAAGCTCTCTTACTCTGACATTGGAAATTGTGCAGCACTTTTCTCTTTTGCCAGTTTCCTAGCTGTGGGGGTGGCCTGAGGCTGTGTTTTTTACTATGTGAGTGATATTCCCCATACTTAAAAAGGACAAGCATTTAATGGACCATCTGTCTATGGTCTTCCCATGATCTCTGTGTTTCTGGCAAACCAGTGGCTCCCACTATGTTTTTATCTCCCATTGCCTCAGATTCATTAAAGCAGTCCAAGTGTGATGTCAAAACCTTGACGCAATACAATGGAATAGAAATGGCTGTGAACTGAAGAAGGAGCTATACACGTTTCTGAAATGGCAGCAGCTACTGCTTTGCAGCCTCAAATTGATGTGGCAGATGGAGGAAGGGAAAACAGGTTACATGCCTGCAGTGTTAGTGTACTGACAGGCTTTGCCCTGCCAACTAGCTCAATGACTTGCCATGTCTGCATTAGGGTGGTTTCTAAAAGGATGTGAAATTGCAGTTTAGATTGCAATTATGAGTACTTTTCATGTCAAAAGAGTGTGTTGAAGCACAGGTTTAGCTGCAGGTATTGGCACTTGGGTTAGAAAAATCATTATTTTGAAAAAGGCAAAGTATTCATTATTTGCACATAGAGAGAAAACAGTAAGCCATGATCTGAGTCTCCTAATAAGAATCACCTTCAAAAATCCCATTATTTGTTATAATCATTTTACTTACCATTACATGACTTTAAAACAAATAAAATCCAAATAAAAATTTCTCACTTTTATTTGTCTCCAAATAAATGTTTCCATTTGATATTTTATGACTTCATATGCTCTTCCAGTCAGAGGTAGCAACTTAGGAAGCTACATAATGCGTAGCTCTGAATACATGCACCTTACAGACTGTCCTAGGAACCCTGAATCATTTACTCTGAACAGTCAGCAGTCAATGCTCTTTGCAATCCTACTATGAATACTGGGCTAGATTTAAAGAAACAGCATGTAGGAGCTGCATAGTTTACTACTAAAGCCATATTTTAGTGTAACACATGTGTGACCTATGGATCTATATCTATGTTTCATTGCAGGTTGTACATAAAATAGTTTCAATAGTATCTTACTGAGAAATTATATTTCCCACTACACAGTAGTAATTACTTCAGCAAACATTTTTAGTTCAAAGGCATGTATGAGGTAAGATAACCAAGGACATACTAGACAAGTCTGTGTACAGCTAATTTAGAGAAGAAGAAAATGTTTTTCTCCCACCTTGAATTTCTGTTTTCCCCAAATTAGAATCTTCCTAGTGTCCTTGACTGCAATCATACCTACCCTCTTCATCCCAGAGCTGTGAAGCCTGTCCTCACTCATGAGCTCCATGCTCTGTCAGGCAGGTTTCCCCATTGAAACCCTGGGAACTCAGGCACAGTGGTGCAGTTGCAGGGTTGGACAGCCTTGGACCTTAGATGCATGTCCTGGAGGGATGGCTGTTTCTTGGGGAATATTCTCATTCCATACCACCATGGTTTACACAGAGAAGAAACTGAGATGTCTAGATGAAGACAGGTGACAAGTGGTGTCCCTCACTAGCACTGTTCAGTATCCTCGTCAGGAGTGGTTTGAAAACACTTTATATTCCCCACTATCAGAATCGTGAATGTATGACATTTTGTGACTGGAGGGCTTTACCATCTTGGACAGGAGATTCTCAATTGCTGTCTTGCTTTTCTGAGTCTTGAGTGTGCAGGCGTGTTCTTGCTTGTTTCAGGATCTGGATGGTACTTTTCCTTTCCCTTTCTTTCTGTTATATCTATATATATATAGATCTGTAATCTGACATTATTATAGTGGAGGAGTAAAATATTCTATGTAAATCAATTGAGAAAACTCTCTCTGCCATTTCCCCCCCCCCCTTTCTTCCCTCTTGGTAAGAGAGGAGGGAGGAAGCAGGAGAGGGAAAGGGGCAAGTTGTGGAGATTTTTTTTCTCTTGAACTAAAACCATAGAAGTCAATTATGTAGACCACAAGACTGAGTGCACCCTCAGTGGGTTTGCAGATGATACCAAGATGAGTGGTGCAGTTGATAAGACTGAAGGACGGGATGCCATCCAGAGGGACTAGGACAGGTGGGAGAGGTGGGCTGAGGAGAACTGCAGGAGTTTCAACAAGGCTAAGTGCAAGGTCCTGCACCTAGGTCGGGGCAATCCTTGATATCAGTACAGGGTGGGGGATGATGAGATTGAGAGCAGCCCTGCAGAAAAGGACTGGGGGTACTGGTAATGAGAAGCTGGGCATAAGACAACAGTGCACACTTGCATCCCAGAAGGCAAATCACATCCTTGGCTGCACCAAAAGAAGCATGGCCACCAGATGAAAGAGATGATTTTGCCACTCTATTCTGATCTGGTGAGTACTGTGTCCAGCTATGGGACTGCCAACACATGAGAGACACTGACCTGCTGGAGCTGGTCCAGAGGATGGACACATAGAGGATCAGAGGGCTGGAGTACCTCTCCTATGAAGACAGACTGAAAGAATTGGGGCTGTGAAGCCTGGAGATGAGACAGCTACAGGGAGACCTGGTAGTTACATTTCAATATCTGAAGGGTATGTACAGGAAGGCTGGGGAAGGACTGTTCAGAAGAGCTTGTAGTGATAGGACAAGGGACAATAGTTTACTTTTGTAGTAGATAGAATAGAATTAACCAGATGTGGTAGGTTGAAAAGCAAATTCTCCCACCACAGGCAAAAGAAAAACTCAGACAAGAGGACTGAAAAAGTGGTGGGAAGTTTAAATGGAAAAGCAGTGAAAATTTTACAGAGAACCACAAACACTGTGACAAAATCCCAAAACATACCCAAAAGCATCCCACCCCGACCTGAGGGTATACCCAAAATCCCCAGGGCTCTTTCTCTGCCCCACCCACCACCACCACCCCCTGGCCTTGGGCCTAGCAAGGCCCAAAAGAGGCTGCAAGGTGGCTCACCCCATTACCAGGTAGCGGTGAGGGAATAAAGAAGTGCAGGACCCCCCACTGATGTCTTAAAAGGGAGCAGGGCATTATGGGATGAAATGCCTGGCTTCCTGTGCCCACCCACTGGGCTGGACCCTCTGGGACATCACAGGTGTGGCTTGTGTGGCAGCATCCAGCCTGACCCACCACACCAGGTTGGAAGAGACCTTTGAGATCATCGAGTCCAACCTATCATCCAACACCATCTCATCAACTAAACCATGGCACCAAGCACCCTATCAAGTCTCTTCCAAAACACCTCCAGTGATGGTGATTCCACCACCTCCCTGGGCAGCACATTCCAATGGGCAATCACTCTTTCCATGAAGAACTTCTTCCTAACACCCAGCCTAAACCTCCCCTGGTGCAGCTTAACATTGTGTCCTCTTGTTCTGGTGTTGGTTGCCTGGGAGAAGAGACCATCCCCCACCTGGCTACAACCTCCCTTCAGGTAGTTGTAGAGAGCAATAAGGTCACCCCTGAGCCTCCTCTTCTCCAGGCTAAGCAACCCCAGCTCCCTCAGCCTCTCCTCATAGGTCTTGTGCTCCAAACCCTCACCAACTTTGTTGCCCTTCTCTGGACACATTCCAGCAAGTCAACATCCTTCCTAAACTGAGGGGCCCAGAACTGGACACAGGACTCAAGGTGTGGCTTAACCAATGCTGAGTACAGGGGCACAATGACTTCCCTGTTCCTGCTGGCCACACTGTTCCTGATACAGGCCACGATGCCATTCACCTTCTTGGCCACCTGGGCACACTGCTGGCTCATGTTCAGCCTACTGTCAACCAGTATCCCCAGGTCCCTTTCTGCCTGGCTGCTCGCCAGCCACTCTGACCCCAGCCTGTATGACTGCATGGGGTTGTTGTGGCCAATGTGCAGAACCTGGCACTTGGATGTGTTAAATCTCACGCCGTTGGACTCTGCCCATCTGTCCAGCCTGTCGAGGTCCCTCTGCAGAGCCTCTCTACCCTCCAGCAGACCAACTCCTGCCCCCAGCTTGGTGTCATCTGCAAATTTGCTGATGACTGACTCAGTGCCCTCATCCAGATCATCAATGAAGATGTTAAAGAGCATGGGGCCAAGCACCGATCCTTGGGGCACACCACTAGTGACTGGCTGCCAGCTGGATGTGGCACCATTCACCACCACTCTCTGGGCTCGGCCCTCCAGCCAGTTCCTAACCCAATGCAGTGTGCTCCCATCCAAGCCATGGGCTGACAGCTTGGGCAGGAGTTTGCTGTGGGGGATGATGTCAAAGGCCTTGATGAAGTCCAGGTAGACTACATCCACAGCCTTCCCCACATCCACCAGGCAGTCACCTGATCATAGAAGGAGATCAGGTTGGTCAGGCAGGACCTGCCCTTCCTAAATCCATGCTGGCTGGGCCTGATCCTTTGGCCATCCTGTAAGTGCTGTGTGACTGCACTCAAGATGACCTGTTCCATAATCTTGCCTGGCACTGAGGTCAGGCTGACAGGCCTGGAATTCCCTGGCTCCTCCTTCCCACCCTTCTTGTGGATGGACATCACATTGGCCAACTCATCTGCCAGATCTCTCAGCAACCTAGGATGGATCCCATCTGGTCCCATGGACTTGTGGCCGATCAGGTCTCTAACTACTTCCTCCTGGATCACAGGGGAACTATACTGCTCCCTAAATCCATCTGCCAGCTCAGGAGGCCAGCTGTCTGGAAGACAACCTATCTTGCTATTCAAATTTGAGGCAAAGAAGGTGTTAAGTACCTCTGTCTTTTCCTCATCTTAAGTTACTCTGTTCCCCTCCACGTCCACTAAGGAGTGGAGGTTGTCCTTGGCCTTGCCCTCTTGCCATTAATATATTTGTAGAAGCATTTTTTGTTGTCCTTCACAGCAGAGGCCAGTCTAAGCTCTAAAAGGGTTTTTCCTTCTCTAATTTTTTTCCTGTGTGACCTAGCAACATCCTTAAACATACCAGTGGTTACCCCAATTTCCTTCCCAAGATGACACACCCTCTTTTTTCCCTACATTCACTCAGAAGTTCATTGCCCATCCAGGCTGGCCGTCTGCCCCTGCAGCTCATCTTCCGGCACATTGGCACAGCCTGTTCCTGCACCTTCAAGAATTCTTTCTTGAAGTAGGTCCAGCCCTCCTGGACCCCTTTGTTTTTAAGGGCTGTTTCCCAAGGTACCTTCTGAGTCAGTTCCTTGAGTAACCTGAATTCTGTCCTCCAGAAGTCCAGAGTGGAGGTTTTGTTGCTGCCCCTCTTAGCTTGACTGCATATTGAAAACACAATTATTTCATGGTCACTGGACCCCAGACAGGCTCCAACCACCACATCTCCCTTCTCTATTTGTAAAAAGGAGGTCAAAGGCTCATGCAGCTTCTGTGATAAGCTATCCTCCAGACACTCTAAGAACCTCCTAGACTGCCTCCTCTCTGCTGTGTTGAGTTCCCAGCAGATATCAAGGAGGTTAATGTTGCCCATGAGAACAAGGTCTGGTGATCTTGAGACAGCCTCTAGCTGCCTATGGAATAATTCATCAACTTCTTCATCCTGATTAGGTGGTCTGTAACAGACTCCAACCAGGATGTCAGCCTTGTTGGTCTTCCCTCTGATTCTCACCCACAGGCACTCAACCTGATCATCCTTGATCTCTAGTTCCATGGTGTCTAGAGCCTCCCTGATGTACAGGGCCACCCCTCCACCCCTTCTCCCTCGTCTGTCTCTCCTGAAGAGCCTGTAGCCATCAATTACAGTGCTCCAGTCATGTGAGTCATCCCACCATGCTTCTGAAATGGCAACTACATCATAACTTTCCTGCTGTAACAAGACTTCCAACTCCTCTTGTTTGTAACCCATGCTGCATGCATTAGTCTCCATGCACTTCAGCTGGGCTGCTGGTTTCACCCCTGACTCCGGCTTACCACCCTCAGACTCCAGTCTGGGGGGACTGGTTTCAGCCCCTTCCCCCTTCAAATCCAGTTTAAAGCCCTGTCAATGAGTCCTGCCAACTCCCTTCCTAGAACCCTTTTCCCTCTGTGGGATAGGCCATTCTCCTGTGCGAAGATCTTTCTCCTCCTCTGGGACAGATGTACTCCATCTGTTGCTAGCTGACCTGGTGCCGTAGAAAGTTCCCCAAGATTGAAAAACCCAAAATTCTGTTGGTGGCACCAGCCTCTGAGGCACTTGTTAATTACAGCTGCCTTCCTGTTCCTTTCAGCATTTCTTCCTGCAACTAAGGGTATTGATGAAAAAATTATCTGTACCCCTGACCCCTCAACCAGTTCTCCCAGAGCCTTGAAGTCCTTTTTGATTGCCTTGGAAGCTCTGGTTGCAAAATCATCATTCCCTAATCACATAAGTATTATGGGATAATAATCAGAGGACTGTACCAGGCTAGGCAGCCTTCTGGTAACACCCCTGACCCAGGCCCCAGAGAGGCAGCAGACTTCCCTGTGGGAAGGATCTGGCTGACATATGGGGCCCTCTGTTCCCCTCAGGAGGGAATCACTAATAAAAATAACCTTCCTCTTTTTTTTTGAGGGAACAAGTCCTGATGCTGGGGGCAGGCTGTTTTGCCATAGGTTGTTTTACCTTAGGCAACACCTCAGATGGTGTGTCCTCTGGCATCAGAATCACCTCACCCTCACCTTCCAGTGCCCCATATTTGTTTTGCAAGGGCAATGAGGAAGGTGAGGGGGGGTATGGGGGTTTTACTTTACATCTCCTAAGAGGGACCTGTATCCATTACCTGCTGCTTTTTGGGCCACCTGCCTCTGCTAGGGGAGACTGCAGAGCCTGATTACTTAAATTCAACTCCCTTGTACATTCCCTTACAGTCCTAAGTCTAGTAACTTCCTCCTTCAGTTCAGCCACTAGATTAAGCGGATAATTGAGCTGCTCACACCTAATGCAGGTGTTGTCTCCACTCTCTGCAACCAGTTGCCTGACACCTACCTGCTTATGTTTGACCTCGGTCTGGGTCAACACTGATCTTTGAAAACAGCTTTGCTGTGAGTCACAACCATCCCTATCCCTGGCCACTGACCTACTGGAAAAAAAATAATACAATCAGAGCTGGGGCACGCACGGCTGGCGGCAGCCCAGGGAGCAGCCAGCAGCTCTCTAGCAACGTGCTCGACCGCCCCGGCCTCGGGCACGTTTTGAATTTCCCACGGCTCACGTCACGATCTCGGGCAGGCACGCCAGAAGACTGCTATGCCGGACCTTGCTCTCTGCCTCGGAGACCACCAGGTCCTCCCACCCCTGAAAGCCTGGCAAAAGGAAAGTAGAGCGAAGTGCCTGGCTTCCCTAGCTCGTTGGTCCCGAGTGCCGGTCCCAAGTCAGCTTTCTAGCAAAATGCTAGACTGTGCGAGCCTCAGTCACTCTTTTTGAACTGGAGCAGGATTTAGTTTAGACATAAGGAGGAAGTTCCTTATAATGAGAATGGTAAAATTCCGGAACAATTTTCCCAGGGATGTGGTTGAGGCCCTGTCCCAGGAGACATTCAAGATGAGATATGATAGAGCCATGGGTAGCCTGATCTAGTTGGAGGTATCCCTGATCACTCAGGGGGAAAGGACAAGATGACCTTTGAGAGCCCCTTCCAAACCAATGCAATCTGTGACTCTGTGAGATGAGAGGCCCTGAAAGGAAACAAGGCTGTTCAGACCAGGAAAAAAGAAGGATCAGGCCTCCAAGGCATTTCAAGGTATGTGCTCAGTACCCACTAATCCAGTATAGTTGTGATCAGAGAGCTCAAACATATGCTGAGCTCACATAGTATAGAAGTGCTTACTTCAGCTCCAAGCCCTGTTGTTACACCTGCCTGTTATGGTCCAGAACAAGGATTAGCAAGCTTTATGATGAACATGATGAGGTTCCTTCTCTGAGCTAGTAACATTTTTCATGCTTCTTATGGTGAAAGCAGCATAAGAGGTGAAGGGGCTCCACACCCTGAAATATATACATCATCATATTCACACAAGAAATGTCGGATGGAAGAACTGAAGTTTTTGCAGTTGCTTTGCTGCATTTTGGATGTAGCAGAACTGCTGGTACCTCTTTGACCTGCGCCTGTAGTAATCAGGTAATTTAACTGATACAGGGTTTTTTCATGAGGTGATTTGAACCAGAATTACCAAGAAGCCTGTGCTTGCCTGGGGTGTAAATCACTTGCTAGTATCAGAACAAGATTTTAGTAGGTACATCTATATGACTCAAGGACTCAGTGCCTTCCTGCCTGCTTGCCCCAGCTGCAAACTCACAAACATTATTTGCGTCTCCTCCAACATTTCTGGATCTCTGCTGTTGCTCCATGCAATCTGAAAACAATGACAATCTCACCATTCAGGCATTTCATCCAGGGTAATGGTATACCATTGCCTCTCCCCAGTTGCTGGTACTTCTCTGGTAATGCTGCTGCCTTCACTGATCCTCTCCACGTCTCTCTGCCCTTTCACCTGTGTCATTGTCAGTCTTCAGTGACATGGTACCAATCTCATAAAGCCAGTGCACATGCTGACTCTGACCTTTCCTCTCCTGATTTATTCTTTGTACTTGTCAGGGATTTAAAAATTTGAACTAAGTATACTTTCATCAGCTTTCTCACCTTTGAGGGTGCACTAGCAAGTGCAATAGCACCAGCCAAGGGGTATGTAGACAGTTACAGGGAAGTGAATAGCCCTAACTCTGATCTCTTGGAAATGCACTTTTTTTGCACTGTGTGATGTTTAGCTCCTTTGTGTGTGTTTTGAAGATGTTCTCCTAAATTAACAAAATTATGCCCCTGGGATTAAAGCACCCTGGTTCTGCAGACCTCCAGCTGCTGTATTGCCACAGCAAATCAGTAGGTCACATTTCTTTACTCCCACATGTCAACTCAGCAGTAACAATGGAGCCAAATGAAGCTTTTCTAGACATTTGGTTTCTGTGCTCTAATACCAGCCAAGTGTTTGACCATAATTCATTGGTTTCTTTCTAGAGTCTCCAGGATCCTTAGCTGGCTTGCATTCAGATATTAGTTGCACTTACAACAGTTTAACTGCCTTGGGCACTACAGGCAATGTGCATTTGGTTCACTTAGGCCATAGGCATATTACATTTGGGCTGGATGTCCAGATCAGAATGAGTCTTGGGAGAAAAAAGAATTCATTTGGGAATTGGTTTGTTTTTTTCAGAAATACATACTAGTCCTTTTAAAATGTCTCTTACCTTTCTTGCATAATGATTTCATTTAGGGACATTGATGAAAATATTGGCATATCCAAAGGTACTTTTGAAAACAAGGAAACCTAACAGAGACAGTTTAAAAGTCACACCAATGCAACAAATGTATTGAGCTCTGAGAGAGTAAAATTTTTTTAATTGCATTTTAATGGTTTCCAAGTCAGTGGAGGACACTGCACACAGAAACATGAAAGACAGAACAAGAACAGACATTTTGTGTTGCAGAGACCAGTGTTTTTTTGTCTGCATCCACAGCAGCCCTTTAGTCTGGATCACAAGTGTGCAGTTGTCCATCACCCTCACTTAAGCTTTGTCTTGGTTTAAAGAGCAGACAGAAATACTTTTACTCCCACAGGAAGTGAAATAAAGACATTCTCATTGAATTGGAGAGAAATACAGAAATTGTATTCAAAACTATACAGGAAAATACAGAATACATGAATCCTTACACCTAATACATACACAGGATACATGAAAACTCACCAAAAACCTTCCCTCCCAACCAGGGTAAACCACAGACCTCAAGTGCTCCTTTTCTCCCCACCTAGCATTTTAACATATGCCCCAGGGGTCTTTCTTCTCCACCTGAAAGAAAGGCCTGAAAGTGCCTTCCCCTAGACCTGCCATTAGACCTAAAGAGGCCAAGAATGCACAGTAAAGATTAGTCAGGCCTTGAAGGGCACAGATAAAACTGGAACCATCCTCCCCCTACACCAGAGAAGGTAGCTTACTGCATCCAGGGAGCAGAAAGGGAAGAAAGAGCGAGCTGGCCTTGCTGTTAGCTTATAAAGAGACAGCAGAATGATGGGATTGAATAACGCAATTACCGTTTTCCAGGGTCCACCTCCTGAATCTTTCTGGTCCTCTTAGAGGACTCAACTATATGGTTCTTTTAAAAAGGTACTTGCCTCAAACCATTGCAAGTTTGCACCACAGAGCATGGATCAGACTTCTCTTGGGTGAAGCCAAATTGGAAGCTGCACACCAAGAGTGCACCTAAAGCACTCTCACCCCAGATGTACATTCAGTACAGGGGATAAGAGCTGAGCTAGTCCAAAGCAAAAAAATTCTACCACTCTGAAATGTGTCTTGCATGAAGGTCCTTGGCACCAGATGTTTCACATTGTAGAATCTCTCCTAGAGTAGTAGCAGCAGTCCACACCACTTTATAATGCAAACATAGCCCATCACAACCTCTTCTGTTAAACTGGAAAGCTGAGAGTGTAAAATGAGCAGTTCAGGAGTAACCCTTAGCATCTGTTTAGTATCTGTTGGCATACGCAACTGGCTCATCGCTGGCATTCCAGTATTACTGCTACCATGTATTACAGTAGCACCCAGAGGCCTTTGACAGGATTTAGGCCACTACCACAGACACTGCCCAGACTTAATGAAGTAATTCCTAGTCCAAACAACATGAACAAACAAACAAACAAACAAATATACTGAACTATACTCTATTTGTAAAAAGAGAAAGACAGAGAGTTTACTGCTGTAGCTAAACAACTCTCCAGATTAGGAGGGATCACGAGTGTGAAAATTATTTTGGTCTGATCTTCATCTGGATTTGAATTCTCCCCTAAACTACAAATAATCTGGCACAATCAGCTCATCTCAGTGAAGGCTAGCCCTGAGAATGAAGGAATGCTGGAGGCTGGGAGCAAGGTGGGGCAGCTAAACTTGGCATGGAAACCTTATGCTGCCTTTCTCTGCCAGCTGCTGGCTCTGAAAGCCTCTGTCAGGAGACCTGTTTCCTCCCCAGCACTAAATCCACCCCTGACAGCAACTGAATGTCTTTGATTTGTATGAATAAATTTTAAAATGTCCTATGATTATAGCTTCATAATTTTCTGAAAGCAGATGGCAGGCACAGCTGACATTGACAGTAGCTGTATGCGCAAATAGGAGGTGGCAGAGAAGAAGGGCGGGCATATGGAATTGGCTTAGGAAAACTTATGAAAAGGAGGTCTTATTTTGAAGACACAACCAGATGATGACAACAGGTAGGGAGGATTCAATTACCACTTGGAGAAAAAAATGCAGCTCTGCTCTGTGCATTGTGGGGCACAGAGGGTCGCAGAGAGAGGAAGAAATACATTAATACGTTCAACTGCACTTGACACATAGGAGTGTCACTCTGCTCTCCGAGGAGATAAACAGCAGAAGGCATTTCAGAAACTAGCACTGAGTGCTCGGTTAAATGCACATGATAAGTCCCAGCTCCCTCCAGGACCTCCTCCAGGACATATCCTTTACTTCTGGGCCAGGTGATAAATTTCACTAGTCTGAGATAAAGCTTGTGATTTCTAAACTATGCCAGAAAATAAAGTAGCTGGCACTTGTCAGCTGATCCTACCAATGCTTTAAAAACCATTACACCCTCACTGCAATCCTTGAGGTGATGCTTATACTCCATTAAGATGCAAGAGGGAATGTGAAACCATTCATGGTGTTGAGCGAAGTTCTTACATTGTCTCTTTGGTATTCTTCCATTCTCACTCGAGGCAGCAAGGACAGATAATTACCTTCCTTCTGTCATCTAAAGAGTTAAGCAATAGAGAGGAAATCTCAAGGAAGACACTCAGTGCATCTTTTTCCTCTCACCTCCCCCAGCTCTTTTTAAAACACAGCATACATCAAAGTAAAAATCGACATGCAGTGCCCTGAAGCTCTCTGCAGCATGCTTTTAGGTTTTGTAAATTTCATTTTCTACCTTATGATGATTACATGAGAGAGGATGAAATGCTTGCTTTGAGGTTCATCTTGGAGATGTAATAAACATTGTGGCTTCCCACTTCAATGAAGAAATTCTTTTGTAGATGGGCGGAGTGGGGGAATATGTGGCTTAGTTTATATCTGAGCACTTGGATATGGGTGGAGATACCATATGGGGAGAGCTTGGAGGAGCAGAAAGGGTGAGAAAGAGAAAGAAAAGGATTGGTGGTATAGCCAATGAAGTACTTACTTTTGCTTTAAATGCAGTCTACCCTGGCCAAAAATTAATTCCTTGGTCCGCCACTGAACCACAGCTGTCCACACACACGTATACACACCACTGTTATTGACTGGCCACCAACTGGATTTGATTCCATTCACCACCCCTCTTTAAACCCAGCCTTGTAGACATTTCTTAATTCAGCAGAGTGTCCACCCTCCAAGCCATGAGCAGCCAGTTCCTCCAGGAAGATGCTGTGGGAAACCATTCATTCACTAAGTGGGTCACCTTGTCATAGAAGGAGATCAGGTTTGTTTATCAGGACCTACCCTTCATGAACCTGTGCTGACTGGGCCTCATCACCTGGTTGCCCTCCACATGCTGCATAATGGCACTCAAGATGACCTGCTCCTTAACGTTTCCTGGCGCTGAGGTCAGACTGACAGGTCTTGAGTTCACCAGGTTTTCCTTCCAGCCCTTCTTGTAGACAGGCATCATGTTTGTCAGTCTTCAATCAGCTGGGACCTCCCCACTTAGCCAGGATTGCTGGCAAATGATGGGAAGTGGCTTGGTGAGCACTTTTGCCAGGTTCCGCAGTACCCTTGGGTGTATGTCATCCAGCCCCATGGACTTAAGTGTGTGTAGATGGTGCAGCAGGTCACTAACACCTACTCTTGGATGATGGAGGCTTCATTCTGGTCCCCATCCCTATCTTCCAGCTCAGGGGACTGGATATCTAATGAACAACTGGTTTTACTACTAAAGACTGAGGCAGAGAATGTATTGAGTATATCAGCCTTTTCCTCATCTTTAACCACTATGTTCCTCCCTGAATCCAACGAAGGACAGAGATTCTCCTTAGTCCTCCTTTTGTTGCCAATATATTTGTAGAAGGATTTCCTGGTCTCTTTAACAGCTGAAGGCAAGTTAATTTCCAGCTGGGCTTTGGTCTTTCTAATTTTCTCCCTGTATGGTCTCATGAAAATCTTGTCCTTCTGAGTGGCCTGGCTGTTCTTCCAATGACCATGGACTCTCCTTTTCTCCCTAAGCAGCAATCGAACCTTTGTGTTTAGCAAGGCTGTCCTTCTTTCCCACCAGCTTGACATATGGGGACAGCCTGTTCCTGCACCTTTAAGATTTGAACAGAGTGTCCAGCTTTCCTGGACTCCTTGGCCTGGACTCAGTCTCCAAAACAGGTCAAAGTCCCAGGAGGCAGCTCTGCTGAACCTACTCTTTACTTCTCCAAAAATTGAGCACTCTGTCATTTCCTGATCACTGTGCCCACGATGGCCCACAACTGTTCTTGACTCCCATCCCCAGCAAGTCCTTCTCTGTTCACAGAGCTCTGTTAGCAAAGAAGGTAATTTTATCAGCCCTCCCATCAATTAGAATAGAAAAGAATAGAATAGAATAGAATAGGATAGACGAGGTTGGAAGAGACCTTCAAGATCATCGCATCCAACCTATCATCCAACACCACCTAATCAACTAAACCATGCAAGCAAGCACCCTACCAAGTCTCCTACTGAACACCTCCAATGATGGTGACTCCACCACCTCCCCAGGCAGCACATTCCAATGGGAAATCACTCTCTGTGTGCAGAACCTCCTCCTAACCTTCAGCCTAAAACTCCCCTGGTGCAGCCTGAGACTGTGTCCTCTTGTTCAGTGCTGGTTGTCTGGGAGAAGAGACCAACCTCTGCGTGTCTACAACCTCCCTTAAGGTAGTTGTAGACAGCAATAAGGTCACCCCTGAGCATCCTCTTCTCCAGGCTAAGCAACCCCAGCTCCCTCAGTCTCTCCTCATAGGGCTTGTGTTCCAAACCCCTCACCAACTTTGTTGCCTTTCTCTGAACACATTCCAGCAAGTCAACATCCTTCCTAAACTGAGGGGCCCAGAACTGGACACAGGACTGAAGGTGTGGCTTAACTAGTGCTGAGTACAAGGGTACAATGACCTCCCTGTTCCTGCTGGCCACACTGTTCCTGATACAGGCCAGGAAGCCATTGGCCTTCTTGGCTGCCTGGGCACACTGCTGGCTCATGTTCAGCCTACTATCAACCAGTACCCCCAGGTCCCTTTCTGCCTGGCTGCTCTCCAGCCACCCTGACCCCAGCCTGTAGCACTGCATGGGGTTGTCATGGCCAATGTGTAGAACCTGGCACTTGGATGTGTTAAATCTCATGCCGTTGGACTCTGCCCATCTGTCCAGCCTGTCGAGGTCCCTCTGCAGAGCTCTCCTACCCCCTAACAGATCAACTCCTGCCCCCAGCTTGGTGTCATCTGCAAATTTGCTGATGACTGACTCAATGCCCTCATCCAGATCATCAATGAAGATATTAAAGAGCATGGGGCCAAGCACCAATCCTTGGGGGACACCACTAGTGACTGGCTGCCAGCTGGATGTGGCACCATTCACCACCACTCTCTGGGCTCTGCCCTCCAGCCAGTTCCTAACACAGCACAGAGTGCTGCTGTCCAAGCCACAAGCTGACAGCTTGGCCAGGAGTTTGCTGTGGGGGACAGTGTCAAAGGCCTTGCTGAAGTCCAGGTAGACCACATCCACAGGCCTCCCCACGTCCACCAGGTGGGTCACCTGATCATAGAAGGAGATCAGGTTGGTCAGGCAGGACCTGCCGTTCCTAAATCCATGCTGGCTGGGCCTGATCCCTTGGCCATCCTGTAAGTGCTGTGTGGTTGCACTCAAGATGACCTGTTCCATAATCTTGCCTGGCACTGAGGTCAGGCTGACAGGTCTGTAATTTCTTGGCTCCTCCTTCCCACCCTTCTTGTGGATGGGCATCACGCTGGCCAGCTTCCAGTCATCTGGGACCTCTCCAGTGAGCCAGGACTGCTGAAAAATGATGGAGAATGGCTTGGCCAGCTCACCTGCCAGCTCTCTCAGCACCCTAGGATGGATCACATCCGGTCCCATGGACTTGTGGGAATCCAAGTGGCCGATCAGGTCTCTAAGTACTTCTTCCTGATTACAGGGGAATTATAATGCTCCCTGAATCCATCTGCCAGCTCAGGAGGCCAGTTGTCTGGAAGAAACCTATCTTTCTATTCAAATTTGAGGCAAAGAAGGTGTTAAGTACCTCTGCCTTTTCCTCATCTTTAGTTACTATGTTCCCCTCCATGTCCACTAAGGATTGGAGGTTGTCCTTGCCCCTCCTCTTGCCATTAATATATTTGTCGAAGGATTTTTTGTTGTCCTTCACAGCAGAGGCCAGTCTAAGCTCTAAATGGCCTTTTGCCCCTCTATTTTTTTCCTACATTACCTAGCAACATCCTTAACCATTCTGTGGGTTACCTCACCTTTCTTCCAAAGATGATACATCCCCTTTTTTTCCCCTTAATTCCTTTAGAAGTTCACTGCCCATCCAGGCTGGCCATCTGCCCCAGCAGCTCATCTTCTGGCACATTGGCACAGCCTGTTCCTGTGCCTTCAAGAGTTCTTTCTTGAAGTAGGTCCAACCCTCCTGGACCCCTTTGTTTTTAAGGGCTGTTTCCCAAGGTACCTTCTGAGTCAGTTCCTTGAGTAACCTGAATTCTGTCCTCCAGAAGTCCAGAGTGGAGGTTTTGTTGCTGCCCCTCTTAGTTTGACTGCATATTGAAAACTCAATCATTTCATGGTCACTGCACCCCAGACAGGCTCCAACCACCACATCTCCCACCAGCCCTCCTCTGTTTGTAAAAAGGAGGTCAAGCAAAGCCTTACCCCTAGTAGGATCAGACAGCATCTAGGATAAGAAGCTATCCTCCATACACTCCAAGAACCTCCTAGACTGCCTCCTTTCCACTGTGTAGAGTTCTCAGCAGATATCAGGCAGGTTAAAAATCACCCATGAGAACATGGACTGGTGATCATCAACTTCTTCATCCTGGTTGGGTGGTCTATAAAAGACTCCAACGAGGATGTCAGCCTTGTTGGTCTTCCCTCTAATTTTCACCCACAGGCACTCAACTTGATCATCCCTGATCTCTAGTTCTATAGCATTTAGAGCCTCCCTGATGTACAGGGCCACCCCTCCACCCCTTCTCCTTTGTCTGTCTCTCCTGAAGAGCCTGTAGCCATCAATTACAGTGCTCCAGTCATGTGAGTCATCCCACTGCATTTCTGTGATGGCAACTACATCATAACTTTCCTGCTGTAACAAGACTTCCAACTCCTCTTGTTTGTTACCCATGCTGCATGCATTAGTGTCCATGCACTTCAGCTGGGCTGCTGTTTTCACCCCTGACTCCAGCTTACCACTCTCGGACTCCTGTCTGGGGGGTACTAGTTTCAGCACCTTCCCCCTTCAAATCTGAATTCTTACTATACCAGTCATCCTTGGTTCATAAACATTTTGCTTTTGAGGGTTTTGAGATAGACTATGATGTTCTAAACCAAACAGTTTGGTCAGTGTAACTGTTATGTGAAATGTATTTTTCATTGCAAATGCAAGTTAAGCTCCTGTCACTCTTTAACTGGACACAATACTCCCCATGTTGCTTCACTAGGGCAAAGTAGAGGGGCAGGAGAACATCCCTTGACATACTGGTCAAACTCTTCTTAATGCTTCCCAGGATACTATTCTCCCTCTTAGCCACAAGGGCACATTGCTCTCTTGTGGTTAACTCACTGTCCACCAGGACTCAAAAATCCTTCTCTGTGGAACTGTTTTCCATCAGATGAATATCCAGCCTGTACTGGTGCATGGGGTTATTCTTGCCCAGGTGTAGGACTCTACACTTGTCCTTGTTGAATTTCATTACATTTGTCACTGCTCAACTCTCCAGCCTGTACAGATCTCACTGAACAGCAGCACAGCCTTCTGGTGTGTCAGCCAACCCTCCTAGTTCTGTATTGTCAGCAACCTTGCTGAGGGTATACTGTATGCCTTCATCCAGGCCATTGATGAAGATGTTGTACAAGTTGGGAACCAGTGTTGAGCACTGGAGAGCACCAGTAGCTACAGGACTTCAACTGGACTCTGCACTGCTAATCACAACCCTCTGAGCTTTATTGTTTAGCCAGTTCTTCATCCATGTCACTATCCAGTCATCTAACCGAGACTTCCTGAGCTTATTATGAGGATGTTATGGGAGACAGTGTCAAAAACCTTGCTGCAGTCAGTGTACACAATGTTTGCTACTCCTCCTTCATCTACCCAGCTAGTCACACTATCAAATTAGATGAGCATAATTTCCCCTTGGTGAATCCATGCTGACTGCTCTTGGAAACTTTCTTTTCTTCCATGTGCTTAGAGATGCAGAATGAGTTGCTCCATCACCTTTCTGGGGATGGAGGTGAGGCTAACTGGTCTGTAGTTACTTGGGTCCTCCCTTTTATACTTTCTGAAGATTGGAATGACAATGTTTTTTCCCCAGTCCTCAGGCTTTTCTCCCATTCTCCATGACCTTTCCAAAATGATGGAGAGTGGTAAAGCAACAACATCAGCCAGCAATCTCAGTACTTGCAGTTGCATCCCACTGGGGCCCATGGATTTGTGGGTGTTCAGTTTGCCCAGATAATCTCTGACCCAATCCTCAGTGACCATGGGAGAGTCTTCCATTCTCCAGACTGAGGGCCCATCATTGACTACATCACTCTCCCACAAACTTACCAAAACAAGCACCATGTTCTTACAATAGTGGAAGCAACCATAGGATGGCTGGAAACTTATGTTGTGTCCCGTGTCATTGCCTGAAGTACTTGCCTTGAAAAGCAAGTCTTGCAGCAAATGGCAAGAAAGAACTGAGTCAGGGACTTGCTTCTGAAACAGCCTGGGCTGAGGAGTATGGCTTAGGGGGTGTGTACCACATCCCCCATCAAGCACCAGCCTCTGGGAAGCTCAAACACTACAATGGACTGCAAAAAAATTATGCTGAAAGTAACATGGGATGGAACCTTTAAAAACTGCAAAAAGCACTTAGAACAATCCACTTGATTAGTTAACACTGGAAGATCTGACATTCTACCTGGCACTGCCCCATCAAAACTCCCACATACTGCAGAAGGGGATAACATCCCCATAGCACACATGAAGAATATATTAGGGAAGATGATAAGAGATAGTCCTTCTTCAGACAAAACCAAACCCATCCAAAGGATTGCTTTTTGTCCAGGGTCCTGGGTGCAGCTGGTTCAGCTCTTTAAGAGCTGAACTCTTTAAGCCTCTTTAAGAAACTTATTTGTAAAGTTCCCTGGGTACCAACCCTCATGAACCGAGGGGTCCAGGAGGGTTGGACCTACTTCAAACAGGAGCTCTTGAAGGCACAGGAACTGGCGGTTCCCATGTGCCGAAAGATGAGCCGGCGGGGAAGGCGACCGGCCTGGATGGACAAGCAGCTCCTGAAGGATTTAAGGGAAAAGAAGAGGCTGTATCACCTTTGGAAGGAGGGGAAGGTTTCTCGAGGTATGTTCAAGGAAGTTGTTAGACTATGTACGAATAAAATTAGAGAGGCAAAGGCCCAGTTGGAACTGAAGCTGGCCACCTCTGTGAAAGATAATAAAAAGCAATTTTACAAACATATCAACACTAAAAAGAAGGGCAAGAAGAACCTCCACTCCTTACTGGACCTGGAGGGGAACATGGTGACTGAAGATGAGGAAAAGGCTGAGGTCCTGAACGCCTTCTTTGCCTCAATGTTTAACAGCAAGGTAGGAGTCCAGGATGAGTGGCCTCCTGAGCTGGGTAATAGGGTCGGGGAGCAGTGTAATGCCCCAGAAATCCATGAGGAATTAGTCCGGGACCTGCTGAGCCACTTGGACACCCATAAGTCCGTGGGACCGGATGGGATCCATCCTAGGGTGCTGAGAGAGCTGGCAGATGAGCTGGCCAAGCCGCTCTCCATCATTTTCCTCCAGTCCTGGCTCACTGGAGAGGTCCCAGATGACTGGAAACTGGACAATGTGGTCCCCATCCACAAGAAGGGACGGATGGAAGAACCTGGAAACTACAGACCAGTCAGCCTGACCTCAGTGCCAGGGAAAGTGATGGAGCAGATTATCCTGGCGGCAATAACTGCGCACCTGAAGGATGGCCAAGGGCTCAGGTCCAGCCAACATGGATTTAGGAAGGGCAGGTCCTGCCTCTCCAACCTGATCTCCTTCTATGATCAGGTGACCCGTCTGGTGGATGTGGGGAGGCCTGTGGATGTAGTCTATCTGGACTTCAGCAAGGCCTTTGACACCGTCCCCCACAGTAAACTGCTGGCTAAGCTGTCAGCTTGTGGTTTGGACCACAACACTCTGTGCTGGGTTAGGAACTGGCTGGAGGGCCGGGCCCAGAGAGTGGTGGTGAATGGTGCCACATCCGGCTGGCGGCCAGTCACCAGTGGCGTCCCCCAGGGATCAGTGCTGGGCCCCATCCTCTTTAACATCTTCATTGATGATCTGGATGAGGGGGTTGAATCAGTCATCAGCAAGTTTGCAGATGACACCAAGTTGGGAACAGATGTTGGTCAGTTAGAGGGTGGAAAGGCTCTGCAGAGGGACCTCAACCGACTGGACAGATGGGCAGAGTCCAATGGGATAGCATTTAATAAGTCCAAGTGCCAGGTGCTGCACTTTGGCCACAGCAACCCCATGCAGAGCTACAGGCTGGGGTCAGAGTGGCTGGAGAGCTGCCAAACAGAGAGGGACCTGGGGGTGCTGATTGACACCCGCCTAAACATGAGCCAGCAGTGTGCCCAGGTGGCCAAGAAGGCCAATGGCATCCTGGCCTGTATTAGGAATAGTGTGGCCAGCAGGAGCAGGGAGGTCATTGTGCCTCTGTACTCTGCATTGGTTAGGCCACATCTTGAGTACTGTGTCCAGTTCTGGGCCCCTCAGTTTAGGAAGGACATCGAGACACTTGAACGTGTCCAGAGAAGGGCAACAAGGCTGGTGAGAGGCCTTGAGCACAAGCCCTGTGAGGAGAGGCTGAGGGAGCTGGGATTGTTTAGCCTGGAGAAGAGAAGGATCAGAGGTGACCTCATTGCCCTCTACAACTACCTGAAAGGTGGTTGTAGACAGGAGGGGGTTGGTCTCTTCTCCCAGGCAACCAGCACCAGAACAAGGGGACACAGTCTCAAGTTGTGCCAGGGGAGGTTTAGACTCGAGGTGAGGAAAAAGTTCTTCACTGAGCGAGTCATTCGTCATTGGAATGGGCTGCCCAGGGAGGTGGTGGAGTCGCCGTCCCTGGAGGTGTTCAAGGGGAGATTGGACGTGGCACTTGGTGCCATGGTCTAGTTGTGAGGTCTGTTGGAACAGGTTGGACTTGATGATCCTTGGGGTCTCTTCCAACCTTAGTTACTGTGATACTGTGATACTGTGATGAGGGAGAATGGAGAAGTGGGGGGTGTACCACAAGATGATCCAATTTTGGGTAAGAACAGCCAGTGAATTAAAAAGTTAAACACCAAGGCTTGCCATGTTGTAGACAGTATAGAATAAAGAGTGGATAATGTCCTGTGTTCTGGTAGCATGCGGTTAATTTTGCCACAAAATACTGGGAGAAGTCACATACACAACAGTCAGGTGAATCAGCAAATGGGTTATTTGGCAAACTGAACAGCCGTGGTCATCACCAGTTTGGTAATTATTTTGTGTCATTTTGATATGCCTCTTATGTTGCACAGAAAACTCTGCCTCGCAACTGTATTTATAGGTATTCTCAGGTGTTTGCAGCTATTGTGTAGCTCTGATTAATATTTCTCCCTCCCTGATACAGAAGAATCTGCATTCTAACACCGCCTTTATTATTTCACACCAGACTTCATACTTCATGTTAACAACAACAACAAAAATGTAAATCAAGGAAGTAGTGTTGGATACCCCTAAAATGTGGGACCAGGAAAATGTCATCACTGTACATTTTATGTTCCTGTCCACTCTGAATCTCACAAATGTTGGCAGTTTATTTATGGCTGCGTTATACATTTGGGATACCTTATACGTAAGCAGCAGGCTGGCCTGGACCTCTAGCTCCACTGTCATGGTTTATTTTACATTTGGAGTAGTTTCTGCTTCTATCTTCATATGCAAGTTCATGGCTCTCAGTTTCTGTGGTGAGCTTATAGCATGCATTAAGTATTGTTAATAGCATTTTTTTGCCAATCTAGAAAATCACTTCATATTGCTCACACTATTTCTATGTACTTTAATTTTCTTCAGTGAGCTATGCTATGTTTCTGTTGTCTGGAGCAGGCAGTAACAGGCTTCACAGCAGACCCTGGGAATGAAAATGACATTGTAAAATTGATTTCAATCCAGCTCTGTGCGGATTATTTGTATGAATCAGCTTTCCTTCCAAAAAGATGAAACCACTATCATCTCTGTCTATATTTGCTTTAATAATTTTTTTTTGTATCAATTAATGGCCAGTGAATTTTAGTTTCCCCTTAATGGGAAGCTACTTCTATGATCTACAACCTCATTCTACAGCAGCCTTCTCCTCCTGAATCACAGAGTGCAATCAGTACAAATGTAACTCTTGGTTCAGCTTGTGAAAAATAATGACAATTATATCTGTGCATTTCGCTAATGAAATAATTGCATTTTTCTTATCATGAAGTCCTCAACTTAATAATAAGCTATAGGACTCACAATTTCCAGCCACAAGTCCTTTATAGGCTGATGGAAATAATCCAGATTAATTTTATCAGTTCTGTGATGTTTCCATTACTAAAATGCTTCTTTAAATGTTATAGTAAGACTTTTTTTCCCTATTTTTTTCCCAGATGTATGCTATTGTGGAATTTCAGGTAGTAACTCACCTTCTTTGTGTGAGGAGTTGCAACAGATTTATTACAAGTTATCTGAAGGGAGGAAAGTATTCTTTGTCCTGCATCTGATGGGTGTTTTGTGTATGTGTATGTATGCAAAATGCCTTTTCCCCTTGTATTTCTGTAACAACTGTTGATGGAGGGGAAAATGAAGGGAATAATTAAGCCAGACGGTGGTTCCATCAGGTTGCTCTTCAAAAGGAGGGCATTGCCAAAGTATTGTTAGTGACCCTTCCAAACTCATTTATTGTGATAGCCAAGACAAATATTACAGCTTGTATCAAGCATCTGAGATGTCAGGCTAAATAAAATGATGGATTAGTAAGGCCATGGACACAATAATGGAGAGATATTGAAACATAATGATGCCAGAACCAATCCAGGCTACAGAAAATGAATCTGGAATGGAAACAGCAAGAAAGTGTATCATAGATTCTGCAAATAGAGAAAAAAGATTATTCTGCTCTTTCATGTAAGTATTAGTGCTTCATCTGGTCTTTGCCAGTGAATGCAGTGCTGTTATCTTCAAACTGAGCTCTTGTTAGTTATCTCTACTATAGTTTGGGAATAACCCAAAAAGCAACTGACAATGTACTATGTATTGCTATAACTACCAATAACAATATTCAGCACACATATATGATAAAGTTAATCCAGTGTTTCCTGCATGAACTGCCGAAATACTCAAAAGCACAACAAATTCTTAGTAATAAGTGTGCTGATAGAAAATCTAGCATTGCAGGCTTCATTTATCAGAATATGTCTCCTGGTGGATGATGTAAATACAGAAGGAGTTGTGACAAAAGCACTTGTCACATTGCCAGAGCCATGTCAGATCCAGCACACTACATTTTAAAATTCAAGGTACATATGATAACAAGGAATTACTGTGTGCATTATGTGATAGAAGAGATTTATATTATTACCATTAAAAAAAAGTCTCTTATTATTCATATTGTGTCTTCAAATTGTATCTTGACATTTTACAATGCATGATGCCTTGATGACTCAGAAAGAAGAAGCAGTGATTAAAACAAAAAACACAGGGCAGTCACCAGGTAATATTCAGATAGAGAGGATGGGAGAAGGATAACCCCCAAACTGCCATTTTTAGCCCCACAATTGCCATTTTTGGAGGGTTTTAGCCCCAAATTAGCTGTTTTTAGACCCAAAATAGTAATTTTTAGCCTCAAGTGATGTTTTTAGCCCCAAATAGCCATTTTTAGCCCCAAAATAGCCACTTTTAGTCCCAAATAGCCACTTTTAGCCCCAAATTAGCCACTTTAGCCCCAAAATAGCCATTTTAGCCCCAAATTAGCAAATTTTAGCCCCAAATGGAGGTTTTCAGTCCCTAATTAGCCATTTTTGGCCCCAAATGGAGGTTTTTGGTCCAAATTGGCCACTTTTATCCCTAAAACAGCCAATTTTAGCCCCAAATTAGCAATTTTTAGCCCCAAATGGATTATTTTAGCTCCAAAATAGCCATTTTTAGCCCCAAATTATCCCTGGAGTTGGTCAAGAAGGGATTGGACGTGGCATTTGGTGCCATGGTTTAGTCATGGGGTGACAGGTTGGACTTGATGATCTTTCAGGGCTCTTCCAACCTTGGTGATTCTGTGAAGAGAATGAGAGGGGGCATGTCCATGAGCCAGCCTGCACACTGCACCCACCGTGGAAGGAGAAGTACAGGCTGGATAGCAAACTTGAGTACATTGGATCCCAGCCCCCATTCTCCTTCCAGAAACAATGCTGTTGGTTATCCTGGCAAAAACTCAAAATTCTAAGACATTCACATGGTTGTCAGAAAGACTGAAGCCTTGTACAGCTTTGTGTGGGCTGGCCAGTGATATGAACATGTTCGGTTCTTCCAGATCATCTAAGAGAAACAGATCACCTAGGTTAATGCATGGTGCAGGCTCACACTTTTCTCTTCGTGTACTGTGGAAGTCAGTCTTGGAATCATACAAATCAAATGCATTTGCTGAGTGTGCCTGGGCAAGACACACAATGAAGTGTGTCACTTGTCAGTGACATCAGTTGCTCCTTGAAGGTTCAGCCCCCAGAAGTGGAAGACAGGCATGGGGAGAAGAAAGGAGCCCTCACAATCCTGGAGGAGATGATCAAAAACCTATTGTGCCACTTAGATAGGTACAAGTCTATGGAACCAGATGGGATCCACCCAGAGGTACTTAAGGAGCTGGCAGATGTGCTCACCAAGCCACTCACTATTATTTGTCAACAGTCTTGGCTAACTGGGGAGATTCCAGTCGACCGGAGGCTAGCAAATGTGACACCCATCTACAAGAAGGGCCAGAAGGATGTTCCAGGGAACTACAGGCCAGTTGGTCTGACCTCAGTGCCAGAAAAGGTTATGAAGTAGTATGGTGGTTTGAGCCTTAACTGGCATTTAAGAGCTCAGATGGGAGGGCGGGGCAAGACTGAGAATCTCTCCCCTGCTTCCCCCTCCCCTTCCTCTAAAAAAGAAAAGGTAAAAGTTTTCTTTAAACAGGAAGAATATACGTACATACATATACATATATACACACAAACCCAACAGTCCTTTAAAGATGCAGCACAGAGAAAAGACCAGGCCTGACCACATGGCAGAGAAGCAGGAAGCCAGCAGCAACTCGGTCCTCTCATCCAGGCAAGGCAGAAGCAAAAGAATGCAAATGGCTGCAGTGTCTTCCTTTTTATAGGCTTGCTGGACAGGGAGGGGGGAGTGAAACAGACTAACTCAGTTTCCCAGGAGGAAGCCCCCACTCCCGGGAGATCAAGGCTCTCACAAGCCCTCCCCCAGCAGCTTTCAGGATGGGCACAACCCATCACAAGCAGGTCATCCTGAGTGCCATCAGGCAGCACATACAAGACAACCAGGCAATCAGGGCCAGTCATCATGGGTTTATGAAAGGCAGGTCCTGCCTGACTAATCTGATTTCTTTCTACAATACATCTTTATTGATGATCTGGATGAGGGGATTGAGTCCATCATCAGTAAATTTGCTGACAACACCAAGCTGGGGGCAGGTGTTGATTGGCTGGAGGGTAGAGAGGCTCTGCAGAGGGACCTCGACGGGCTGGACAGATGGGCAGAGTCCAACAGCATGAGATTCAACACATCCAAGTGCCGGGTTCTGCACATTGGCCACAGCAACCCCATGCAGTGCTACAGGCTGGGGTCAGAGTGGCTGGAGAGCAGCCAGGTAGAGAGGGACCTGCGGGTGCTGGTTGGTGGTAGGCTGAACATGAGCCATCAGTGTGCCCAGGCAGCCAGGAGGGCCAATGGCATCCTGGCCTGCATCAGGAACAGTGTGGGCAGAAGGAGCAGGGAGGTCATTCTGCCCCTGTACACTGCACTGGTTAGGCTGCACCTCAAGTACTGTGTCCAGTTCTGGACCCCTCAGTTTAGGAAGGATGTTGACTTGCTGGAACAAGTCCAGAGAAGGGCAACAAAGTTGGTGAGGGGCTTGGAACACAAGCCCTATGAGGAGAGACTGAGGGAGCCACACCTTGATTATGGTGTTCAGTTCTGGGCCCCTCACTATAGGAAGCACATTGAGGTGCTGGACCTTTTCCAGAGAAGGGCAATGAGGCTTGTGAAGGGCCTGGAGCATATGGCCTATGAGAAGTGTCTGAGGCAGCTGGGGTTGTTCAGTCTGTAGAAGAAGATGCTGAGGGGAGACCTTAACGCTCTGTACAATTACCTGAAGTGGGGAGGGAGCCCCCACAATTACCTGGAGTGGGGAGGGAGCCAGCCTCCTCTCCTTGATGAAAGCGACAGAACTAGAGAAATGGTTACCAGCTACTCCAGGGGAGGTTTAGGCTGGATGTTAAGAATACATCTTCATTGAAAGGTTTATCAAATATTGGAATGATCTTCCCAGGGCAGTGGTGGGATTACCATGTTGGGGGGTGTTCAAGTAGGCCTTGGGGACATGGACAAGTGACAAACTGGCATTTGGGGACATGGTTTAGTGTTGACTCTTCAGTACTGGGTCAAAGGTTGGACTGGATGATCTTTGAGGTCTTTTCCAACCAGATACATTCTGTGATTCTGTGAAGTCTATGCTTAATTCATCACATGGAGGTATGTTAGCAAAAAGTCCTTGATGCTATAGCCTTCTCAGTGCCAGCTCTTAGTGCTTGAAGACAGTTACTCAGTTACATCTGAAGCAATGATGATAACAAGTGTTTTTCTTCTTGTTTAGTCAGTAATTCTAACCTTGCATGGAGGAGGAAGCACTTTCTTCTTGGTCATGTAATGATTTACTACAACATTGTTTGGAAGCCTTGTAGAAATCTGATGCTGATCCCCTTTCCCAGTGATTCAAATACATCCACTAGTCTCCCTTATACCCTTACCAGACCTGTCAACAAGCTAACCATGTCCATAAACATCTACTGAAATAGCAAAACAAACAAACAAAACCCACCCCCCCCCCAAAAAAAAACACACCACAAAACCACCACAAACCCAAAAAACCCAAACCAAAACAACCCTCCACACACACAAAAGGAAAATATTTGTATTGCAATTCTTCACATCTCTTTCATGAATCCTAAAAATAAACAAACAAACAAAGACAAGTTCTCCTGTGTCATGGCACTTACAAGTACAAGAAGAGCCAAAATACCTATTTTTTGAGATTACATTCTTAAAACTATTGGCATCCCATCTTTTTTTGCACCATCTGTTTAGCAGCTTTCTTCAAAGTATTTAGGATTAGCATCAAGAGGCCTCAGCTCAAATGAGCATGTGCTTTAATTCTCACTGAGTACTGGGAGAATTTAAGCACATACTTTCAGTTAAAGACACGCTTTTGTCTTTTCACAGTGCAACATCCATCACTTCTGTAAGCAGGTATGTCTTCATTAGGAAAAAATAGATTTGCTTTCAACAGAGGGGATTCGAAGATGCTCTTCTGAGTTTTTATACCTGCATTGATTTTTACGTCAAGCTGTTTTATCAAGAATGACTGGTAAAAGCATCATATGTCACAACTGAGTGGGAGGGGAAAGATTAAGCAAGTAAGCCGGAAGATAGGATTTTATAGATCCACAGGCCACTGTGATAGGGAAATGAGACTGAAGTTGAAAACTTTCAGTCAGCGACTCAGTATCACAGTATCACAGTATCACAGTAACTAAGGTTGGAAGAGACCCCAAGGATCATCAAGTCCAACCTGTTCCAACAGACCTCACAACTAGATCATAGCACCAAGCGCCACGTCCAATCTCCCTTGAACACCTCCAGGGACGGCGACTCCACCACCTCCCTGGGCAGCCCATTCCAATGACGAATGACTCGCTCAGTGAAGAACTTTTTCCTCACCTCGAGTCTAACCTCCCCTGACACAACTTGAGACTGTGTCCCCTTGTTCTGGTGCTGGTTGCCTGGGAGAAGAGACCAACCCCCACCTGGCTACAACCACCCTTCAGGTAGTTGTAGAGGGCAATGAGGTCGCCTCTGATCCTTCTCTTCTCCAGGCTAAACAATCCCAGCTCCCTCAGCCTCTCCTCATAGGGCTTGTGCTCAAGGCCTCTCCCCAGCCTTGTTGCCCTTCTCTGGACACGTTCAAGTGTCTCGATGTCCTTCCTAAACTGAGGGGCCCAGAACTGGACACAGTACTCAAGGTGTGGCCTAACCAATGCAGAGTACAGGGGCACAATGACCTCCCTGCTCCTGCTGGCCACACTATTCCTAATACAGGCCAGGATGCCATTGGCCTTCTTGGCCACCTGGGCACACTGCTGGCTCATGTTTAGGCGGGTGTCAATCAGCACCCCCAGGTCCCTCTCCGTTTGGCAGCTCTCCAGCCACTCTGACCCCAGCCTGTAGCTCTGCATGGGGTTGCCGTGGCCAAAGTGCAGCACCCGGCACTTAGACTTATTAAATGCTATCCCATTGGACTCTGCCCATCTGTCCAGTCGGTCAAGGTCCCTCTGCAGAGCCTTTCCACCCTCTAACTGACTAACATCTGTTCCCAACTTGGTGTCATCTGCAAACTTGCTGATGACTGACTCAACCCCCTCATCCAGATCATCAATGAAGATGTTAAAGAGGATGGGGCCCAGCACTGATCCCTGGGGGACGCCACTAGTGACTGGCCGCCAGCCGGATGTGGCACCATTCACCACCACTCTCTGGGCTCGGCCCTCCAGCCAGTTCCTAACCCAGCACAGAGTGTTGTGGTCCAAACCACGAGCTGACAGCTTAGCCAGCACTCTACCTCTACCTTCAACTGGAGCAGGTTGAATGGAAGTTTGTCAGACAAGCCCATCTGACACAAGAAGGCACAGAAGGAGATGTATCTTTCAGGTGAGAGACCACGTATCATTTTTATCCCAGTAAGTCAAGACAGAAAACTAAGTTCGTTACAAGTTTGTTACTGAGTTCAGTTCTGAAACTGATTAAAACCAGCACGGGATCTGCTGAACATCCTCCAGCTTGGTCCTGCTTGCTTTCACATATTCTGGTCTTGAATGCAATCATGAAACTCATGCGGCATCACTGGTTTATGCTATAATTCATTTACCTGTCATTTAACTGCTTTATTGTCCCAAAATTATGTCTAATACTGTCTGATAAATGGCAGCCATGTCCAAGTAACCCAAATTCACAGTATGAAAGTAATCACTGATATTAACAGATCTGCTTCTGCCACTCTGAAGAGCCATTTCACATGCTTAGTGTCTATAGTGTTGGAAAACTATTCACATCCTGTCTCTTCTCCACAGTACTGAAATATTTATTTACTGATGTGCACATGACAGTGTTATCCACTTTCAAATGCCAGCTTGGCAGAATGTTGGCTAGAAAATGTTAATTCAAGCAAAATAAGAGTAAGGTGATATGTCAGCTTACCCAATTATGAAATACTACATTTCAATATTTTCTGTGATAGAGCCCCAAGGTGAGGTATTAATGGCTGTTCACAACACTAATGCAAGCAGTTACTAAAAAATGTTTCTTATACAGTGGTATACTATGGCAATATTGCAGTGTTCAACAGAACCTGAAAATGCAGTTAAATTCCAGTATTTGCTCAAGCTCAGAATTTAAGTTTTCTAGTAAATAATAATGACATTCTTGGCATATAAATAAAGCCAAGTTAGTTTTGCCATTGTTATTGATACACGGTTCTTCTGTCCAGGAGGAAGAAAATATTAAAAGCCTTTAACAGTACATGACTTGATGTCTTTTAATATATCATTCCTTTACACATACAGACTGGAAAAAATGATGTAATTGAGTATACAACTCAATAGACAGGGTTTCAAATAGGACTCTGTTCCAGAGAGAAAAGAGTGAAATGGCTACATGAAATTTGGATCATCTGCATCTGTATAAAAGGAGTTCTGTAGATACCCAAACTACTATTGGCCAGTTATCACAAAATCATTTTGGCTGAATAGTGTAAGACTCCCTCATGCCATCTTCCCACTCCAAAGGCTCTTTTCTGGTTTGGGTATTCAACAAACAATTTTGCCATTGTTTGTGAGTGAAAAAAATATGCTTGTATGTGAGTTCTGTCTGGGAGGCTCCACAGATTATTAGTTAGGTGGGGTATATGTTGTGGAATAACCCTGATCAGCAGCTCAATCCTACACAGCCAGTTGATCCCTCACCCCATTGTGGATGTCCTCCATCTTGCTTGCTGGGGTGGTAGAGCTGGGAAAAGAGAAAATCCTGAGGCTGTGCAAGCACTGCCTCACAGTGTTGGTGTGTCATTTACACTGTTTTGGTCACAAATCCAAAATACAGCACCATCTGGAAAAAAAATTAACTCCATTCCAGCCTGACCTTATATAATGTGTTTACCTTGGAAAAGTTCAGTTGGAAATGACCTTTAAGATCATTGAGTCAAATCTTTATCTAACACTACTAAGTTTAACATCATGTCCCTCAGCACCACATCTCCACATCTTTTAAACACCTCTAGGGACGGCGATTCAACCATCTCTCTGGGGAGCCTACTCCAGTGTTTGAGAACACTTCCAGTGAAGGCATTTCTTCTAATACCTAATATAAACCTCCCCTGGTGCACCTTGAGACTATTTTTTCTCATCCTAGTGTCTATGCTTCCTATACTTATTCCTTAGCAAGTATGGCACTTGACCCTGCAGTCAGATCATGCAGAGCAGAGCTGTACTGCTTCAAGCAAAGAATGTTAGAGCAGATTCTTACTGGAGGTTCAGATCCTTGGGGTGTGGGCACCATATCAGTAGAATTTCCCTCAGAAAATTATTTTTTCCCCAGCTAAACAAAGCAATTCTATTGGGTTGTTACATTTGCAGCTTGCTTTTACAAAGCAATGGAACTCTTTCAAGAAACACAAAAACCCCAAATGGGCACCATAACCTTTTTTTCATGTGGGAAAGAACACAATGGTTTTGAAACAGGAAATCAAAGTGCTATTAGCAGTTCTTATACCTCTTGACAGATGTCTTGTCAAGTGGCTGCAATTCAAAGGCTGTCTGCATCATTCACCACTGTTGACTAATGAAAGACAAGGAAGACAAGCCAAAGACTGGAGGCATTCAGTGATGCTACCTCTCCGTGCTTTCCAGACAGTGTGGGGTATTTCTCTGCCTAGTCAAAGCTCCCTGCTTTTGTTGGCTTTATAGTACAGAACTCTGATCCACAAAAAGCTTGAATTCCAATGGTTTTAAACACACATCTCAGTACTGTCCTGAAAAATAATATTTACATAAGTTACACTAAAAATCTACTGTGAATTAACCCTGATAAGCAAGTAAGTGTCACACAGCCACTTGCTCACTCCACCACTACTAACCCAAATAGAATAGCACAGATAGAAACACAGATAGACTAAACCAGGTTGGAATAGACCTTCAAGATCATTGTGTCCAACCTATCATCCAACACCACCCAACCAACTAAACCATGCAACCTAGCACCCTATCAAGTCTCCTCCTGAACACCTCCAATGATGGTGACCCCACCACCTCCCCGGGCAGCCCATTCCAATGGGCAATCACTCGCTCTGTATAGAACTTCTTCCTAACCTCCAGCCTAAAACTTCCCTGGTGCAGCTTGAGACTGTGTCCTTTTGTTCTGGTGCTGGCTGCCTGGGAGAAGAGACCAACCTCTGCCTGTCTACAACCTCCCTTAAGGCAGTTGTAGAGAGCAATAAGGTCACGCCTGAGCCTCCTCTTCTCCAGGCTAAGCAACCCCAGCTCCCTCAGTCTCTCTTCATAGGGCTTGTGTTCCAAACTCCTCACCAACTTTGTTGCCCTTCTCTGGACTTGTTCCAGCAAGTCAACATCCTTCCTAAACTGAGGGGCCCAGAACTGAACACAGGACTCAAGGTGTGGCCTAACCAGTGCAGTATACAGGGGCAGAGTGGCTTCCCTGCTCTGTTCCTGATACAGGCCAGGATGCCATTGGCCCTCTTGGCCGCCTGGGCACACTGCAGCCTACCATCGACGAGTACCCCAGGTCCCTCTCTGCCTGGCCGCTTCCCAGCCACTCTGACCCCAGCCTGTAGCACTGCATGGGGTTGCTGTGGCCAATGTGCAGAACCCGGCACTTGGCCACAGCAAATAGTACAGGGAAAGATGAAAAGAGACAGTAAAATCAAGAAAAACTCATATGTTAAATATTGTTTAACAGATCAAGAGGTGGAAGAAGATATAAAGGAAACAAAACAAAGCAAGGGATGCAAAATAAAACACTAACCATCTCCCATGCTAGATTGATGCTTCAGCAGTTTCCATTTGAAAGACAGCTAACTATTTAAACCTCCTTCCCTTCCCTTTTACCATTTAACATGACACTGCATGGTGTGGAAAGTGTCTTTATTAAGCTTGGGTCAGATCCCCAACCTCTTGTGCACCCTTATCTATTCACTGCGAGCAGAGGCGGCTTCAAATCATTGTAAATGCTGCTCAGCAGTACCTAAATTGGTGTTATGAGCACTATGGAGAGAATTGTCTCTGACCCAGACAGACCCAGTACAAACACTTTAAGCCAGTAACTACCCTCTGGCACATAATCATAACTCTGATCTACCTGGCAAATGTGTGAGTCCTTTTGGTGTGTCCTTTGGCATTCTCATGCTTTCCACTGTTAACCATATTCCATTTTCAAAACAAAGACAAATGCTCTCGTCTCCAAGTAGTGACTGCAAGACAAATTGCTTTTGCAATGAACAGGTGGAAATTGCTTGAAAATAAAGTTTCTAATATGGCCTAGTCCTGCTTTCCTGAATAGAATCTTGTTTCTAAATGGAAGCTCTCCACAGGGATTTACCTGTAGTGGAGACATTTCTAACTTTCATATCTGAATAAAACAGTAACTTCCTGTCTTCAGTTCACTTATCGTGACAAATAAGCTTAACTTGTCCAGTTAAATTCTAACCAAAAGTGTCTCTGCAAGTAATTTGCACTTGATAGGAATTACTTAATTGACAGTGAAATAGTAATGTCAGTGACAGTGGGACAAAGTCACTAGTTGAATTTGCTCATATGAGGCTTAGTGCAACTCCCAGTGTATCAAGGGACATGTAAAGCCTCAGTAGCTCTGGGCAACAGGATGGCTTAGGGTCCTGGGTTTCTACCTGCCTATTTATAGTGACAGTTGCCATGGTATCTGAGCACCACTGGAAAGGCAGCTTGTTGCTGCAGGTCTACAAACAGCATTCAGCCTAGCTGAGCTCTTAAATGTACTGTCATGTCAGGGCTGTTCAACAGTATGCACTCACTGGCCCAAAAAGAAAATGAGTTAATTTGAACTTGGGTTCCCTGGAAGCTGTGTGTTTGAACTTCCTGAAGTTGCTGAAAACCAAAAAGCCAGGTTCCTTGTTTTCTGAGCAAATCCTGTTGCAACAAGAAGATGGATGTTACCTGGACTGCCAGTCATATTAAGAATGTGGCTCTTTTATTTGGGATGAGTCATTGACAGCAGTATACACTCAGGTACATAATATAAACACAGTCACAGCACTGGATCCCATTACAGTTATAGTAACAGCATCACTTATCCAAAAACTTTTTAAAGAAGTCTGGGAGTTATCTGGAAAGCAAAGTACTCAGACCTGCCAAACAACTACAGCTGTCTTGGGTGATTTATGAAGAATCATAAAATCACAGAAAATTAGGGGTTGGAAGGAACCTCTGAAGATCATCTAGTCCAACCCTCCCCTGTCAGTGCAGGATCACCCACAGTAGGTCACACAGGGATGCATCTGGGCAGGTTTTGAATGTCACCAAAGAGACTTCACAACCTCTCTGGGCAGCCCATTCCAGTATTTTGTCACCTTCAAAGTGAAAAAGTTCTCTACTTAACCATGCAGGCCTCCTGGTTCCCCTTCTTGATTTCCTACCTGTTGGTATGCTTTGATCCTGAGCTTGGAAGAAGTGGTCCTTAAATGTTGGCCAACTGTCTTAAGACCCTTACCTTCTAATTCCTTGTCCCTTGTCCTCCTAGCAATTGCTTGAAGAGGCCAAAATTTGCCGTGCTTGTTTGTGATCCTGCTTGGTATTCTGTTCCTACCACACAAGATCCTGAACTCCACCATCTAATGGCCACTGCAGCCAAGGCTGTCCTCAACCTTCACTTCAACCAAACCCTCTTTGTTAGTGAATATACAATCCAGCAGCACTCTTCTGTTGCTCATCCACCATTTGTGTCAAGAAGTTATCACCAATGCACTGGAGAAACCTCCTGGACTATGGCTGGCTGGCTGAGGAGGCCTTCCAGCAAATATCTGGGTAGTTAAAACTCCCCATGAGAACCAGGGACTGTAATTGCAAGGCTGCCATCAGCTGCCTGTAGAATGCCTCTTCAGCTTTGTCACCCTGATCAGGTGGCCTGTAATAGACACTCACAAGAGTATCAGTCATGCTAGCTGGCTTCTTAAGAACTCAATACATTCTAGTTGCTCCCTGACATAAAGAGCAACTCCACCACCTTGCTTTGTTGACCTGTCTTTCCTAAAAATGGCATAGCCAGCCAGGACCACACTGAAGTCATGTGAGCTGTCCTACCATGTCTCTGTGACTGCTACAAGATCAGAACCCCCTTGGTTGCACATAGATTTCTAACTGCCATTTATTCTCCACGCTGCGTGCATCGGTGCACAGGCATTTCAGGAAACAAATTGAGCACCTCAATTTCACCCTAGAGAGGTGGGAGACTGCTGATTCCCTGGTGGCTGCTAGTGCCTCTGATGTCCTTGGCTCATTTCTATGAGACTTCGGCTGCACTGCTGCGTCCCCAGCATGCTTCAGGGCCACAGGCTGAAGACCACAGGAAACTGAGTTTGGACGGATCTATGTACACCTTGCCAGAAAAGGTGCTGGAGGTCCTGGTGGACAATGAGTTGATCAAAAGTGGAAAAAATGTCAAGTGGTATCTTGAGTCACATTAGGAACAACATGCCAACAAGTCAACAAGTCAAGAGGTGTGATCCTTCCTCTCTGCTCAGCACTGGAAATGCACATGCAGATGGTGGATCCAGGTCTAGGTCACCATATGTCTCCTGGAATAAGTCTAATGACAAGCCACAAATGGGATGAAGGGATTCCTCTTTCTCTTCATAGAAAGACAAGCTGAGACTAAAAATGGCAAAGGAATTAGAACAAGAAGGGCTTCTTCAAATATATCAGTGGTAAAAGGAAGAATAGGGAAAGTGTGGGCTCACTGCTGAATGAAGAGGAAGCCCTGATAACTGAGGATGCAGAGAAGGCAGAGATGCTGAATGCCTTCTTTGCTTCAGTCTTTACTCCTAAAACAAGGCCCTGTGAACTCCAGACCCTGGATGAAGGAGAGAAAATCTGCAGGAGAGAACACTCTCAACTAGTCAAAGAAGACTGGGTTAGGGATCAGTTACATAAATTGAATATACACAGGTCAATGGCCCTGAGGAGATGCACCCAAGAGTGTTGAAAGAGCTGGCTGATGTAGTTGCTCTACCACTCTCCATCATTTTTGCAAAATTCTGGCAGACAAAATTTTGCCTGAGTACTGGTGGAAAGTCAGTGTCACTCCAGTCTTCAAAAGGGGCAAGAAAGGCTCCAGGAAACTACAGAGCAGTGACCCTCACCTCCATCCCTAGAAAAATGATAGAGCAACTCATTCTGGAGGTCATCTCTAGGCACTTGGAACAGAAGTTTATCAGGAGTAGTCAGCACGGATTTACCAAGAGGAAATCATGCTTGACTAACCTGATAGCATTCTATGATGTCATGACAGAATAGGTAAATGCAGGGAGACCAGTGGATATATTCTGCCTTGACCTTAGCAAGGCTTTTGACACTGCCTGCCATACTATCCCTCTGAGTAAGATCAGGAAGTGTTGGATAGAACAGACCATGAGACACATTAGGAACTGATTACACAATAGAGTCCAAAGAGTGGTGGTCAATGGTGCCAAGTCCAGCTGGAGAGCTGTAACTAGTGAAGACCCCCAGGGATCAGTGCTGGGTCTGGTCCTGTTCAACATCTTTGTCAATGACATTGATAAGGGGACAGACACACAGAGTGTCTGCTCAGCAAGTTTGCTGATGATACCAAACTGGGAGGCGTGGCTGGAGAGGAGAAGACTGAGAGGGGATCTAATAAATATATATAAATATATGAGGGCTGAAGAAAGGGACAGCCTCTTCTCACTTGCACCCTGTGACAGGACAAAAGGCAATGAATGTAAACTACAGCACAGGAAGTTCCACCTCAACATGAGGAAAAACTTCTTTACTGTAAGGGTCACAGAGCACTGGAACAGGCTTCCCAGAGAGGTTGTGGAGTCTCCTTTCTTGGAGACCTGCACTAGATTATATGATCCTGCTCTGGTGGGGGGGTGGACTTGAAGATCTCCAGAGGTCCTTTCTAACCCCTAACATCCTGTGATCCTGTGACTGTTCCACCTGGAGAAGACTCAGGTGTGCTTAAAAAACAATGAGAGACCATAAAGAAGATGGAGTCAGGATCTTCTCTGTAATATCCAATAAAGGAAGAAGTGGCAGTGGGTACAAACCTGAAGAAAATATATCCCATAAAAATAATAAAAATTTAAACAAATAAACAAAAAATACCATGACAGCTACCAAACATTGGTACAGGTTGTACAGACATAATGCATACTCTTCATCCTTGGAGATACTCAAAACCAACCACACGTAGCTCTGAGCAACCTGCTGCACCTGACACTGATAGAAGAACCCACCAGTCTCAGTGCCAGCGATTCTTTATCACAGTATCACCAAGGTTGGAGGAGACCTCAAAGATCATCAAGTCCAACCTATCACCCAAGACCTCATGACTAGACCATGGCACTGAGTACCACATCCAATCCCTTCTTGAACACATCCAGGGATGGTGACTCCACCACCTCCCTGGGCAGCACATTCCAATGGCGAATGACTCTCTCTGTGAAGAATTTTCTCCTCACCTTGAGCCTAAAAGTCCCCTGGCACAGCTTGAGACTGTGTTCTCTTTGACTGCATGTTTTCATTTAGTTTTTATGTGCCTAAACTACTCCAAATTAAGAAAAGTAGCTATTTTGTCCTGACTGCCAACCTACAAAACAAGTGTAATAACTGCTGGGTAGTGTTGGATGATAGGTTGGACACAATGACCTCGAAGGTCTCTTCCAACCTGGTTAATTCTATTCTATTCTATTCTATTCTATTCTATTCTATTCTATTCTATTCTATTCTAATTTTATAAAAAACAATGGCAAAGGGCAACAATGCCAGCTAACAGCATATTCATCCCAATCTGTGATCAAATGCTACTATGTCACAAAATTAACACTATGGCTATAATTTTTTGAAGTTCATTATATACCTGCTCAGCATGCAAAAAAAACCCCCAAACTGTAGCACATAGAGTTACACTATTGTCACGTAAGAGAGACATTGGAAAGTCCACAAGTTTGCAACAGAAAAAGTTGAACACCACACAAAGCAAATTCTCACTTTCCAATATTACAACAAAAAGAACCACCTGTAAATCCGAGTACCGTGTAAAAATTATCCCAGCAGCATTGAAGAACTTGCAAGTGAGAATAAATGGTTTGGTTTCAGCTAAATGTAATTAACAATCTTTTTTTAACCCAATCTAAAGCACATATTTTCCCTGCTCAAAGTGTGAATTAGAATATTTCATTTCATTTTTACCAGGTGTGGGCTTGTTATGCTTCAGAGAAAGCGTAACAAGTCTGGCAGGTGTATCTCTTCTCCTTTCAAAAACTTCAGATAGCTTGCATAACATCTCTGAGGTGGGCATCTACAAGAATAATTTTTCGCTGTTGAAGAAGCAGTTCAGCATGATTCATGTCCAATTTTCAGCACTTGCAGATTTGCCAGTATTTTACCTTAGAGCTTGAACTTTCCTTCAAGCACCATCCAAATTGTCATAAACAATGGAAGTAACATGAAAGTCTGTCTGTTTTCATGTACCTAGTTTGCCAGCTGAATTTAAATTTATCTGCAAGAGGGAAACCTTAAACAATCAGTGAAAATGGGAACACACGAGTTCTGGTCAGCTTTGAATTTCCTCCTAGAGCTTCTCAAGAAACTGTGTTTCTGAGTTCAAACATCTCTTTTGCAGCTGGAGAAGCTGACATGAGCCATTTCATTTGAAGAGTTTCTCAACATTTATGACTCGATGACTTATGGAAACACATTAAATAATGTAACTGGAGCTGTAAAAATCCTTGTTAGCAATGCATTATTACCCGCGTAAGCCATGGCATAGGCACCCCATTTTTAAAAGTAGTTTTTAACTTATTGCTTCTCTGGAAATAAGACATTTGCTTTAACTATATTATTTTGAATTGCTGGGGGAAGTATCTATCAACCTAAAGTGCCCTATGCAACAAAGTACCCTGTAGCTGAACTCAGCCAAAAAACCTGTTAATAACTCCAGCAGATGTTTCTGCTCTCTGGGCAAGAGGACTTCCTTTCTCACACTGTTCTCTTCAAACGCAGACACAAGTATAATTGAATTCCAGCATCCTCCACAGCTACCATTAAAGCAAAACTTGATGTCAGCCAGACAGCAGTGATAAAACAGTCAGTGTGAGAGCAAAAACGGTTCTCAGTACATTTATTCTGGCGAGCACTATTAGTGTAGCCAAACAAAATTTCCTTGGGAGAAAGATTGTAGGATTAGGCCCTGTGATTCCGTAATAGCTTACACCTTTTAAAATGTTGACTTTGAATGTGAGCATTACGAAGTTCTGACTTACTCATTTAGGCACTGCCTATTGTTGAACACAGCACATTATTGCTTCCATTCTTTTATTTCCAGATGGTTTTCATGCTCTGGCTTTCAGGGTTCTGCAATATTGGTAATATGTTTCATAAATGCTACTACATCTCTGTTCTGTACTTCAGCAAGCCCTGGCACTGAAGCACGCAGACACTTCTGTTGTTAGCATCTTGGTGATGTTGCAAACTTGACACCTTAAACTTTTTTTCAGAGATTTCTGATGAGCAATTTGTATTCAGATAATGGCCAAAGTCCCATTGTAAATCAGGGTTCTGTAATGAATTCTTATCAGGATATATTTCCAATCATAAAGCTTAGAAAGAAAAAAAAAAAAATTAAACAAAAATGTACACAGCTAAAAACCTTCCTTTTCCTGCACAAGAGCAGGTGTATCAGAAATACCTAAATAACATACTGATCAAAACCTATTGTTTTAGGCATATTCAGTTCTACATTCTTAATGCTTAGGAAAATATAACTGACAGTAGGGAAAAACAGCATAGATCACATTTTGATTATATTTTGAGATGTTGTTATATCTGGAAGATTTTTTTCTCCCCTAAAAACATAGTCAAGCTTGGAAAAACACACAGCACAATGTCTCAGAATTGTTTTTACATGAGTGCAAATTCCACTTTTGAAGAAAATGGAATTTAATTTCTGGACAAAATGTGAGCATGTTAACAGGCAAACCACTTATACCAGTTGTGAAGCATTGCACTTATTTACATGGAATAATCTAAGTGATTGTGAGAAAATAGCACTACCCCTATTTTATCAGTACTAGTTTATACCACTTTGGTGATACAGAGAGTATGTTGCCACCACAGAGAGTATGTTGTCACCACCACAACTTAAAGCAGTCTGAAACTAACTAAAACTGTCATAAGATGAGGAAACCAGAACTACAAAAAGATTCATAGCTCAGCTATGACAATCTAACGTAGAAATCCAACTCCTGGAGGGTGCAGAAAAGTTATGAGCACCTGGTATTTATCAGAAGCATCTTTGACCTTCTGCTCACATTTAAATTATGCCTTGCTGTTTGGTTGGGTTTTGGGTTTTTTTTCATTTCAAACCATGGCAAATATTGAAACAGACAGACATCAGCACTTCTTTTCATCTCCATCTCCTTCCAGTACTTGCAGCACATTACCTTGGAATGCCTGACATCCAGGAAGCTACAGGAATAGCTAAGTGACTGGATTGCACAACTATTGATGAATCAAAAATTTTAACATGTCAGAAAGAATAAATTAAATTTTTTATTCAAGCTATATAGAGACTGCATTTTACACCAACCTGATTTGTAAAAACTGAAAAACAAGCAGCTCTTCCATAATTTTACCTGTTTCACACAGCCTGTGGTTTGTAAGCTAGCACAGAGAATGCTTTTGCTTGAGGAGAGAATCACTTCTTTCCTGTCACTTCTATGAGCTACAAAGATGGCTCTGAAGCATCAATTTCTTTATTCCTATTTTTAGAGAAATTGTGAGAGAATACTGTACATGCATATGAATAAAAGGAGAAAACTCTGGAAAACTAGACTGCTTTTGGAGAAAAGCAGGCATTGGTGGCAGGAAAAAAAATATTTGTTTGCATGGCATGTTTTTTTTTAACAGGTTGAATACAATTTAAGCCTCAGAGAAAAATGTTTTTATTCATTTTTGTATACATACTTCATATTTACTAGTTACCATTCTTCATTGCTGCATGCAGAGCACAACATATTCTTCTTGTGGATTTCAAGGCCTTTCTTTAGTATGTATGATGCAAGGAACTTACCTGCCTGTATACTGTATTGCACAATAAATCAGTCTACCACCGATTACAGCCACCTTGCCACTATGATGTCAGTAGAACCACGATCCTTACCCTAATTCAAGTCAAAGTTGTGATCTCATTTTCTAACATGTTCTTATACGTCCACATTACCCCTGTCTGCAGTTTGAGCATCAGGGGAATCTTCTCAAATATTAAAACACACTATTTAAGAATAATGGCTCAAGCCTGAGGCTGCAAGACTGCTTCCACTGGCAAATTTGGGTGGCTGGTGTACTTAAGCACAAGAGAATTCAAACTGAGACAAATATCTGGAAATGGTAATTTCAAATTTCTTTTAAATGTAAGGGACTTCACGTGACAGTTCTGCTAAGACTGCCAATAATCAGAAGTAGAATTTTCTCCTGTTACTGTGGGAGTTTACTTTACAACCTTGACAAAGTTTGTCAGCTTCAAGATGAAGACAAGCTCCTTTGCATTTGCTCTTACAGAAAAATTCCAGCAACAATTATTGCACCTTCTAACACAATGGTCAGAAAAACAACATGATACATCTTGTTGAGGAATACAAGACAATGCCTCTTGTCCCACAATTCAGCATGACTTCTCAGACATGACACTTCTCAAAAATCAATGGGTAATAAAAATCCCAAACCTTTATTTCAGAGAATAACCACTGTTTATTGAAAGACAGTAACTGGAATATATTTTTTAATACTGCATAACATTAGCCCTAGCTGTATCTAAACTCATTAAACTGAATATTTGTTCTAGCTCAGTTCTATGACTTCAGGTTGATCTACCCAAATAATTTTGCTGGGGCGACTGTTCATAAAATCAGAAAAAGTTAGAATGGAATCATCACAAGCCAATGCCAATCGTTACATTAAAAATAACCTTTTTTTTTTTTTAGCTTGAAGAAGATTTGGAAGTGGATGAAGGGTCCTTCCTGCACACTTGTCCTTTATTTTAGAAAATTAAAAAGTATTATTTCACAACGCAGTGAAATAACTGGGGAGGGGGAACAATCCATCAAACAACAACAACAAAAACCACAAACAAACTAAAACTTTCCACCAAACATAACACCTATTTTGTTTTGCCAGTAGAGTTCCAGCACCTGAGCATTTTCAACAGAAAATATTTCAGGAAGGTCACTTTTCTGTGGGTTTATTGGATTTATTTATTTCACAGTGTGTTCTGAAGTGTAGCTCAAGTTTTGAGGATTTTTCTTTTTTGAGTTTGTTGTTATTCACTTAGCTTTAGAGTACCAGCAAATTAAGCAACCTTAGAAATGTGTAAATTACAAAAAAGTAGAAGAAAGTTTTTTATTATAGGGATATTGAGTGGCATTGAGTGCAACCTCAGCAAGTTTGCTGATGACACCAAGCTGTGTAGTGCAGCAGACACGCTGGAGGGAAGGGATGCCATCCAGAGGGACCTTGACAGGCTGGAGAGGTGGGCACAAGCCAACCTCAGGAGGTCCAACAAGACCAAGGGCAGGGCCCTGCAGCTGGGTCGAGGCAATCCCAGGCACAAATCCAGGCTGGGCAGTGACTGGCTGGAAAGCAGCCCTGAGGAGAGAGACTTGGGGGTGCTGGTGGACAAGAAGCTCCACATGGGCTCTCAATGTGCACTTGCAGCCCGGAAAGCCAATCAGATCCTGGGCTGCATCAAGAGAAGTGTGGCCAGCAGGTCAGTCAAGGGAGGTGATTCTCCCCCTCTACTCAGCTCTGGTGAGACCCCACCTGGAGTACTGCATCCAGTTCTGGAGCCCATATTACAAGAGGGATATGGAGGTGCTGGAACTTGTCCAGAGAAGGGCCATGAGGATGATCAGAGGGCTGGATCACCTCTCCTATGAGGACAGACTGAAGGAGTTGGGGCTGTTCAGTCTGGAGAAGAGAAGGCTCTGAGGTGACCTAATTGTGGTCTTCCAGTATCTGAAGGGGGCCTACAAGAAGGCTGGGGAGGGACTTCTCAGGATATCAGGTAGTGATAGGACTAGGGGGAATGGAATGAAGCTGGAGGTGGGGAGATTCAGGCTGGATGTGAGGAGGAAGTTCTTCCCCATGAGAGTGGTGAAGTCCTGGAATGGGTTGTCCAGGGAGGTGGTTGAGGCCCCGTCCCTGGAGGTGTTTAAGACCAGGCTGGATGAGGCTCTGACCAGCCTGATCTAGGGTGGGGTGTCCCTGCCCATGGCAGGGGGATTGGAACTAGATGATCCTTGTGGTCCCTTCCAACCCTGACTGATACTATGATATTTTACTGTATTCATGAGGGTTAAATAACTTCTTTACTGTATCTGTGTATTTTGCTCTACAGGTGCATCTGCAGCTGAGTGTACCACCAGTAAAAACTACTGCTAGAGCTCCTATTGTAGGCAGGCAAGACTTTTGGAAAGATTTTGTGCTTGTTTGAGAAAGAGGCATTGTAAGTATTAAAGCAGAGTAGTCATGAAGATTACAGTGGAAACATGATTAATTGTCCCCTCTTGGTCACCTCTGTTTGTCTGTCACCTTCCCTGCGACCTGCTTCTATTCTTCTTTGCTCAGCACTCCATGGACCAGGCTCTCATTGGTGATGTCAGAGATGCTGAGATCAGAAACCATCTCCTCACTTCTATTTTTGCCTTTGCCTTCCCTCTAATTTGCCTTTCCCTATGCTTTGCTTTGAAGACTCTTCAATGCAGATATCCTTGACTACAGCTCACATTCCCAAATCTCTGGCCAGCTGGAGCAGCTCACTAGAATGATATAATTCAGATCAAAGGCAGGTGGCCTATCAACAGACAAGTAACTTGTTGGCACACAACAGACATGACTCAGCCACTATTTAGTCCCTTCTTCTCAGTCTTAATTTTGGCCAAAGAGTAGTTGTGGATGTTGAAGACAGTTGATTGCAACTCATGGTAAGCTGTACCAATTCAAAACAAAAATTGGCTTTTCTGCAAATGGACGCATTCACAGACTTATCCAATCAGCAATCCAGCTGCAAGGCAAAACAGCTCAATACTGCAGCAGATTTGCAATGTGCTTTCTGGAGATGACACCAAAAAACCTTTGCAATACAAAAATCTACAATCATATGGATAGCAGAATTTCTATGAGATTAGAAAGAAAATTGCAAAGTATCTTAAGAAACCTTTAAAGGCATTATAATTGCATAACACCATACCTGTAGCATGAGGTTTGTACTCCATTTATATGTAATCCATCTGGAGAGGGTTCTAGGCACAAACAAAACCATTAGCTGTAGGGTGACTTGAAAATGCTCACAAAGCCCTCCTTGTATTTGAAACTGAAGTACATCTCCCTACAAACATTTCCACCCCATATAGTTACTCATCAAGTTGTTACAAGGACAAAGTGCTATTTATCGTCACTGTCTGTTCTTGGAAGGCTTGTTTTTTTAATGAAACTTTTATTTAATGGAACCCAAACTTTAACCACGACTCTTTTAATCTACCTGTCATTATTCTTTTTGACAGTAGCTGTTTCACAGAATGTTTTCAAAATATCCTTTTTCTTCCCACCAAATAATTAATGCAATTTATTGATTTACAAGGGTAAATTCACCACATCCACAAAGATTCAATATTTCTACCAGTTAGATCACAGGATGGGAAGGTGACCTCTATGCACTGTCCATATCTCTGCCACTAGTTTATTCTTTCTTTCAGGGAAATTGCATGCTCCTTTTGTGCTTTCGAAGTGAGGACTGTGTATCTTGCAAGAATTTGGGTGTTTGGCCAGGTTACATTCGCAACACAAGAATATTATTCTCCACAGTGTACTTGCAGACAGAAGGGAACACCAGGGGAGAAAAATCACTACCGTGGCATGCTGAGACAGAAATTCTGCCATCACATGTCATCACAGCTCCATATGCTAGAAGTACATAATGAAAAGGCCGGTGTTCGGGATTTGAACAGAAGTATTGATACAGTTTACAAACTCAGTTTAGTATCCACTGCAAATTAATGATGCTTCCCTCAACCCAAGGTAAAAAAAAAAAAAAAAAAAAAAAAAAAAAAAAAAAAAAAAGCAGTATTTCTCAGGAAGAGAAAAATCTGTTAGTTGTGTATAACAATTCACTTTCATAGCAATTCACTTGCCGTTAAAAATTTCCAAAGGACAAACTGATCATGTGAGCACTTACAGAAACAAAGTAGGAAAGATTATGCCCATGACACTTCAAGTCCCATCTGCACATGTATCTTTGCCAATTCTTGAAATCCATGCTTTGTTTTTCCAGAGGGTCTGTCAAAGCCTGCTCATTAGACCCAAACCCCAACACAGTTGCAGACCTACATTCTTGATTGATTTGTCGGTTATACCGGCCCCTTGAAGGATTTGTGGTTAACTATTACAGTCCTTAACACAACAAATGTTCTACTCACCAGTGCACACTAATAGCCAGAATGGTTCTTGAGTAAAATTACCCAATAAAAGTGAAAGAAACAATCCACCTACATCTTGAGTAACTCTGCCTGGAAAAATGGCTCTTTGGCAATGACTGTAATTCGAGATCTTTTCTGACTTCCTCAACCCTCAGTTTGGCAGTAACCTCTCCACAGTTGCAGCAATGTTGAGGTACTTGTTAACTTAGTTACTGCTGCTTTAACTGTAACGGAATATAACAAAGCACACACAAGCTGAGACAGCACCTTAAGGAGGTTACTTGTTAACAATCTCTTGTCTCCTTTAGCCTCTAACTACCTACAATCATAATTATTTCTGTGCGAAGTTGCTTAGGTAGGGCATTCCAAATCCATTTAACAGATGAAACAATACATAGAAATTGGTTTTGAAGTTACATACCAGTAAAAAGCAAAAGCTGTAGCAGTCATGAGGCAAAAGAACCAGCTATTTGCCAGGAACTTCCATTCCACATTCCTTAGCCTGAATTTCTTCCCATCAGCTAGTGTTAACTCTGCTTGTTTGTCATTATGGCCTCCCTCCCATTCTTACCTCCTCTTGTGCTGCTGTTTTTTCTCTTCCCTCAAACACATGAAAGTCTATTTCTTCCAGACAGACCATATGTAACAGCTAGGAACACAGAAATAAGCCAGCAGGTTTCAGGTACCGCTATACATTTGAAAGCAGATTTTTGAGAAACAAGCAAATGCACACACACCCCTCCAGACAAAAAGAAAAAAAAAAATCAAAGAAAAGGAAAAGAACATCAAAATTAGGTACAGGAAGTAAAACGAGTACTTAGAAGTAGCAACACTCTTTGTCACTATCCTTCAGAATTGGCCAAAATCTTGTTTGATGGGTGACAGGACAGGTAGCAATGAATAGCTTTGTATATATTAACAATACTGATAACAGAGCCTAATGTCTCAATCCGGAAGTGTAAGACAGCACCAGCCCCTCTGTGTCCTACTTCTCTGCAGGTACACACAGCAGTAAGACCCACTGACTCTAGCATTATTTGGGTCGTCCTTCCTGAGTTTGTAAATTCATGAGCTTGGTAACTTTACTGCCAAGCTGTCCATGGGCTGAGATGCAATCTTACTGCTATTGCTCTTACTTATACATATGGTCCAATCCCCTTCCAAAATCCCTTGGGTAGTGACACATGTTTACAGGCCTGCTGTGCAGGCCAACTTGCCATGCAACATGAACAGCTGAGAGTCTGTCTGATCAGCCAATTGGTTTTCAAAGGGGCAATTTCTATTTAACTTTTGGGATGGTTTCAGCACTTAACATGCTGCTGGTAATTCAGGGTCAAGCTTCCTGTTAGGATCTGTCCTTTGTAAGGATTTGTGCTACGCCTTTGCTCTCAGGGGCTGTTTGGAGAAGCCCTTGGTGTGGCAGCTTGAGAAGCAGCCATGGTTGTACACACTCTACTTGGATTACTCTGAATGTAACTCTTTCCTAGGTTTGAAGATGCAGCCTGTTTAGAATGTTCCAATTGGAAAGAACTAGCTTTTGGCCCAGGCAAAACAAGCAGCAACTTAGAAATCCAAACTACTCGCTTTGCCAGTCTTAAAACAGTAATAATCAGTTGTATCATCAACCTATACAACCTAAAAAGTAATTTTTACTTTCACTTGCATAACCTTGGCTTCTAAAGCAAAAAGATAAGAGATGCAAAACAACAACACAAGCATGAGAAAAAAAGTAGCATGTCCTTTTCTTCTGACTCCTCAGTGCAGTGACAGGAGTAGTTCTTCCTCAGCAGCATAATAGGCAGAACAGTAGCTGACTGTAGTAGTGGAAGGATGTGAGAAGAGCTGGAAGAGGGAAGAGAGGCATACCTCTAATCCTTACTTCAAATTATATTTTTTTCTGCAAGAACCTTTATCACTCCCCCTCACACAAGAGAAGTTACCATCACAAATTTCAATTTATTAACAATAAGGTATTCCTCTTTTCTAATTACAAATAAAAGAGCTCTGTTTACTGTGGTGCAGGATAGGAGTGCTTTGCAAGAGACTTACAGAGATTTTTCAAGCCTTTCCTACCTATTTCAGGCTTAACACAACTGCATCTCCAATTGCACTGCTGTTAGTTTGCTGTGTTGGGTCATTACATCCCTTATGAGCAGGGCTATATTGGCATAATTTTTTTAACCAGTTATATGTTTCCTTGGTTTGGGGGCTCTCACACAACAGCCTAATGCTAGTTTTCAGTTATCTTCTAAATGTGACCATATTTGATTACTGTGGGAATGGTTGTCTCACTACTCTATTTCAGTGCTTGCATATACACACTCACAAATTCTTCTTCCTTGATAATTATTCAAATGCATCTAGTCTTAGCAGAGGTCCAGGGGTTCACCAAAATATAGGTTCTCTGTACTTCTTGGCAGGATTCTGAGCAAGTTTAATGCCATAATGCATGAGGCAGAAGAATAACAAAGAGGTGATTTGGCACAATCAGCACAGCTTCACCAAGGGCAAATCCTGCCTGACAAACCTGGTGACCTTCTATGACAAGGTCACAACATTAATAGAAGAAGGCTGAACAACTGACACCATTTACCCGGACCTGAGCAAAGTCTTCGACACCGCACGACAACCTGGTCTCCAAGCTGGTGCAGAATGGGTTTGATGGATGGACCATTCCATGGATAAAGAACTGGTTTGATGGCTGCACACAAAGAGTGGGGAAAAAATAGAAATGGGTAGATTCAGATTGGATGTGAGGAAGAAATTCTTCACCATGAGGGTGGTGAGACACTGGAGGAGGTTTCCCAGGGAGGTGGTAGAAACCCCATCCCTGGAGGTTTTTAAGGCCAGGCTGTATGTGGCTCTGAGCAGCCTGATCTAGTGTGAGGTGTCCCTGCCCATAGCAGAGGAGTTGGAACTAGCTGATCCTTGAGGTCCCTTCCAACCCTAACAGTTCTATGATTCTATGATCTGTGCTGCTTACCAGTCCATATACCACACTTAATAAAGCACAACATTAAATAGAAACAGGCACAACAGAAACCACAGCCTATACTTATACCCAGGTACCATGACAAGCACCCAAACTGCAAGATTCCTCTGCTTGATGATTTGTTCACAGTGGTAGATTCATCAAGAAGGCAGATAGCAGTCAGGAGCAAAAGACATGCAGCCATGATTGTTAGTGTTATAATGAGCATGTATCAGAATGCATAGGGACACAGTCTCAAGCTGTGCCAGGGGAGGTTTAGACTCGAGGTGAGGAGAAAGTTCTTCACTGAGCGAGTCGTTCAGTGGAATGGTCTGCCCAGGGAGGTGGTGGAGTCACCGTCCCTGGAGGTGTTCAAGGGGAGATTGGACGTGGCACTTGGTGCCATGGTCTAGTTGTGAGGTCTGTGGAGACAGGTTGGACTTGATGATCCTTGGGGTCTCTTCCAACCTTAGTTATACTGTGATACTGTGAAACAATACTGAGGCAGGGGACTGTACCTGCCATCCCTAGAAAAATCCACTCGTCCTGCTAAATAGGAGGTAGAAACAATGTGCCAATAAAAAATACAAAAAAATATATAAATTAACAAAGATGCAGTCATTACTGATAACGTAATGACAGATACACCCAGTTCCATACTCCAAGAAATTAATATTAGGCTCTTTGTAAATAGTTTACATAGCTCATCTGCTTCCCTGAAGTGGAATCACTCTGCTTTCAAAAGCTTCTAACCAGAAAGGACCCCAAAACACATCCCTTTCTATTTACTGAAATTAGTATGTTCTTGAGAGTTGAATTCCTACTAGGTAAACACCCTCCAGTACAAACTCACAGCCACCTGATGGTCTGGTGTCTTTAATAATTTCATTTGTTATCATAAACAATTGAATTTGAGGTTTTAAACTTACCTACTTTTCTCCAGATACTAGTGTGTTAAGATTCTGTGGCACCTTTTTCCTCAATATCTTCTAAAATTAATTTAATTAATTTAAGACTCTTTATGACTCTGACAACTCAGATAAATGATAATGAACTTTTTTTCCCCAGATTTCTCTGTCCTGGAGAGTGACTTGATACCTAAGGTTCTTTGCTTTGTTACTGCTCTTAACAGGTCATTGTATACACATTTTAAAGAGGAAAATGGTCATCATTAAAGTAATTTCACAGGAAAGTCCTAGGTATCTTAGGAAGTGGTAAATAGTCAGAAATTAAAGAGGGTTGGCTAACTGTATGCATTTCTAGAGGAAGAAAACTTCTGTTTCTTGACAGTTGCTAGCAGAATTACTTGAAAACCATTGTTATCAGCCTCTTAGAGAGAATTTAACTTTGAGTGTCTTACAACTAACAACTTCACAGTTAGAATAGAATGGAATTAACCAGGTTGCAAGAGACCTTCAAGATCATCAAAGTCCAACCTATCATCCAACACTAATCAACTAAACCATGGCACCAAGCACCCCATCCAGTCTCTTCCTAAACACCTCCAGTGATGGTGCCTCCACCATCTCCCTGAGCAGCCCATTCCAATGGCCAATCACTCTTTCTGTGAAGAACTTCTTCCTAAACCTTCCTAAACCTCCCCTGGCACAGCTTGAGACTGTATCCTCTTGTCCTGTTGGTGGTTGCCTGGTGTGGTGGTTTGAGCCTTCTTAAATTGAGGGGCCCAGAACTGGACACAGGACTCAAGGTCTGGCTTAACCAGTGCTGAGTACAAGGGCACAATGACCTCCCTGCTCCTGCTGGCCACACTATTCCTGATACAGGCCAGGATGCCATTGGCCTTCTTGGCCACCTAGGCACATTGTAGGCTCATGTTCAGCCTCCTACTAACCAGGAATAGATGTCCTCCAAGGAGGTCATTCCAAAACAGGCCAAACCAAAACAGACCACCAAGGCAATCACCAGGTCCCTTTCTGCCTGGCCACTCTCCAGCCACTCTGACTCCAGTCTATAGCACTGCTTGGAGTTGTTGTGGCCAATGTGTAGAACCTGGCACTTGGATGTGTTAAATCTCATGCCCTTGCACTCTGCCCATCTGTCCAGCCTGTCAAGGTCCCTTTGCAGAGCTCTCCTACCCACTAACAGATCCACACCTGTCCCCCAGCTTGGTGTTGTCTGTAAATTTACTGACGATGGACTCAATCCCCTCATCCAGATCATCAATAAAGATATCAAAGAGCATGGGGCCCAGCACCGATCCCTGGGGGACACCACTAGTGAATGGCTGCCAGCTGGATGTGGCACCATTCACCACCACTCTCTGGGCTCGGCTCTCCAGACAGTTCCTAAACCAGCAGAGTGCTGCTGTCTGAGCCAGGGGCTGACAGCTTGGTCAGGAGTTTGCTGTGGGGGATGGTGTCAAAGGCCTTGCTGAGGTCCAGGTAGACTACATCCACAGCCTGCCTCACATCCACCAGGCAGTCACCTGATCATAGAAGGAGATCAGGTTGGTCAGGCAGGACCTGTTCTTCCTGAATCCATGCTGGCTGGGCCTGATCCCTTGGCCATCCTGTAGGTGCTGTGTGCCTGCACTCAAGATGACCTGCTCCATAATCTTGCCTGCACTGAGGTCAGCCTGTTCAAAACCAGTATTCAATTCTGCTCCTTTAACAATAAAAAGTTTTTTAAAAAACAATATTGTAACTCTATTAACAATTTCCTCATTAAAATATAGTTCTGATTATTCTCTTAGGAAAAAAGAGTATGAGGGTAGATACATCTATGTTTGAGACACAGAGGCTTTCAGCCTGATAAAGGCTTTAAAAGTCCTAAAAATCAGAACACAATGTTTTGAATGTGATAATAGTCTCTTATATGCATTATATTCCACTTGAACAGTAAAGAGTGCTTGGAACGAGACGCAGGTCTTGAGCTCATGAGCACAGCAGTGATCTGCTGCAGCAGTTAAACACATGGACTGTCTGCCTTTCACCAGCCAGGACAATGGAGTGCTCCAGCCACAGTGATCTAAAGCCTCTTCATCATGCTTTATTTTCAGTTCAACAGAAGAGAAGGGTGACTTTGTGAAACAGGCATTAAGAAAATCTCTTTCCTCCTTTGTGTCAGGCACTACTACCCTTTACTGTTCTCTTAGATGAACAATTTTCCAAGCTTGAATGTTTACTAATTTTCCTTTTTTTAAAGCCCTCGGTCCCATTCTACAACTTCTCAAATGGAAAGCTTGAGGAATTCAAATCCCCAACTGATCCTCACAACAAGCTGCTCTTCCACATCTTTCCACATCCCTAGATAACCACAATGCCGAAGGCAAAACCCATCACTTTGGGTTTTGGCTCAGAGGCAGAGCCATGTGCACAGCTCAGCTACACAGGAATAGCACAGTCATGCCTCTGTGAGTAGTGTATCTCCACAAACATGAATATGGTAGCCCAATTCCAGGAACACACTAATTTCTTCTGGCCCTACATCAAAGGTCGGTTATGAGAGAAGAAAGCTACTCATGGGGTTATGCCCTATTAAAATATTTTGTATGAATCTACTCAAATTTGTCTTAGTTTAACAAAAGGAGTGCTACTTGAGCCTAGAAGAGCTTAGTAATTTCTCATAGGAAGTCTGCAACAAAGTTGAGAATAACAGATTTCAATGCTAGTCCCACAATTTCATCTAGTGCCCTTTCCCCCCCCCCGTTTTTATACCCAAGTTTCTGAAATTAATGAATACCAGATTTTCCAAGGTATGAAGACAGTGTGTAGCTACAGCTGTTCTGAGAACTTTCTCTGCCTAAGGCTAACTGTCCTTAGCTATCTCAGCTATCTAACTTAACATCTGTTGCACAAGACAAACTGGACAGTGTCATTATTGCTATCCCACTCTGAAGCTTCCAAGCATGTCACCCTGACTTACACAAACACGTGACTCAGGGAGATTAAAACATCTTGCATTAAAACAACACTTCCTAAGTGTTCTTAAGTTTAACGTGTACAAGTCACTGAATAAGATGGTAAAGAGTGAACAGGCTCTAATTCTGAGACAGCAAGCTGTCAGTGCAACAATGTACACAAAACTCATGCAAATCATGCTAGCAGAATTTATGTGCAAACGTGTGAAGGCTGAAAAACTCATTAGGGTTTCTGAAAGCAGCAAACAGATCTTTTCACAGTTGAAACACCACTGACTTAACTAGAGATGTGAATTTAAAAATATTTAACTGGTAATTAATCTCCTCTATAAATTCCTATTTATGGATGGCTGTCCGTTTCTGGATTCAGCTGTCCCACCAGATTAAATGTTGTCTTTACCCATCACCACATTTCTTGAGAATAATGAAGTTCTGTATGGTATGTTGCAAATACAGCCTGTTACAGCATTATTTTGGCAAAATCTGGTGGTTTGGCTCACATTACTTACCTTAACAGTCAAAATTAATCTGATTTGTCCTGAGTTTTTCATATTAGACAGTGGTCATATGAACTGTTGTGTTAGCATATCACTGCAAGCAGTGACTATTGTAAACAGCAGTGACAGGCACCTGACATGCACTTCTTCCACTGGCTTAACTAATAATCTAATTAATCTAGTAATACAATGCATGATTACCTTGGCTTAGCCTATTTGCAGAAGCAGCACAGCAAAATGCAGGGAAAAAAAAACCCAAACAGCATAAAAAACCCCTGCCTGCTACCTCACTCTGACTCATCTCACCAACATCCCTGTGCCAACAGCCAAAAAAACCCCCAGAACTCAAAGTAGCAACCAGAACCTGAAGCCTCTTCATGCTGCAATCTGAACTTCAAGCCCACAACTTTGCTCCAGCTAGCACTTTCATTTTGAAGCTTGCAAACTAGAACTCATCTTGGAATGCATGCTATTCTTTGGGTAGTAGCCTTAGACTTAAATGTTATCAGACAAAAAAAAAAAAAAAAAAAGAAAAAGAAAAAGGGCAAGACAAATAAACACAAACAACCCCCCCCCAAAACAAACAAAAAAACCCCACCAACACAAAACCAAAGCAACCCAGTATTGTCCTTTCTTGTCCTTTGTCCTTGTTTTTCACTTTGACTAAATTGAATCACCATAGTCTTCATAACTCTAATGCTGGGAATACTAGAATAAGCAAACCACCATTTTACTTCTGCGTCTTGTACTCAGAGACTGTGTAAAGATTTTAGAGTAAATTTCAGTGCAGTAGAAGCACTATTAACCACAAGAGTAGCAAAATGAACTCTGAGAACTACAGGCACCAGTTCAGAATTCTGGGTTTATCCCACTGAGCAAAAGCTATTTGACCACTTCCAGAAGGCAGTTTAATGGGTCGGTATTAGCCCAATGTAGGAAAAAGTCAATCATACTAAAAACACAGAAAAAGATAACTAGCTGCCAGAACCAAAACATGCTAGCACCCACTAATTAATACTTAATAACTAAGGACACCTCAAATATCCAGAAAAATCCATTCTGGGCATGATTCTATTCAATATTCTTTTTAATTGCTTCACTGTTAAGTTTGCTCATAAAATCTGCATCTGACACAAAGCTAGTGGGATTTGGTGAGCATCTTAGAAGATGGGATGAGAACTGAAGTTGGGAAATTGGAGAGCAGTTCAAAAACTGTTAAGATAAAATTCAGTACAAGTTTCAAGGGATACTCTTGCAAAAACACAAACAAAATTGGACTCATCTGGTTAGGGGGCAAAATGGCAGCCTGCAAAAAGCAAGGGGAGACAGTTCAACACCACAACGTGCTTCCCCTCTCCCTTAAAATACAACATCAAACCAAACTGGAGTTTTGTGGCCTACAAAATAAAAATGAACACTAATACAATATTACTACAATCCAGCCCACCTTTCTCAGACAAAGACTTCAAGAAGATGTCAGTGTAATATAATCTTACTGATATCACACTCACACACCTTGAGATTAGAGCAAATGAAGCTACTTTAAAAGAGGTTCTATCTTTTACATCTACAAGGACATCTAAATGAACAAGTGTCTTCAGGTAAAAGCTGAGGGGGAAACTGCACAAGTACCAATCACATTCATGAAAGTCGTGTTAGAACAGAAATTTTACTTTTATACCAGAAAGTAATGAAATCTACTTAAAGAGAAGGAAAAACCTTAACCAGCTCTAATGATTACTTGGTTGCACAGCTTCCATGGAGTATGGTACACTCATAGTATTACATACTGAGGATATTAGGATATTGGAAGGGACCTTTGGAGATCTTTGAGTCCAATCCGCCTGCCTGAGCAGGATCATATAATCTAGCACAGGTCACACAGGAACACATCCAGATGGGTCTTGAAATTCTCCAGAAAAGGAGACTCCACAACCTGTCTAGGAAGCCTGTTCCAGTGCTCTGTGACCCTTACAGTAAAGAAGTTTTTCCTCATGTTGAGGTGGAACTTCCTGTGCTGTAGTTTACATTCATTGTCCCTTGTCCTATCACAGGGTGGAAGTGAGAAGGGGATGTCCCTTCCTTCTTGATGCCCAGGCCTCATAGGTTTATAAACATTTATTAGATCCCCTCTCAGTCTTCTCCTCTCCAGACTAAAAAGCCTTGTAAGGCTCTTGGTCCAGCCCCTTAATCATCCTTGTAGCTTTCCATTGGACTCTCTCAAGTAGATCCCTGTCCCTTTTGAACTGGGGAGCTCAGAACTGGATGCAATATTCCAGGTGGAGCCTCACCAGGCCAGAGTAGAGAGGAAGGAGAACCTCCCTTGATCTGCTGGATATGCTGTTCTTAATGCACCCCAGCATTACTGTTGGCCTTCTTGGCCACAAGGGCACATTGATATCCCATGGATAAGTTCTGGTCCACTAGGACTCTCCGGTCCTTCTTCAAAGGGCTGCTTTCTAGCCGATCACCTCCTAACCTCAACTGGCACAGTTTATTTTTCCTTCCCAAGTGTATCTGCACTTATCTTTGTTGAACCTCATGAGGTTCCTCTCTGGCCAGCTCTCCAGTCTGTCCAGGTCTCGCTGAATGGCTGCACAGCCTTCAGGTGTATCAGCCACGCCTCCCAGTTTGGTATCATCAGCAAACTTGCTGAGCAGACACTCTGTGTGTCTGTCCCCTTATCAATGTCATTGACAAAGATGTTGAACAGGACTGGACCCAGCACTGATTCCTCAGGGATTCCACTAGTTGCAGGTCTCCAGCTGGACTTGGCACCATTGTACCTTGCCTTCATTCTGTTTTCACTGGAAGGGCTTGACTAAGTTCAAAGAAGTCTACAAGGTCTCTTTGTTTTCTACGGTATACACAATCCACCAAAGCAGCAGACACAAGCTAAAATGACACATATTTTTTAAAAAAATTAAATTATAAGTCCTAAGTTTGCTCACTTATGACATCCCTGGACATAAATTCCATTTGTTCATTTTTGTTATTTATACAGAAACCTGATGGTGAAGACATCTTCTTTAAATGATCCAGCTTAAGCCCATTTTCATTGGCCATCTAACCCAAGCAGCTGAACTTTGATAGAAACTGGCTGAGGCAATGAAAAAAAATATTTCTATTACTTCTGCTGCAGTGGCTGCAGCCTCTGGCAGAGCATTGATAGCAAATAGAGAAATACCACTACAAACTATTTCAGCAGAGGTTTTAAGGTGGTAGTTGTGAAACTGCTGTAAACATCTGTAGCTCTCTGACAGACATTGTGGTGCTTAATGAGTGTTCCTGCAAGACTTCCACTGACACTTCTTTCACACAGATTCACAGATTGCATCGTGTTGGAAGGACCCTCAAAACACCTATCCTATTTCCCCCCTGCAGTGAACAGGGACATCTCCAACTACATCAGACTGCCCAGGGACACATGGAGTCTGACCCTGAATGCCTCCAGGGACAGGGCCTCAACTGCATCCCATACCTGTTTGGATACTTTACCACTCTCATTGTGAAGCACTTCCTCCTTATGTGCTACCTAAATCTACCCTGCTCCAGTTTTGAAACCATTGCACCCTTTCCTATCACTACAAGCCCTTCTAAACAGTCCTTCCCCAGCTTTCCTGTATGCCTGTGTCAGACATTGAAATGTAGCTGTAAGGTCATGCCTTCTCTTCTCCAGGCTGAACAGACCCAATTCTTTCAGTCTGTCTTCATAGGAGAGGTGCTCCAGGCTTCTGATCATCTTTGTAGCCCTCCTCCAGAACGTCCATGTCTCTTGTGTTGGGGATCTCAACACAGTATTCCTGGTGAAGTCTCACCAGAGTGCAGCCCAGTATGTGATTTGCCTTCTGGGCTGCAACTGTGCATTGTTGTCTCACATCCAGCTTTTCATCCACCAGTATTCCAAAGTCCTTTTCTACAGGGCTGCTCCCAATCTCATCATTCCCCAGCCTGATAAGGGTCACCCTGTTCTAGGTGCAGCACCTTGCATTTTGCCTTATTTAACCTCTTGAGATTATCCTCACCCAACCTCTCCAGGTCCTTCTGGATAGCATCCCACCCTTCAATCTTACCAACCGTATCACTCAGTTTGGTATCATCTGCAACTCTGCTGAGGGTGCACTCAATCCTGCTGTCTTTATTTTCAGTGACAATATTGAACAGCACTTGTCACAATACAGACCCTTGAGGGACACCACTTGCCACCCATCTTCATCTGGACATCAAACCATTGACTACTATCCTTTGTAGCAGCCATCGAACCAACTCCTTATCCACTGGACAGTCCATCCATCCATAAAATGTGTAGCTCTCCAGTTTCAAGAGAATGGGGTTGTGAGGGACCATCACATGGTTTACCAGAGTCCAGATAGATGACATCTATTGGTCTGCTGATGTAGTTGTTACACCATCATAGAAAGCCACTAGGTTGGTCAAGGAGGACTTGCCCTTGGTGAAGCCATGCAGGCTATCATGAATCACCTCCCTGTCCTCCATGCATTCCACTACTGCTTCCAGGAAGACCTGTCAAAAGAGCACCTACTCTCATCATGGTACTTTATTTAGTTTGAAAATTATGTTCAATTTTATTGTTGGCAGCATTCAACAGAATCAGTTAAGGGCCTTCTTTTCTCTTGTGTTAAGATGGACAGGTCAGAGGAAAGTAAGTTTGTCCTTTAGCATGTGACTATTCACCATGTTTGCATATTCACTGTGCATGAAGTTTCAGCTACTCAAGTCTCATCTAGTGAGCCTTATTGATCCTACCAATTTCAGTAAAGATTTTCAGATCATTTGAGCATGGCTGCCTTGATTAAAAAAAAAACAAAAACAAAAACATGTTTTCAAATCTCTCAATACAGGTTACAATGAGATTAAATGATACTTCATCAAAACACAAAAAGAAAAATTCCATTCAATGGGAGTTTTTGTGGCCCCCAAATGAAGATGACTACTGAAGCCTTCTCAAAATAAACATGATCATTAAGTGGCATTGATACATTTATCCCAAAGTTAAGTGAGCATTTTTTCCTTTTGTCTGAGAGATTGATTTCATATTCCATGTTTTCTTCTCTGTATGCTTTCCACCAAAAAGAATGGCTTGACCTGATTTAGAATGGTTTGAGTGCAACAAGCAGTTGAGCTGTCTTGCAAGGAAGCTTCCTCTCCATTATTTAAGGCTTGTTTTCTCTTTTGGAGAAGAAAAGGCAAAGGGCCCTCAGATTTACTCTGACGGATGGAGGAGAGGAAAACAACAACACAGAAAAACCCAAGCAAACCACAACCCCCCCCCCCCAAATCAACAAAATCCCAAACCAGCCAACCAAACAGAACCCCCACAAAAACACACACCAAACAAAACCAAAACCCCCTTTCATTTCATTAGTATAATTTCCCAATAATGTTAAGTACAATTTTTATATCTAAGACACTGAGTTGCAACTCAGTTTAAGACAGCTAAAACCAAAAGTATAAATTAGTTGTGGATAAAAAGGTTTACATAATGATACTGCTATTTTTAACACAGAATTCGAGTATTTTCACTTCTTCGATTTTATTCCCAAGTAAATATTTTTCATAGACAAAGAGGAACTGAAGATTGCCTTTCCAGTTTATAGGCTGGATAATTGCTGCTGTGCAGTTACGCTAATTCTTACACTTACTTTCAGCATTTTGATAGTCACTTTACATAACCAATAAGATGAAGATAACGATTAAGTAATCGCATCTTAGAAAAACAGAGAAACTGTAGCAATTAGCACCGCCTAGTAAGCATTGTAACTTGGTGATTACTGCTCCTATTCAACTAACAAAACCCGCCCCAAGCTAGGCACCACTGTAAACAATAGCTGTCACTTAATGACCACGAGATGCATTTGGTGCTTCCGGCATTACTTCAGGTTCGTAACCTGCCCACAGCAGAAAACTAACTACACGTTAAATACTGTCACGGAGCATCTGTAGTAGCTACTGATTTTAATACTGAAGTTCCTCTTGGCACTTCTACTCGGGAGCACGAAGTGAAATTCGCAGTAAAAGAGTTATACCAGTTTTAGAATGCCATATACCTCCCGGACGATGTTAAACAGAGATAATGACACAGAACACCACATACAGCAGTTTGACTAATTTATCTTTTTTGAAAGTTGACTGCAGAACTGGTGTTCAAAAAAACCCCTCAGACTGGGAGGCCCATGACTTTAATGAACTACTTGGTCGTTGCATAAACAGGTATAGCTTCTGCAAACAATGTGAGCTCTGCACGGCTTGTCTGCAATATCAGCAGTAAAAAAAAAAACAAAACCAAACAAAACCAAAACCAAAACAAATACAGCACGAGCACGCAGAGTTGAAAAGCGTACTTCCAAACCAAAAAGCTACAAATCTACAAGGGCGAAAGCAAGAGACACGCTACAAACATAATTGCACTGTTCACCCTTCCTACCCCTTAGAAACAATAGATCCACCTCCGCACTTCACACAGCCCTGTATCTGGCGACTGCTTCAACAGCCGCCTCCAGACCTGCGAAGCGCAACAGCCCGATCTTCCGAGGAGTACGTAGCTGTGCACAGCAGAACCAGCCGACCGCCAGCGGTGCCTCGTCGCCAGAGGCCGTTGGGAGCGGGAGCCTGCCTGCCAGGCCGGTTCAGCTGGAATGTTCTTGGCAGCCACGGCATCCTGCGCCATCAGAGACCGGAGCAGTTTCGGGACGAGTAACAACACCCTTCCACATTTTTGGTTGTGGTGGGTCTCTTGCTTGTTTTTGCCTTTTTTTTTTTTTTTTTTTTTTTTTTTTTTTTTTTTTTTTTTTTAAAGGGCAGGGAGACAGACAGCACTCACCCCTACGCCGCCTGCCAGGTACGTAAGACCTCAGCGCCAGTCAGGCTGGCTCCTCCCCGCCGTCCCCCTCACCCCCCCCCCCAGCAGCAGCTGGCTCGTCCCGGCAGGCTGAGGCCGGCAAAGTTCTAGCACCTTCTTCACCTCTCACCAAAGTACTCCCACGAGTACTATCGACAACGCCCGCGCCATGCCGCCTGCTCCTTCTCCTGATGGAAGGCGCTGCCGTCACTCCCTCTCCTCAGCATAGACAAGCTGGGAAGGGGTGAGGGGGCTCAGGGCAACCTCGAGCGGCAGGCCACGCTGTCACCCTGACCCGCCGCCGAACCCGTGCATTCGCTCTCTCGCTCCCTTGCTTGCTCACTCCCTGCCTGCCACGCTCCTACACACCTCTTCGCCTCCCCAGCCTCTCCATTGAGCGACAGCTGGCCGGCGCCAATAGCATCGCTCTTTCCGCCCAAGGGGGCGGGCACTCCCTCGCCCGTAGGCCAATGGAAACGCCGTTTCCTGAGCGGTGGTGTCGGTGAGGGGAGACGGTGGGAGGGGGCCGGAGGAGGAGCAGGAGTTTAGGAAGAGGAGGGAATGGCTGTCATCAATGAAGTCATGTTCATAATCTAGTCTTTCGCCCCGGTTCCGGACTCGGGTGACTCACCAAGGGGGAGAAGAGCGATATCCACCACGGCGCTCCTCCTGGGCGGAAGGTAAATATAGCTTACAACTCGGTCCGCCCCCCGCCCCGCTCCGAGTCCCTGGCACGGCGGTGCCTGTGTCGTCCTTTATTGTTAGTGATCGCGCCGGCACGCACCGTGCCCACCTTCCTTTCCCCAAGAACATCCCTCTGGCCCCGGCCGCCGTCGTGCCACCTGCTTCTTCTCCCCACCTTCTTCAGCACCCGAACCTCCCAAATATTTATATCCCCTAGTGGGTGGAGAGAAGAAAGTTTTGATCCGGTATTTCTGGAATAATCACGATGCAGATCTCCGGGTGGGAGGGAAAAATACCCCAAGGCGTCGCTGACGGCTGACTTGTGATTCAGCGGCACCCGCGAAAGCAACCGGGAGCGGCCAGGCGCCGTGCCCGCGCGTCGGTAGCCGCCGTGCGTGGTGTGCAGCGGGGTCGCTGGCATTTTTCACCGGCGGGCTCGTACGGCAAAACCCACCAGTTCGTGGCACCTCTTGCCGCGAGCGTGTCACAAGCTGCAGGCGACACGACCGGGAGAGAAATAGATCCGGGAGAGCGCCAGCCCACACTTCCCTCCACGCAGGGGAGGCTCCGTGGGCCGGGTGCGGCCTCGCCTACTGCTCCACCTGGTGTGGGCTGCTTGGTGGGCTGCGTTTCGGCGCTGGGTGAAGTTCACGGCGTCCGGCGACGGGAGAGTACGTTGTGGTGGGGCAGTTTCTCCGCTATGGCACACGCTCGCGTAGACCCGGCCGAGAAAGGGGAAGTGGGGTGGCATGAGGAGAGAGAAATATGGTGCATGAGGGAGCAGTCTAGCCTGTAAGAGTAGCGGCGTTCCACAGCAGAGCCAGGGAGGCCATGATCCGGATAATCTCCCTGGCTCCCTGGCTGCCTGTCACAAGCACTACATACACCGGGGAGGGGGGAGGAGGTGGGGACTGGGACTTCGCCCTGGCTACGGCTCCTGTTGCTTTTCGGACTCTCTGTTTTTAAATGTACAGTCAAGACCCTACTGCTGAAAAGACGTCGCGATTCACTTCTCAAAATAGATTGGGTCCGTCTCCCACCCCCGAGCGTTTTCTCTACAGAAATCATGCCTGCCTCCCTCCCCCGGCCTTGCAGCAGTCGGTGAAACGGAGTAGCACAAACATGCGTTTGCAATTTTGTAATCGCCTTGCAAGCAAAAAGCGTTTTATTTCCGGTGTGCGCTGGTTTTTTTTTTAAAATTTTTTTTTTTTTTTAATGGTGTCGGGCGGAGCGAGCATTAAGGCACACGCGGATGCTCAGGTAGAGGCGGCTTGTCTGTCCCGTCGGGAGAGGGTGGTCGTCGGCACCTGGAAAAGTTCTCTGCCGGGCCGGAGGCGGGGGCAGGCAGCAGTCTGCTGCAGCTAGCTGTCGGGCGGGGCACAAGGGCAGTAGAGCCCATCCCCTGGCCTCCATGGGAGTGAGGGAGGCGGTGGCAAGCGGCACTGGCGGCTGGGGGTGGCCTTTCCCGTCCCTCTGCCTGTGCGAGCGGCGGCGGTGGTGGAGGATCAGGAATTCAAAGCCGCCACACACAGGCGCACAGACATGTTTGCTCGGCGTGACATGGTGGCAGGGGGAAGGAGCGGCGGGTCGACGGGCCCAGCCCAGTCCTGAGGCATGTCCCTGCTGCTAGTTCTCCTGCGGGCGCCGAGACACCCCCTGCGCCGTCGAGGTACAGGGCCTTCCGCGGCACGCAGCTGGGAGCGGTGCAGGCATTCCTTCTTGGAGGGGAGGGGGAAGGGGGATGAGGCAGCTAGGATAAGTCATCCGGATAGGGACGTTTGAGAGCCGGTTTGCTGGAGCGAAAACTTTCCAGAAAGGCCGGAAGGGGAGAATAGGGCCCTACTGGTTGTGGGCGCCCGCCCCGGCGTTTTGGCGAGGGGACGCGGCGGGCGGCCCGGCGCCGAGGCCTACGCGCAGCCGGGCAGGGCCGGAAGAGCCGCGCGGCGCTGCCGAGGCAGAGCGGTGCCGCGGAGGGAGCGGGCGGCCCGCGGCCGGCCCTGCGTCCGTGTGCCCGTGCCAGCACAGGGGCGCGGTGCCATCTCGCTCCCCGGCGCACGTCCCATTAAGATAGAGGTGCGGGGAGAAAGTGAGTTTTTCGGTTGGTCTCCCGCCCCCAGATTTATGGTGGTGGAACAACAAACTGCGCACGGCTGGAAAAGTTGCAGTTCTTCTAAACGCGAACCTATGTTACGGTTAACCGACGTTTTTAATTCTGTTTTTTATTTTTTCCCCTTAAGTGTTCAATATGGTCAAGTAAGAGGGTGGTTAAGTGTCTCAGCATGGCTACATTGATAGAGTCGAAATTGGTTTTCTTTGCTGTATCTGCTTCTGTTTGATACTCACTTTCCAAACTTCAGGCTATTCTGTGCTTTCTAAGATCTTTTGATGAGTATTTTGGATAGGTAAGTAAGTAACTAACTGAAGAATTGAAACTGTAAAAATTATTTATTTAATTTTACTTTCACCATTTTAAGTATTCTGCATGATTTCTGTGGGAGCTATGACACGGCGTTACTCTGCTTTCATTCTTTATCGTTTTCCTTTAGATTTCTTCAGTGGTACTTGTTTTTAACCATAGTCCCTAAGACCCAGACGATAAACATTGTACTGGAATTTAATTCTTTGGTAGTGCACCAGTTTTGTGTTCGAGGTGGGGCAGTCTCTTCTGTGTAAGTTAGTATTGTTGTGCAAATAAAGTCACACTTTCTCTTTGGGAACCTAATTGCCCTATTACTCTCTGACTGTTTCTTCTGTCCTTTTGTTATTCTAGGGAAAAAAATGATGTACCGAAAAGATAGGATTTGAGGCAGATTTTTATGCTCGTTTATATCAGTAAAATTGAAAAGAGCATTTAAAAACAAGTCTAAAGTGTTACCATGCAGCAAATGTGGACTTGACAAAGGTGGGGGTAAAACTTAATTAAATACAGTATTCCATGAGTTATTTCTCAGCTTTAGGAGTTGTATTTCTGTGATGTTTCTTAGAACGTGCACCAGAAGACTGTGTTCAGAGCAGTCTTAGAGGTTTCCTTTTGTTCGTTTCTGCAGTGATCAGTGAGCAATTTCTTGTCAAGTTTTAAGAATGCTTTCACCAACACCTGAGGCTTGAAAATTGGCAAAAGAAAAACTGCTCCAGCTAGCAGTCTTGACAAAGATCTATATGAAATTAATATCTGCAGCTATATTTTCTCTCTTTTTGTTGGACTTTTGAAGTTAGGGTCAGAAAGTGCACAGAAGCAACTTTGAAAAATACCAGCACTCTCACTTGTGGCTTTCATGGTCCTGATTAGTAATATTAATTTAAATAAATGTTCCTTTTCAGTAGGAGACTTTTCATTCCTCCTGTTACATTTTTGTAAATCAGTCACAAAAGTGCTTATTATATTTTTTGTGTGCTTCTGCAGTTGAAGTTCTCCTTGTGCAAAGAGTGCTTCCTAGACCTCCACCTCTTTTGACGTTTATCCCTTCAGTTCTGTTTTTGTCTGATCTCTAATGGAGTTGTAAACACGACGTTATGATGTAAGATCACTTGTCATGAAAATGGCAGTAGAGAAAAACTTATACCTATTTGAAAAATAAAATAAGAAAGGATGAATAAAAAATAAAGGAGTAAGACTTACTTAAACACAATACCAGTAGCTTGCAAACATAGTAGAAGGAAGACTAATACTGAAAACTCCCTTTTTGTACCTGACATGGGTAAAGAATTGCTTCTTAAGTGTAAACATTTTCCTGTTTATCTCCACTTGGTAGAGGTTATTTCCTATATATCACTGCAGGCTGGATGATTTAGGTGGATGATTTAGAACTAAGACCTTTGGGGAAAGTGTTAAAATTAAGTTTGTTGTTACAGAAATGATACTTTTCTGTATCTTCACTGATATCTTACCTTAAGTAAATTGTATTTGAAACAGTCTTCTCCCTTCTTCTTTTAGTTTAAAGACATGCGACTTCAGTAATATGGTGAATTCCTTTAATTCTGCCTATCTCTCATTAGCTTTTGATTTTCAGAATCTAATGTGAAGGTGTTTTTCAAGAAATGTGATTACTACCTCTACTAAAGATCGTGGTATGGAAACTTGATCGGTAACCAGTTAGTGTTGGCAAGAATCAGTTTTACGTACATGAAACATACAGTGGAATGTACATATGTAGCAAATGTGGACTTGGGCATTATCTACTGTGACTGTGGTGGTTATAAGACAATTAAACTGACTGTAACTGTCTGTCCTTCTCTTTTCCTTAAAGATAATGACTTTTGCAGCAAAGCCATCCCTCTGTGCTGTAGCCTCTTCCTTGTGGCATCGTAGCTTAACCTAACTTGCCGTGAACTCTGACTTGCAATGATGCCTTTTGACATTCCTCTCCCAGCTGTTAGCCATGCGTTTTGTTGTGCTAATTTTAGTTTTTCATAAGAAAGTATTCTGTAAGTCAGCTACACATTAGGAGTAAGATCTTCTACCAGAATATTCGTAAAGAATTGATGGTGGCCAGTATTAGGACTATCATCTTAAACTATCACTGCATGTGAAAAGGGGGTGCATGTAGACAGACTTCGGTTAAGAGCTAGGCGAAGGGCTAAAGCAGTGTCTAGAGGTTTTTGTCTGTGGCCTAAGGGTCTGCATATGCAATTAGGGTGCAGCATTTATGACTTGTAGCTTAAACTGCACATTCCCTTCCAGAAGATTATGGAGTTGTTAGATGAAAGAGTATGCAAAAGCTTCTCTTGGGTGAACTGAGTAACTTTGGTTGAAGTTAACTGAAGATTTGACTCTTCTCTATACTGATTTTTTTGGTTGTTTCATGTAAGCCCATTTATTGATTGATAAAATTACAGTAGTTAAATCCTGGTAAATGTTAATGCAGGATGTCCTGTGGGGCTGAATAAGACAAACCACTTACTTGCTTCTAAATAAATTGTCATTATTGATCAGTTGTTAAACTTCAGACACCTTCATTCGATTACAGTTAGCAGATTAAACATGTACTAGGGGTCACTGACAATATCATTTCATGTTTTCTATGATGGTGTAATACAAATTACTCCTTTATGCTGTAGTGTATAATTTCACAGTATATCTTTTGAAAGCCACTTACAAATCATGGCTTCAGTTGGTGATGTATGGGGAGAAATAAACTGTGATTATTTTTCTGTGAAGGCAAAAATTACAGTCTGCTTTGCAGTGGGTATGTGGCTTTTGCATGGGTTCACATTTCCTTTTAATCAGATCTAAGTGATGCAATTTCCACTTACTTTCCATTACCTATAGAAGACAGGGGATCTGGCTAAAACATCCTGGCTGAAGTTCCGTTGAGGTTGACTCAGTTCTGGAAAGACAGCAGTTGTATTGGATCATGAAGGAAAACAGCTAGAAAAATTATAAATACTTACTGTTCCATCTGTTCTTAAACTCAAATGTGTGTGCTGTGTTGAAGCATATAATCTCTGGATCTTTCTGGGTGTCCAGCTAGTCTTGAGTTCTGAAGTAATGCAGATGTTTGTGTTGTCTGCTGTGTTTTAGTTTTGGATCTAGTTTGGGCTGTTCACAAAATACATTTGATGATACTGGTGTAAATAACCTAAGAAGTCATAAAGGACTGCAGTTCAAGAAGCGGTAGGTCATACTTGGAGTCTTGTGGGTAGCACTACTCCCATGAGGGATTTGAGGAAATGTTAAGATTGGTCATTTGAGAATCAGTTAGTGTGTAATGCAGTTGAGAATTAAGGCCAGCAGCCTTACTAAGTACAATGAGATGGAAATACGTTTTTGTTTTCCTTATCAGCATTTATTTCCACACCCTTCCCCATCCCCCACCCCCTTGCCTTGCCTTTGCTATTTTGACAGGCACAATTCATTAAAAAGCAGTCCAAACAAGTTGGTCTGTGGCAGAGAGTTGGCTTCATTTTGTTATTTCAGTATAGGGACCAGAATTTTCATAAACTAATCACAGTGTTATCTAGATGGAGCTTGGCTGCTCTTGTACCTGTTGTCTCTTTATACTATAGTTTTTTTTCCTTTGACTTTAGTGAGATTTTTATATGAACCCAGGAATTAGATAGCTAGCTCTTACTGGTTTTTAATGTGAGCAGATGCCTGATTTCTGCAGGGGTTTTGTGCAATCTCAGACTTAGTAAATATAACTAAGCTATTTTTGAAACTTGTTAAATGGCTTTTTATCAATTCTCCCTTACTTGGTGGGGCCATGTGTAATGTATTCTGGGTTATGGCAGTGGCTGTTTTAAAAATTTTTGTGGACTACTGTTGCTAAACAAAATTACTTTTTATATCCATGTATATCTCTGGAAAAGATTTATTACTTGCTTTCAGGTAATATTTTCCAACATTTTGTGTTCACCTAATGTAGATTTTCTTTTTTTTTTTTAATATTAGTGGTTTTTTTTGTTGTTGTTGTTTTGGCTTTTTTATTTTTGTTTTTTGCCTTTTTAGTGTAAGTATGTTCCTCGACATCTCTGGAGGTAGACCTGTTTAAAAAAAAACAGTTACATATTTGGTGAGTTTATCTACTCATAAAGAAAGATAACAAAGAGACATCATCTGTTTTAAGGGTTGTAATGTTCCCATCTGGTAGTCACTATTTTTCGCCAGTTAGACACTTGCTTACCCTTTAAAAAGTTTTCCAGACTTGTGCACACGTGTTTAATGTGTATGTATATGACAGTGTTGTAAGTAGTGAACCTGAGACTGTTAATTTTTATGATAACTACAGGCTGAATTTGAAGTAGAAGGGAATTATGAATTAGGGGAGGTTTTTTTGCAAAACAGGTTATTCTGGGATATTGTATACTGATAGTAGTTTAGTAATCAATTGTGTTGTGATTCTGTATACATTGCTCTGAGTAGTGGTGACGATAGCAGCTTCTGCCTTTGTAAATAGGCTGAATTTGGCTAATAACATGCAGAGAGGGTGTTAGTCTTGTATTTTGCAATGTACTGATTGACTTCTATTGGAACTCTTTGTTATGTGAAACAGTTGTTCATATAGTCAAACTGTAGCGCTTGTAAGAAGCTGTGTCATGGTTTATGCAGTTGTGAATTATTTGCTAACTTGATTCCTTTTGTGGTAATGTCATGGGGTCGTAGGGGACTAATTAGTGATTATAGCGTTTTGTTTTGAACAGAGAAGCTTCATAGGCATCTCCCTATTTAACCTTGCAACGAAATAGAATCCCAAGGTAGCCTATTTCAGGTGAGGATGCTCTATTTTAAATGAGCTAAGCAGTGTTTTAATTTGTTGCCTTTAATCAGAAAAAAGTAGTAGCTATTAATACATAACAAAAGCAGAGTTATAATAAAAAGCTATTAAGTTGGTTTTGATCCTGACAGAATTATTAAGTAATTGGGGATGTATGAGTGAAACTGGTCTTGATGCAGTGTTTGTCTTTCTAGCAACTTCAGACTCTTGCTTGTGAAAAAAGAAAGATGATCAGTTCTGTAAGCTTGGAATTCCCTGATTGCTAGCAGTAAGCAGTAATCCACTTATTTGGAACCTTGGGAGGGTACTTTGTTTTTCTTGAGAGTCTATTTCTTAATTTGCCTGCAAGCTAGGGTGTTTGCAGTGTTACAGTGTGGCTCTGTATAAACAGTGTCATAACAGGGTTACACCACTTGTCTTGGAAAATACCTACTGCTGACTGTGGATGGTTATAAATCCAGATGTGGAAGGTAGAACACTCCTGTGATAAATTCTGTAAGGAGAGAGGCTGAGACAGGCACTTGTCTTAGACCTTGTAATGTATCATTACGTTGTAATTATCTTGTACCAAATTAGAATGCTTTTTAATAAGACTTATTTTTCATTGGATTGGTATTATTATTGTGGGACAGATAATCATGGGTGGATAAACTTATAAAACTACACCTATATTAAGTAAGTGGAACAGACTAAGCCCATTTAATGTGAGCTGCTGCTGAAAGTGGTGATCCTTCTTTGTGCTTCACTGGAACTCATCTGTTGTTTCAGTTCAGCAATGTCACTCATTAGGTGTTTTGTTGGTTGGTGGGTTTGGCTTTTTGTGTTTATTTTAGTATAGTGTTTTTTTTCAACTGTGTTAGCTACTTAAATAATGAGATCACTGTATGATCAAATACATAGAGGAGTGGGGAATACCAAGAAACATGTCTAATCTTGTTTTAAGTAACTAGCCATAGTTTTGTAAAAATATGGTAGCTTTATCACTGTATTAGAATACTTTGACACTAGTAAACAAAAAGTTCCCAATAATAAACACTGATAAATGTTCTTCAAAAGATGAAGAAGAATGATAAAAGTTCTTGGAAATGTTCCAAGCCTGTAGCCTGCATTAGTTTGTTTTCATAAGAACATGGAAATGAAAAAAATGGTAATGGTTTTTCAGCCTGTAAAAGCCTGTGATTTGTTCTCAGGGCACTTACTGTTTTATAAGCCACTTGAGCTGCACTCTTCTAGTTTGTGACATCGACAGAACTGCTGAACTGAATTAGAACTCTTCAGTCCAAAGTAATTGTCCTTTCTGTTGTTGTTTTATTTGGTATTATCATTGCATCTGGGTATAACCAGAGAAGTCCTATGTTAATAACTAAAACCCCCACAAAACTCAGAAAACAGTCTTAATAATCCTTTAAATGTTTGTTTTGCTGTCTTACCATATTATGAAAGAGTTCACATCTGTTTAGGGAGAGATTTTTAAAAACACATGTATTAGAGAGGTGCCCAGCTCAAGTAGTATGCTTGACCCTGTGTGCTACATCTGATGATAGCAAGTACTCATTGCTTTTTTCTATGAGTAGCATACAAATATCCAGAAATTGGCAAGCTATAAGGATTTTATCTTTCTAGGAGGTTTTTAGAAGGATGGTCAAAATGATTTGCAACATTAAGGATCATTTAAGCATCTTCTGCTGAAGACAGCTTGCCATGTGTGTGCTTGTGTGTGTAAAGACTGCTAGTAGTTTGTACTACTTTTTTTTCAGTGCCCCTATCATCACATAGAAATTCTGCTTTTTGTTTTGTTTTGGTTTTGTTATTAGAGGTATTCTGCTGACTGAAAAGGAGACAGAAAATAGATGTCCACGCCTACAGACCCTGGCGCCATGCCTCATCCTGGTCCATCTCCTGGACCAGGACCTTCGCCTGGACCGATTCTAGGACCTAGCCCAGGACCAGGGCCATCTCCTGGCTCAGTTCACAGCATGATGGGGCCAAGTCCTGGTCCACCCAGTGTCCCACATCCGATGCCAACAATGGGACCTACTGATTATCCACAGGAAGGCATGCATCAAATGCATAAGGTAATAGTTTATTACAAGTGAACCTTTTCTTCTGGCAGTTATCTCCAATGATTAACAAATGTACTTACACGAGATTTAGACCTGCACAACTGCTATTGCACATCATGTATCCCCTGCAAAACTGCAGCTACATTCCTGCTTCTGTCTTTTAGTAGTAAAGGTGGTGCATAAATCAGATGAAACAATTTCCTTGTTCTTAGTAGACTGCTTTGAACTATAGAGTTAGTAGTTTGCAAATCTTTATTGGTGAAGTGTACTTTCAATAAAGCAAATGTTACTAGGGGTAAAAATAATTATTTACAGTGTTGAAACCTTATCATAGACCATTCTAACCATGTGGAAGGTTTTTTGTTTGTTTTTCTTCTTGTCTGTCTTGTGTTTGCATGCATTTCATTTGTTTAATTACTGTTTTTAACTCTGAAAGGGCTTGCAGAGCTTTTTACTCTTCCATGTTTGTGAAAAGCCTGGTTTCTGAGTTATTTTATAAGGGCTCCATCTCACTAAGGATTTAAAAACTACATAGTGTAGAGCATGTGAAGAACTGGGCCTCAGTGGTTGTTGTCATACACTTTTGTGTTTAGACATCTTGTCTTTAATGCCTTTTGCTTTGATGAAATCATTGCTTCTGTGGAAATTCATTTGTGAGAAGAGTCTCTGAATTGCCATTTTTATTTGGTTGTGTACCAAAGATTTAGAGTTTAGGATAATTTCAGTTTCACTGATGTTCTGTTCTTACCTTACAGAGCCAAAACTCTGAAAACATTTGGTAACTCGTATTTGTTCCACTTGGAATTAAAAAAAAAATCACAATAGAACTTTAAACATATTTAAAATTTCCTCATTAATTGGCAGTTTCTTCATGTTGCCATTTTCACATGTGGATCAATTTCATTCATTAAAACAGTTAAAACTATGTCCAGTAAGTAGGGGCATGAGACAACCATCTTTTACATCTAGAACTTTAAAATTTCGAATAGCACAGACAGCTGAAGTACAGGAGGACATGGTTCAGCTGTTCGTTTGTGCTGAACTGTTGTAATTTCTGAGTATTCCATTATATACAGTAACTAAAATGTCTGCATTTGAATCTTGAAGCATGCAATTTAGCTGTTAGGCAGATTAGACATTTGCAATTGACATTTCCTTGTTTGTACAGTCAGTTACAGCCCAAGGTTTCCTACTCTGGTAAATTCTCCAAACTTCATAGACAGCCAGGGTTTTTACATGTGTAAGTTCTTTCGTTTCTGTCTTCAAGAGATTCTGCAGAAGAAGACAGCACCAGGGATTTTTCCATTAGAATGGTTGAATCCTCCATATGTTATATTTTTAACTGCTATATTCTGTTTCACTTTTCATGTTCTTCATGTATTTAATGCTGTGCTAGCATTAGAAACATATCAACAAATTGTTATCCCACAAGGTGCTTTAAGAGACCTTACAAGCACTTCAGAAGTTTTGTAAGCAAGAGTAGAAATTCTCTCATTGTGATGGCACTGAAATGTTTTGGACAATGCACTGCGCATGCGAAGAGAATGGATAGCTAATTCAAAGATGATCAATCAGTATAATTATAGTAAAATTAATTTCCCCTTTTCTGTACCTTGATTCTGATAATGGAGCAAAGGCTGTAATTTCACAAATCTTTATTTTAGTATCAGTAGCCTTGCTGTCTTCTATGTTGCCACTTCACAAGTTCCATCATTCCTTCTCGTGTGTAACTATACTAGAGAATGAGTCAGTTGAACCAGACCAGGTGAAAAGAAAAATCTTGGTTAGTTTTTCAGTTTAGATCCATTTTCTGGCCTGTGTTTTTTTACACAGCCCCAGAAATAGTGTGTTGTGACAACTAAAGGAAATATCTGCTTAAGAAATGCTCTGGAAGGATGCTTCTAGACTATTTTACACACACTACTTCAGTATTGTTCCGTGTAATTAAAAAACTGGTCAGTCAGTATTAGGTAGTTTTTGACTTTCAAGTCATGATATAGCAGAAAAACAAAATTTTTTTTTTCCTCCTAATGAAATGGAGTAAAGTGAGGGATTACACATCCTGTGTATACAGTGGGGTGTAGCTCTTCTAAAATAAACAAACTAAGCAGTGAAATATCTTCATTTTGTGTTAGATGTTTGACTAGCTTACAAAGAATGTTTAATGCATAAAAAATTTTTAAAAGTAACAACAAACACTGATTGATAACAGTTGATATTAAAGTGTTGAATCCTAAAGTATGTTTACTAATAACAGTTAATATGAAAATTAAAGACTGTATATTCATCTAGCAAGCAGAAACTCCTTCCACAGGAAAATTTAGTATTTATTTGCAGTATTTATTTTGACAGACAAAATAAGATTTTTCTTGCTAATTTCTTAAGTAAGTTTTAGGCTGTTCATCAAATCACCAGGGAAATACTTAAGAGTTCCATATTTTACTGAAGTGTATCTTGGATGCAAGACAGCTACATGTAAGGAGAAATACTTAAAAGTCCATCAGAAGGGATTGCTAAATGAACAAACTGTAGCAGCATCAGAGAGTGAGGTGAGAATAGAATAGAATTAACCAGATTGGAAAAGACTGTTGAGATCAAGTCCAACCTATCACCCAACACCATCTCATCAACTGTACCATGACACCAAGTGCCTCATCCAGTTTCTTCTTTAACACTACCAGTGATGGTGACTGCACCACCTCCCTGTGCAACCCGTTCCAATGGCCAAACACTCTTTCTGTAAAGAACTTATTCCCAACATCCAACCTAAACCTCCCCTGGTGCAACTTGAGACTGTGTCCTCTTGTTCTGTTGGTTGTTGCCTGGAAGAAGATACCAACCCCCACCTGTCTACAACCTCCCTTCAGGTAGTTGTAGACAGCAATAAGGTCTCCCCTCAGCCTCCTCTTCTCCACGCTAAGCAATCCCAGCTCCCTCAGTCTCTCCTCACAGGGCTTGTGCTCCAAACCCTCACCAACTTTATTGCCCTTCTCTGGACACATTCCAGCAAGTCAACATCTTTTCCTAAGCTGAGGGGCCCAGAACTGGACACAGGGCTCAAGGTGTGGCCTAACCAGTGCTGAGTACAGGAGTACAATGACTTCTCTGTTCCTGCTGGCCACACTATTCCTGATCCAGGCCAGGATGCCATTGGCCTTTTTGGCCACCTGGGCACACTGCTGGCTCATGTTCAGCCTACTATCAACCAATACTCCCAGGTCCTTTTCTGTTCTGGCTGCTCTCCAGCCACTCTGACCCCAGCCTGTAGCACTGCATGGGGTTGTTGTGGCCAATGTGTAGAACCCGGCACTTAGATGTGTTAAATCCCATGCTCTTGGACTCTGCTGATCTGTCCAGCCTGTTGAGGTCCCTCTGCAGAGCTCTACAACCCTGTAACAGATCAACACCTGCCCCCAGCTTGGTTCCAGATCATCAGTAAAGATACTAAACAGGATGGGGGCCAAACACTAATCCCTGGGTAACACCACTAGTGTCTGGCTGCCAGCTGGATGTGGCACCATTCACCACCACTCTGGGCTCGGCCCTCCAGCCAGTTCCTAATCCAGCACAGAGTGCTGCTGTCCAAGCCATGAGCCAGGACTGTTGAATAATGATGGAGGGCGGCTTGGCCAGCTCATCTGCCAGCTCTCTCAGCACCCTCGGATGGATACCATCCAGTCTCATGGACTTGTGAGGAACCAGGTGGCTGAGCAGATCTCTACGTACTTCCTCCTGGATTACAGGGGAACTGTACAGCTCCATCTGCTAGCTCAGGATGCCAGTTGTCCATAAGACAACCTGTCCTGCTATTCAAACTTGAGGCAAAGAAGGTGTTAAGTACCTCTGCCTTTTCCTCATCTTTAGTTACAATATTCCCCTCCATGTCCACTAAGGAGTGGAGGTTGTCCTTGCCCCTCCTCTTGCCATTAATATATTTGTAGAAGAATTTTTTGTTGTCCTTCACAGCAGAGGCCAGTCTAAGCTCTAAACGGGCTTTTGCCTCTCTAATTTTTTTCCTACATGACCTAGCAACATCCTTAAACATTTCATGGGTAACCTCTCCTTTCTTCCAAAGATGATACACCCTCTTTTTACCCCTTAATTCACTCAGAAGTTCATTGCCCATCCAGGCTGGCCGTCTGCCCCCGCGGCTCATCTTCCGGCACATTGGCACAGCCTGTTCCTGTGCCTTCAAGAATTCTTTCTTGAAGTAGGTCCAGCCCTCCTGGACCCCTTTGTTTTTAAGGGCTGTTTCCCAAGGTACCTTCTGAGTCAGTTCCTTGAGTAACCTGAAGTCTGTCCTCCAGAAGTCCAGAGTGGAGGTTTTGTTGCTGCCCCTCTTAGCTTGACTGCAAATTAAAAACTCAATTATTTCATGGTCACTGGACCCCAGACAGCCTCCAACCACCACATCTCCCAACAGTCCTTCTCTATTGGTAAAAAGAAGGTCAAGCAAAGCCTAATCCCTGGTAGGCTCATACAGCAACTGGGATAAGAAGCTATGCTCCATACACTCTAAGAACCATCTGAACTGCCTCCTCTCTGCTGTGTTGAGTTCCCAGCAGATATCAGGCAGGTTAAAGTCACCCATAATAACAAGGTCTGGTGATCTTGAGACAGCCTCTAGCAGCCTACAAAATAATTCATCAACCTCTTCATCCTGGTTGGGTGGTCTGTAACAGACTCCAACCAGGATGTCAGCCTTGTTGGCCTTCCCTCTAATTCTTATCCACAGGCACTCAACTTGATCATCCTTGATCACTAGTTTCATGGTGTCTAGAACCTCCCTGATGTACAGGGCCATCCCTCCACCCCTTCTTCCTTGCCTGTCTCTCCTGAAGAGCCTGTAGCCTTCGACTACAGTGCTCCAGTCATGTGAGTCATCCCACCATGTTTCTGTGATGGCAACTACATCATAACTTTCCTGCTGTAACAAGGCTTCCATCTCCTCTTGTTTGTTACCCATGCTGCATGCATTAGTGTACATGCACTTCAGCTGGGCTGCTGGTTTCACCCCGACTCCATTTTATCACCCTCAGACTCCTGATTGGGGAGGACTGGTTTCAGCCCTTTCCTCCTTCAAATCTAGTTTAAAGCCCTGTCAATGAGTCCTGCCAACTCCCTTTCTAGAACCCTTTTCCCTCTGTGGGATAGGCTGTTCTCATGTCCCCCTCTGGAACAGATGTACTCCATCTGTTGCTAGAGGACCTGCACCTGGGTGCTGTAGAAAGTTCCCCAAGATCAAAAAACTCAAAATTCTGTTGGTGGCACCAGGCTCTGAGCCACTTGTTAATTACAGCTGCTTTCCTGTTCCTTTCAGTATTCTCTCCTGCAACTAAGGGTATTGATGAAAACATAACTTGTGCCCCTGGCCCCTCAACCAGTTTTCTCAGAGCCTTGAAGTGCTTTTTGATTGCCTTTGGACCTCTGGTTTCAACCTCATTGCTCCCTACCTGCATAGCTATCAAAGGATAGTAATCAGAGGACTGTACCAGACTCAGCAGCCTTCTGGTACCATCTCTGACCCTGACCCCAGGGAGGCAGCAGACTTCCCTGTGGGAAGGATCCAGCCGACCTATGGGGCCCTCTGTTCCCCTCAGGAGGGAATCACCAATAGTAATTACCATCCTTTTTTTTTTTTCTCTCCAAGGGAACAAGTCCTGATGCAGGGTTGGGCTGTTTTGCTTTAGGCAACACCTCAGATGGTGTGTCTTCTGTCTTCTCATTCACCTCATTTTCAATATCCAGTGCCCCATACTTGTTTTTTAAGGACGGTTGGAAAAGTGAGTGGAGCCATGAGGGTTTTACTTTGCATCTCCTAACAGGGACCTGTATCCATTCCCTTCTGCATCTTGGGTCACCTCCCTTTGCTTGGGGGAGTCTGCAGAGCCTGGTTCCTCAAATCCAACTCCCTTTCACATTCCCTTACAGTCCTAAGTCTAGCAACTTCTTCCTTCAGTTCAGCCACTAGATTAAGCAGATAATTGAGCTGCTCACACCTAATGCAGGTGTTCTGTCCACTGCCCTCCATTTCAGGTGCCAGGCTCCAGCGCTCTCTGCAGCCAGTTGCCTGACACCTGCCTGCTTAAGTTCGACCTCAGTCTGGGTCGACGCAGATCTTTTGAAAACAGCTATGTGGTGAGTTACCACCAGCCCTGTCCCTGGCCACGGGACATTACTGGGGAACAATTCAGGAACGAGCCCACATGACTCAGCACCTCCCTCCCTCTGATGAAATAACATGCCGTGGCACGTGCCGCTAGCTGCAGTCCAGCCAGAAGGCTCTCTTGCCAAATGGCATCGCGCAGCTCAGCTCTCCCGCATTTAACTTGCCATGGCTGACATCACCCGCTCGAGCAGGCATGTGAGAAGATGACCCTGCCAGTCATTGCTGTCTGCTGAGGTTTTCCCGCCCTGAAAAGCCCCAAAAAGAAACCAAAATGGAGTGCCTCTTGGCTCCACACCAGTCCAGTGCCGAGCAGCATTCTTGCCAAAATACTTGGAAGCTATGAAGATATTAAAGGAAAACATCATTACATGGCTGTCCTGATCTTACTTTACCTCAGCATCCACATAGAAGCTCCTTTGGAAACAAAACATGGGAGTTAGATGTCTTTTATTTGAATTAATACAGCCTTGTGTATGATTTTGCAGACAATTTGCCACATAAGTTTAACTGCTTAACTCTTAGTTGTGACAACAGTGTATCTATTTCCTGACTTTCATTTGAGGGATTGGAAGAGTACAGTGAGCTCCTGGTTTATTTTCTCTTCTATTTAATTGTAACTCTATGCATAATCTCTTCTGTGAATTTGTGATTGAGTGTACTGTAAATGATCACTGGCTGTGAAAAAGTTTTTATGAAGTCATAGGCAATATTACTGGTTTTGGTATGTGGGAGAAGAACTGAGTGACAGCAAGGGATATTTTCCAACAAAAATGGTAATTTTTATTAAATACATAACTTCTTTCCTCAGATGTTCCATTAAAATGGAAAGCATGTGGTTTCCCATTTCAGATACTGCTGGCTAACAGACCTGTGCACATTAGATGTTCTGACAAAAAATTTTGTCATGGTCACAGAATTGTAGATTGTTAGGGGGTTGGAAGGGACCCCTGGAGATCATCAAGTCCAACCCTCCTGCCAAAGCAGGTTCACCTGGGGCAGGTCACAGGAATGCATCCACAAGGGTCTCAAAAGTGTCCAGAGAAGGAGACTCTTCAACCTCTCTGAGCAGCCTGTTCCAGTACTCTGGAAATTACTCCTTAAATTTTTTGTCATGTTTAGGTGGAACTTCCCATATTCCAGTTTGTATCCATTGCCTCTTGTCCTATTACAGGACACCACTGAAAAGAGACCAGCACCTTCTTTTGACACCCTCCTTTCAGATCTTACAAACATTTATAAGATCTCCTCTTGATCTTCTCTTTTCCAGGCTAAACAGCCCCACATCTCTCAGCCTTTCTTCTTAAGAGAGATGTTGCAGGACCTTATCATCCTTGTAGCTCTCCACTGGACACTGTCTAGTATATCCCCTCTTGAACTGGGGAGCCCAATACTCCAGATACAGTCTCACCAGGGCAGAGTAGAGGGGGAGGAGAACCACCCTTGACCTGCTGTCCACAGTCTTCTGAATGTACCCCAGGATACCATTGCCCTTATTGGCCAAAAGGGCGTATTGCTGTCCCATGGATAACTTTGTTGTCCACCTGGACTCCAAGGTCCTCCTCTGTGGAGCTGTTTTCCATCAGGTGAACACCCAACCTGTACTGGAGCATAGGATTATTCTTGCCCAGGTGTAGGACTCTACACTTTTCCTTGTTGCATTTCATTACATTTGTCACTGCTCAAACTGTGCAGCCTGTCCAGATCTCACTGAATGGCAGCACAGCCTTCTGGGGTGTCAGCCAACCCTCCCAGTTTTGTATCATCCGCAACCTTGCTGAGGGTATACTGTATACCTTCATCCAGGTCACTGGTGGAGATGTGGAATAAAACTAGACCCAGTACAGAGTCCTGGGGAGCACCACTAGTTACAGATGTACTCTCCACCATTTGTCACAACCTTCTGAGCCCTGTTGTTTAGCCACTTCATGATCCATGGTAACCCTTTTTTTTTTAGCAGGCACATTCCTGGCTTTACTTTTGCTGTACGTGTTTATATTAGTGAAAAAATAAAGCATTAGTGTCAACCTTGAAAAATCAGTAGAAGACTCATGTAAAATGGTATTTTAGAGATTTATAAGATACAACAGAATTGCTGGCCAAGGCCCTGCTCTAAGGACAACTACAGTCAGTTCAGTGGTCTATCAGTAATGCATTCAGTTAACACTGTGCAGTTACATGGCAACACATTGCTATTTGGTCTCTACTTTTGGTTGGTATAGAGCAATTTTTACTGAAGTCTAGTTTGGTAGTTCAGAGTAAAGGCAGTGTGAGCAAAATGTTATGTATGCATTACACATTATCTAAAATCTGTAAGTGCCAAGACTGTAGATGTGGACTTGCATACAGGTGAAGCTCATCCCTCATTAGGTATTCTGGGAGCACTTGGTATATCTGACCTGTTCTATGATGGTTGTTACTTATGGGACCAATGAAAATAAGAGTTGAGTATGTCTGACTTCCTTTTTCTGTTCTGTCTTATTGAAAGAATAAAAAAGAAGAAAAGTACTGCAATGTGGCAGTAGTGCTTTATTGATAGTATAGGTTACACTCCTCATGCCAATAATGTCATTGTAGAAAATACCTTCAAGAATTTATACAGGAGTGAGGAATTGACAGAAACTGCATTGTGTGTAAGATCCTTTCTGTAATTTTTAGCCTGTTACACAAACTTCAGCTTGTCACCAAACTCTGCAACTACATTGTAATTCAAAGAAGTTATGAAAAATAACTGATTTCCAGTTCTTGTAGTTCTTTAACTGAATGGTCTACCCTCTTTTACAGGGGTTTTCCATAGCCAGCCAAAGTGTTTTTAGGTGAAAAGTATTCTTGGAAATACAAGGACTCTTTGGAAAATTTAACAGTATTGTGGTTGCTAAAATAATTTCGTCTTCAAAGAAATTTATGCCATCTTCATCTTTTGTAGCTTTGCTAGTAAAAAACTTAGTAACAAGTTCCACCTTTCCTAATCTGTTTATAATGAATTTCACTTTCAGGATTTTCACAGCATAATTTCTGCAAACGTACAGAAGCAAACCCCTTCCTTGCCATATTTAGGGTCTCTTCCTTAAAGCATTTCACTTTGCTCCAGGTTTTATGTGTTTGTTTTGGTTTGTTATTTTTAATACTTACTTTCCAAAATACCTGGTTTTGTGATCACTTCTTTGCATGTAAGCATGCCTTCAGTTGATGTTTTCTTGTTTGGTCATGTCTTTACCTTTATGTTCTTTTTGAATAAAAAAAAATATTTTGAAAGGCCACACATTTGTTTTCCTTTTCACTGTTGCTCTTTGTTAATGTCCCCCTGTTTTATATGCTGGTATTTCTGATGTCTTGGGTGTGCATGCTGTGTCCCATTTTGGTCCCATGAGAGCCATTTGCATTCACAGAGGTTTCATAGTTGCCACTATGCAGTGACACTGCAGTCACACCACAGAGGTGTACCTCTGTTCTGGAAATTGGGTATGATTTCTTCACAGTTTTCTTCTCCTCTTGGAGACCTTGAAATTTTAGTCCTTGACGTACAACCGTTATGAAATAGGAATGGATCTGGCTTTACAGGTGTTCGAGTTTCTACAGTGTTAAGCTCCTGTGAGCAGAATGTAAAGAATGAAGCATTCTTGTTCCACATTGTTAATCTTATTAAGTAGGAGCAAAGGGAGAGGAAGGGATCTTCACATGCAACAAATTGCTCTAAAAGAAGAAATGCAGCAGGAACTATTTTTTGTCTGTGGCTTGGTGTAGCTTCTTACACTCTCTATTTGTTAACTGCCTGTATTTTCCCCTTGGAGTAAGTTTCTTAACTTTCTGTTTTAAAACAATTATCTATAAATAGTTGTGCGTTTAGATAGAACAGTCTACAATGTCTCAGTTTTTGCAAGAATGTTATTTAGGGTGCAGGCATTCCTGTGTCACAGAGTGGGGACAGAGCTTTCTATTTCTGTAGACAACTAAGCAATACCAGCCTGTCCCTTGCTAATACAAAGCCTTGCAGAGCTCTGAGTTAGAGGTGAAAGAGCACAATCTCCTCTGTAGTTAGGGACCTAATGTAACTTTTGCTTTCAAGTAAAACTTTTTAGTTTTCTTAAGGTGTCCTTACGATGTTACTTTTCCCCAATTTTCACATGCAAAGTCCTTCAGTTTCTCTTGGATGTCTTTTCCAGTGCTTTGCATGCCTTCAGCATGTTTTTCTGACCCAGGCTGTCTTCTCTGAAGAAGGCACTTGGTCCTGTTTTGCATTTCAAGTACCCTGGGAACTGTGTTTTTTGATGAGTGAATGAGGTGACAGGAACTGTAGGGAGCACAAGTATTTTAGTAGAATTATGCCTTCCCTTCCTTGTCTGCTTATCCCTCTTTTTGCCTGTAAAGATGAGGTTTCTTCTGCAGCGTCAAGTTTGTTTTTGAAGAGAAACAGTGTTTGGACATTCCAGTAGAGCAGTGACTGAAAGGGCAAAGTTTGGTCTAAAAATAACTAGCTGAGCCACAGGCTGTACTTTCGTCAGTTGGTGTGTGTTACGGCACTTTGTAATATGAAACCAGTACAGTTTGTGTGTTTGTATTTGACAGTTTGCCTCCCTGGCATTGCCAAGCAGTTCATAGAGAGAAAAAAGGGGAAAAAAAAACCAAAACCCAAGCAAAACAAACAACCCCCGCCCCCAACAAACAAAACAAAAAAAAAGGAAGAAAAAAGGAAAGAGGGAACAAGCAGGGTGTGCTTGGTAAAATATCTAGTAAGTCCAGGCGTAAAGGTTTATTTTATGTGTTTGTTTAGGATTTGAGTTAGTCCTTTGGATTTTTATAGTTGATTTATATACTATCTCTATATAAATACTTATTTTGCTTTTACAGTCTATTGATGGCTTGCACGAGAAAGGAATGGTTGAAGATGTTCACTGTGGCTCCATGAAGAGTATGCGACCTCCTCACCCTGGAATGGGCCCACCTCAGAGTCCAATGGACCAGCATAGCCAAGGTTTATACATACTATGTGTGCTGTATGATTTTGGGGCTCTTCTGTTCCACAAAGAGTCAGCACTTTCATGTAACTGATTTCTGGTTACTTCCTTTCAGCTTTGTTTGGAAAGGCTGAATGGATATTACAGGGTGAGGGTAATCTCTATGTTTTCTGGAGTGTCCATCAGTTGTGTTGGAAAATAGCTCAGGTTCAAGTCTGTGACTGGGAGAAGTACTTGAACTAAGTCTATTACAGATTTCAGTTCAGATCTCCAAAAAATTCCATATAGTTCTTTCCTCTCTTACATGGCTATTGTAAATGTATTTGAATGTGATCTGTTTTAATCCTGTGGTGATAAGACAGAAGAACCTAATCAAACCTGGAGAAACCTTCTTTAATATCTGTAATGTTTAGTCAAGGGCTGATCTAAGTTCTTTCCAAAGTTTTTATGCCAGAATGCTGCCTTTATGTCATTTAGTTTGCAGCCTAAGAGGAAATAGATTCTGCAAACAGCTCAGTATGATGGAGATTTAACTAGTAATAATGTGCAAATATTAAGTAGCTCAGAAGATAGGGCTTTGCCTACTGCATAATTAATTACATTGCAGCAACACCTGAAGAATCCCATATGAAAGTAGGATCCTGGTTCTATGCTGACTGTACAAATCTATTAAGAGGCAGTCCTTGTTTACTGTATTTACATAGGATAAGAGAAAGGCTGGGAAGAGAAAACAGGTACAGATCAGCAGAGTGACTCAGGCTCCAAGAGCAAAATTTTACCTGCCTGCATTTAGAGAGACTCTTTTGCTTGTAATGAATTTGGTCCTTAAAATGCACAGAGCATTTAGTCTGAAAATGATGACGAGTCTGTTTAAACACAACGTGGTCAAAGTTCAAAAGTGCAAGTTGCAAATGCTTCAGCTGAAAGAAGCACTAGTTGTTTGCCCCTTTCCTTTACTGGCTGAGATCAGCCTTACTGGTTGTGTTGCTCTGCAGAAAGATGATTGCATTAGTAGCAGCTGTGTCAGGCTAAAGACTACAGAACCCTGCTGTCTTTCTGGTGTATGTTGGCAATTGTTGCAAGGAAAACAGAATACTGGAATCATAATATCAGCAGACCTTTAAAAGAAATGGTTAACTGCTTCTCCCCCCTAGGATTTTAAATACTTTGCTTGATGTTGAATATTTTAGCTTTCTTTGCCACTATGCCTCCTTTTTTTCTTCTTATGCAATTTCATCTTCACAAAAAATTAGGATGGCACTTAAGGCTACTGTGATACCTATGGGGGAAAGCCCTGTCTACTACTGTTGCACTTTCTCCCCATTAGTGTACATATCCAAGATAGAAAACTAGGTTTCTTCATATACTTTCTACCTATTGGACTCTTTCAGTCTGATTTACCAGAAGATTAGAATCCTGCAAGGTAATTGTGTTTCTACAAACTGTGGAATGAAACTAGTTTGAAATGATTGCTCCTCATCCTATCACTACAGGCTTTTGTAAACTGTCTCTCTCCATCCTTCTTGTAAGCCCCTTTCAGGTACTGGAATATTGCTATTAGGTCTCCCTGGCAGGCAGCTCCTTCAGCCTTTCTATGTAGGAGAGGCACTCCAACCCCTTGATGATTTTCATGGCCCTCCTCTGGACCTGCTCCATCAGGTCCATGTCGCTTCTGTGTTGAGGACTCCAGAGCTGGATGCAGTGCTTCAGGTGAGGTCTTACCAGAGCAGAGTCAGAATCACTTCTCTCGACCTATTTGCCATGCTTCTTTTGATGCAGCTCAGGATGCAATTGGCTGCAAGCGCACACTGTCTGCTCATGCCCAGCTTCTTATTCATCAGCACCCCCAAGTCCTTTTCTGCAGAGCTGCTTTTCTATCACCTCGTCCCTCAGCCTGTATTGATAGTGAAGAAGATTGTAACTTCAAGGTCTGTTGGTTTGGGTTTTTTTTATGTCTTTTAGTGCCTGTAGGCCTCAGATTGAAGTAGGTAAATTTATATGCTGATCGATACTAGTTTTGGACATTTGGTGGAAAGTAGTTGAAGAACTTCAAAGCCCCAGGGAATGGATGATCCTAAATTTTTGCCATTAGTTTGAAAGCATAAGCCAAATGGCTGTGTATCAGTTAAATGTTGCTTCGTCTAGCAATGATTCTAGTAAGATACAGAAATGCTTTCTGCCTTTTAATTCCAGATGACCTTGTCTATGGTTCAGGCCACTACGAACAGTTTTGTTGAAAAATCATAGAGTCACAGAATCGTAGTATGGTTTGAATTGGAAGTGACCTTTGAAAGTCAGTAGTCCACACTCCCTGCAGAGGAGTAGGGACATATTTAACCAGATCAAGTTGCGCAAAGCCCTGTCCAACCTAACTTGGAATATTTTTAAGGGTGGGGTGTTTACTATCTCTCTGGTCAACTTGTTCCAGTATTTAACCACTCTTACTGTAAAAAATTTCTTCCTTGTATCTAGTCTGAATCTACCCTCTTTCAGTTTAAAACCTTCGTCTTGTTGCTACAAGCCCTACTAAAAAACTTTTGCTCCATATTCCTTATAATCCCATTGTAAGTATTGAAAGGCTGCAGTAAGGTTTCCCCAAGCCACCTCTTCTCCAGGTTGAGCACCAACTCTCTCAGCTTGTCCTCTTAGGACAGGTGCACCAGCCCCTTAGTAATCTACGTAGCTGTCCTCTGGACCCACTCCTGTTGATCCAAGTCTTTCCTGTGCTGAGGACCTCAGAGCTTCACCAGTACATCAGCAGAGCAGAGTAGAGGGGTAGAAACTTCTTTGACCCATGGGATGTGCTTCTTTTGATATGGCCCAGAATACATTTGACTTTCTGGGTTGTGAGCACACATTACTGGCTTATATCCAGGTTTTCATCCACCAGTATCCCCAAGTCCTTCTTTACAGAGCTGCTTTCACTCCCTTCGTGCCTCAGTATTGATACCAGGGGTTGCCCTGAGCCAGGTGCACAGCCTTGCACTTGACTTTGTTTAATCACATACGCCCACTTCTCCAGCTTGTCCAGGTCCCTCTGAATGGCCTTATCAAAAAGATTTATTTCTGGTGCAGATTTGATTTATTAGAATGTAGACAGGTGTGGTGCAGTACTTAGTACAATATAGTATTTGTATAGTCGTAAGGAAAATGAATCCTGGACCATAGTGTTTCTCTACACATCATTAAAACCAGTAGTAATAATGATAAATGCAACTCTGTCTCCCTGGCAGAGTTATAAAAGGTGGTTGGTTTGTTACTCTATGATGTTATAATTTAGGAGAAAGCACTTAGAAAAATCAATACAACCTATATTAAATATATTAAGCTAGTTGAACGGCAGATTATAAACCTCACTGTAAATAGAAGATGATAATCCAATTATGAATTTTTCTAGCTAGGCTTGTAGGACCCTGTTTTGATTCAGTGCTGTTCAGTGTGTTTGTCAGTGATCTGAAAAAAATGCAAAATCAGCACTGATGGAATTTGCACAGAGGTTTAACAGTAAATACCAGAAAGTTGGTTACAAAAGCTGATCAGGGTGCTCAGTAGAATGTGTTTGTTTCTGTGGGCTGGATTGTAGCAGAGCCAACAGCACTAGTAGTTTATTGTGTAGGTGGTATGAGACTCTATCATACAAAGCAGAAGGGCTGAGAAGAGTTCTTGTGTGTTGCCATATACAGTGTTTGCAGCCATGAGATGGGATGTGCTCCTTGATGACAGGAGAGGCACAGTAACAGAGGAGACGCCTTTTCTAATTGTAATGGTTTAGCGCAAGGGATAAACTCCCTGCTCCCCCAACACAAAAGTGAGGGAAAAAGTAACACACACAACTCAGGGTTTATTTACAGAGATACCAATTCAATGTAACAAGAGATATCATAATCACAACGCATAATTACCTTAGCTAATTGTCGGTGATGGAGACTGAAGTCAATACAGATGACCAAGATGATCTAGTATTGTTCCTTTATTGTTCCAGTATTGCACGAGTATAGTGCGAGCATAGTGAGTACACTATAGGAAAGTGAAGTGAAGTGCGTATTAAGGGAACTTCTACAACTTATATGAACTCGGAGAGCATCATTGGCATAGCTTCGCTGGTTCCCCACGAGTGACCACATATCGCACTATTATAGATTATTGGTCAAACACGTGAGGCTGTAGATGGAGGTGTGCATCCTGTTATTCCCAGTAACTGTGTTGATAGCTACCAGTGTCCTGCTTTAGTTACTTGCTGCTGGCCTAGTACTGTTTTGCTACACTGCTAGCCACTTCTGCATTTGTGCTGAGCATGGCCTACCACCATGTCAGGCTCTAAGCCTGCCAGATTGCTCACACTGTTCGTTGCTGGCATTGCCACAGCTAATAACCTAATTGCCACAGCTAATAACCTAATTAATCAAACAATACAATACATCCCATCAAGGACCAGGGATTTGTGGGTGTTCAGCTTGTTTACATAGAATACATAGAATAAACCAGGTTGGAAGAGACCTTCAAGATCATCGCGTCCAACCCATCAACCAATCCAACACCACCCAAACATCTAACCCACGGCACCAAGCACCCCATCAAGTCTTCTCCTGAAAACCTCCAATGATGGCGACTCCACCACCTCCCCAGGCAGCCCATTCCAATGGGCAATCACTCTTTCTGTATAGAACTTTTTCCTAACATCTAGCCTGAACCTTCCCTGTGATCATCAAACTCAGCCCTCCTTGATCATCCTGTGATATCAAACTCAGTCCTGTGATCATCAAACTCAGTCCTCCTTGACTAAGGGAGATTCTGCATTCCTACACACTTTGTCTATTATGTTCAGGGACTGGGATTCCTGAGGGCCAGCCTTATCAGTAAAGGCTGATGCAAAGAGTGTATTCAGTACCTCTGTCTCTTCTGTCACCAGGGCACCCACCTCATTCAGCAGTGGGCCCACGTTTTTCTTAGTATTCCTTTTCCTGCTGATGTACTTGAAGGACATACTTGAAGAAATCCTTCCTGTTACCTTTCACTTCTTTGGCCAGCTTTAATTTGGAGAGGACCTTATCTTTCCTCATTGCATCCCTGCATACTTTGGTACTGGTCCTATATTCCTACCAAGTGACCCTTTTCCCAGGTTCTGTGAACTTCATTCTTCCATATGAGTTTTACCAGAAGCTCCTTGATCATCCATGTTAAGTCTCCTGCAATACTACTTACTACCCTGCTGCTTGCTTGTATGATACCAAATCCCGCCATCTCAATGGTCACTGCAGCCAAGGCTGCCTCTGTCTCTCACATCCCCAGCCAGACCTTCTTTGTTCATTAGCACAAGGTACAGCAGTGCACTTTGCTTCGTAGAGTCCTCCACCACTCTTCCTGCACTGCAGGAACCTCCTGGATTGTTTGTGCCTCAGTGTGTTGCCTTTTCACCAAACATCACTTCACTGGTGGTTGAAATCTCCCATGATAACCACGGCAACTACTTTAAGCTCATTGATTCCTCTTCCTGGTCAGGTGGCCTGTGGTGCACAATCATTACAATGTCACCTATGTTAGGCTGTCCCTTAATTCTTACCTGTTACTTTTCAACATGTTCATCTTCTGCTCCTAGACAGAGTTTAATGCATTCCAGTTGCTCTATCACATAAAGAGCACCTCCACTGCTTCGTCTTGCTGGTCTGTCTTTCCTGAAAAGTAACTAACCGTCCATGAATACATTCAGTCATGCAAGCCATCTCACCCTGTCTATGCAATTGCAACTAGGTCTTGGCTGTTAAACCACACCCTAGAGACCACACCCATACCTCTTCTTCACTCTGTTTATTCCCCATGCTGGTGTAGAGGCATTTCAGAAAGAAGTAGTTGAGTGAGAAGATTTCCCTGGAGGGGTGTAAGTAGATCTACCATAGTCATACCCTACCTTGAGGTATGTAAAGTATGTTTAAGGTCTTCCTTTCACATCCAGAATAGAATAGAATGGAATGGAATAGAATAGAATAGAATAGAATAGACCAGACTAACCTATTCTCCAACCCACCTAATCAACTAAACCATGCAACCAAGCATCCTATCAAGTCTCCTCAACACCTCCAATCATGGTGACTCCAATGATGAGGCTCTGGCCTGATCTAGTGTGGGGTGTCCCTGCCCGTGGCAGGGGGGTTGGAACTACATGATCCTTGTGGTCCCTTCCAACCCTGACTGAAACTATGATACTAACCACCAGCCTAAACCTCCCCTGGCACAGCTTGAGACTCTGTCCTCTTCTTCTGGTGCTGGTTGCCTGGGAGAAGAGACCAACCTCTGCCTGTCTACAACCTCCCTTAAGGTAGTTGTAAAGAGCAATAAGGTCACCCTTGAGCCTCCTCTTCTCCAGGCTAAGCAACCCCAGCTCCCTCGGTCTCTCCTCATAAGGCTTGTGTTCCAAACCCCTCACCAACTTTGTTGCCCTTCTCTGGACACGTTCCAGCAAGTCAACATCCTTCCTAAACTGAGGGGCCCAGAACTGGACACAGTAGTCAAGGTGTGGCCTAACCAGTGCGGTGTACAGGGGCAGAATGACCTCCCTGCTCCTGCTGGCCACACTGATGCCATTGGCCCTCTTGGCTGCCTGGGCACACTGCAGGTAGTTTGCCTTTAGGCTCTCCTTGCCAATAGGTGGTTTTGAAACCATCTATTAATCTCCATTTCAGCTTCTCTCTTGCTGCATGGCCTTGTAGTAGTTTATTGCAACTCAGCCACTCGGTGTAATGGACCGTCAACCTGTGCACACCTTGTGCACGGCATTACTTTTACATCAGGAGAAAAGCCTAGGCTCTCAGTACAATCTGCTGTTTGTATTGAAGAATAAGCTTTCGCTGTAGCAACACTGGATTTAGCCCTAAGGCGGGTGCCTACCATTTCGGTAGAAAGCCCCAGGGCTCTTCCGTGCGCTGTGCACCCACAAGCCAGGGCTCGGGCCCTCTCTGCCCGCCAGCTGCCGCAAGCCGCCTGTGGCTCGCGCTCGCTGGGGGGCTGCTGCCGGGTCTGCTCACCCTCAGGTGTCCCTCCTGGCTTCACAGAGCCCCTGACCACCCGGAGGGCACCAGCGTTCGGCTGCTGAACCCAGCCTGGCCGCTGCTGCCTTTTTCGCTGCGTAAGTGGTGCTTCCGGTTTCGCCGCGTTTAAATCTCCCGCCGTTGCCCCGGCAACGCTCCCAACGACATCAGCCTGGCAGACGGGAACCGCCGGCTCCTGTCGGGTCTCGGCTCTCAGCTATCCGCTCTCTCTCTCGGGTGCCCCTAGCTCAGGGAGCCCCCTGGTGAATCCTTTACCATAAAACGAGCATTAAAAAAAGGCCAATCAACAAAACGAAACAGCAGTGCATCTTAGTAACTGCGATTTTAAATTAGGTAATTTCAGACTGTATAAAATACCAGCATCTTACTTAATGAAGATGATTACCCACTGGGGTAAGGATTACCCAAGTATTTCTGGTAGGTTTTGTGTCACATTATTGTAAGTCAACACTGGATGCCTTTCTCTATCTGTTTAAGGGGTAAGAGTCTTTGGTCTGTTTTAGATAAGTTAGGTGGACTGTTGTGGCCATTTGCATTTTTTAAACAATAATTACTAAAATAAGGTATGGAACTTCATTACTTAGACTCTAGATTCCAATTTTTGTGCTCAATGGGAGCAGAATTAATTTGTTAGTAGCTCAGATCAATATTTTTATTGCAGCCATTCTGCAATAGGATGGTTTTCAGAAGTCTGACATTAATTTGTGGGGAAAAATATTCTGAATTAGTGTCTTTTTCCTCAACAGTTACTCTTTTTCATTCTTGCTGCCAAATTGGATAAAGCATTAAGAGTGGAGAAAGGAGGTATCTCAACTTCTAGTTCTCTGGTTCTTCAGCTTTAAAACAGATGAGGAAGATGTTCTTTGCTTCTGTTAACTAAAACTAAAACAATTAGAGCAGAAGCTTTTAATATAGTCTGCACTGCAGAAAGTACATGTGTTTAAAGTGTTAAAGTATTTGTTCTAGTGTCAGTACTGTAGAGAATAAGAGACACTGTTGATGACATTTTGTGATACATTTCTGTAAACAAGTTGATTCCAAAGAGGGATGAAATGAGCATTGCTGATTATGGATACAGTTAAGAAAGCAGCGCTTTGTAGCTGCTGAAAGCTTGAAAAAGATCACTGGTGCAGCTTCTTCTACAACCCTTTGAAGGTTTATGGAGAAGACAGAACTAGACTGTCTTTACAGGTGCATAGCAAAGGTTCAAGAGTTGTCACAGGTTATGTAAGTGAAATTCTGATGGGAGTTAAGGGGAATAAAAATCACTATTATTGGAGATTTTCAGAATTCACCTACACAAGACTCAGAAAAACCTGTTAAAGCCTTGGAGGTAACCACAGGTTGAAATGATGGATTTAGCTGTTTGGCCTCCCTTTCTTGGGGTTGGGTGTTTTCTACTCTGTTTATTTTTCAGAACTAAAGGTTATCTGTTGTCTTTGCCAGGATATAAATCTCTTCTGTTGTGAGTGTTCTGCAACTTTAGCATGCAGTGTGTTTTCCAGTTTGCATTCTGAAGGTTAAATCAGTTTATGCAGAAGTGTGGTGGGTTAAAATTTCCCATTCACATTAACTAAGCATGACCAGCTCAATTGAAAGCAAATGGAAGCTGTATTTACCAAGCAAAACCTACACTCTACAATGGAATGCAATGAATATATACAAAATATACAGTATTTACAATATGATACAGGTATTTACAATCAGAAAATAGCGTGGAAAACCCCCCTGCTTGAAACAACCAGTGAAGCTGCTCCAAGTGTTACCCTCCCCAGCAGAACAGCTAGACCAGAAAAGAAAAGAAAGAATGAAGTGAAATGTGTAAGATTGTTAGGGTACCTCTTGCACATTCTGGCCAGTGAAATTAGTTTAGAATAATCTTTGGTTTTCCTTTTTACACCCAATTGTGAATTGTTTGTATATTTCTACTTTGCTGCTCAAAATCTGCAGCTAACTTTTAAAGGCATGGCCTAAAACTGCCACAAGAAGGAAAATGAACTTTTTCTCTGGAAAATCTATAGGAAGGGGCATTTGACAAGTAACAATTAATAAGCTAGGTATGAAAAAAAATGCTGCATGTTTATAATGGAAATTCATGTGTGCCACAGAAAAACATGCTTTTGAAGATGAAAGCATGTTTGCAAAGTTTGAAAAGGTGTTTGTCTTTGTCAGTGTATTAAAATTCCTATAGGCTGTGTCTTTTAATTTTTTTTCCTGATGTATGCTAGTTAATTTCAATGGGTATGAGTCCTCACGTGTCCTTGTTCAGAGCCCATGTGTGCATACATACCTGTATTAGAATATGTGTAATAAACCAGGAGAAAAGCAGTTTGTATAGAGACTGTATTGAGAGTCTTGTGACTGCTAAATCTTCTGAAGGCTCCATATAGCATCGCAAAAGGTATGTTTGATAAATGCCACATTTTAGAGCCTTTACAAGAAGTCTGGGAGGCTTTTGTTACTCTATTGGGATTTTGTTTTCGTTCTTCCTCTTATCAAGCCTAGTTTCCTGTTGCCAGGAATCCCTAATGTACAGGACTCTGTGGGAGAGAAAAACTGTAAGTAATATGTATCTAGAAAGCTAAATAGACCTGCCTCTGAAAACTCCTTCCTGCAAAACATAGTCATAGACTTGCAGCTGGATCTGTCAGAACTGAAAATGAGTGCTCAAGATCTTATGCCACAGTTTTAGACTTCTGTAATGCAGATGGATTTCAAGATCCTGGGTCTGAAATCTATGAGTGATTTAAGGAATACATAATTAGTGAGGGAGAGGGGAAGGAGGAAAGAAACCTTCCACTGAAAGGCAGTTTTGAAAACAATTAATTTGAAGTAGGTGCTATTTAAAGTGAATTCTGAGTTCTAGAAATGTAATAGTAATGGATGAACATAATCCATTTTATAGTATAAAACAAGAATGCAGTTGTGTATTTTGGTTTTTGTTGCGGTGTAATGGATGTTCTTCTAAAGCAGTATGTTCAGCATGAGGAGTTTGTAGCTTCCCCTCTTAAATAAAACACACCAAAAATCAAAATAAAATTGATGCACAGCTTAGTGGAAGGAACTGGAGTAAACTGATTTGCTCTTACCACCACCAGTGGATGTATAAACAATTTTTTTATTGACCTAGGAAATAAATCCAGTGATTTTAATATTTTAAGGTCTCTCCCTTTTTATTAAACTCCATAACTAATTTCCCTGATTTTCTCCTGAAGCACTTAATTTTTCTTATTCTTACTAAGATCTTGTTTCTTCCTTCTTTCATCATCTTCTTTAGTCATAAGATTACACTCAGCCTGTTTGTTTGTGTCTTACTTTGTCTTTTGCTACCACAAAAGTATTATTTCCCACTGTTCTTCAACCTCATTTTCCTTTTCTGTAAAAGCTGAAGCCATGTCTTCCTTGTCCTTTATCTCAGATATTTGCAGTCTTTACTTTTTGCAGAATACTTTCATCCCCAGGTCTCATCATGGACAGACTTGTAGTTCTTTAGCACTATCCACCTTTATGAGTTCTAGTGACTTACAACTGCTGTCATTTCAGACAAGACTCTAGATTTTGCCTGTGTTGCTCTTACTGAAGGGCCAAAGAGGGCTGAATTACTTGCTACTGTGATCTTGATTATGTATAGGTGAAAGTGGTGTAGTTTTGCTTTGAAGTGTCAGGAAGAATGGAGGAGGAGTGTCACAGAACCATGAACTGTGACATAAATGTTGAAATTCAGTGATCCATAGCTTGTAAAAGAATATGGAACTGAGCCAGAAGATTTCTCTTGGTTTTGATTTTGTTGGGGTTTTTTTCTCAAGTTTTTTTAGGCTTTTCAAATTGACAAGAGTGCTACTTGTGCTGCAGAATACCAAAGTGAAGTGGGTGAATATCATTACCTCTTTTTCACTCTTGGTGGACATCTTTAAAACCCAGCTGTTTTCAATGCCTTATCTGAAGGATCACTCTGACATGCTAATGTTCTTCTCAATTTCACCAAAAATCTGTCATCTCTTTTCATGCATACATTGTGAAGGTCAAGGAAGTAGATGTTAAGTATAATTAAAATTTGACCTTAAAACTACTGTATTCACAGGTGCTATAGTAGGACACAAATGTTTTTCACTTCAGAACTGTGCTTGCTGTCCTGGAGCTTTATAGAGTAACACAGTCTTCAGCAGATTCTTCACAAAGTTATTTTTGTGCTTGCAGTTGATGTTCCAAGTTCTTGAGCACCCAGATGGTAAATGGTATTGAACATTCTTTGTCTGGCTCAAACCTTTAATCTGTATAAATTAAAGAGCAATTTTATGGAAATTGAATACCATCTGTTTCTATTTCTGTATCTTGATGAGTTTTGGCAAAGAGAACTTGTACTAGTGAATAAGTATTCCTTGATGTGTGTGCATCAAAATAATCTTAAAATATTAAGCTGCAAAATCATCAGACTTTACTGCGTTAGACTTGTCCAACATAAGAGTACCACATCCTGATGCTTTTGTATTGTGTTGTATATTTTAGTTTCTCTCACTGCAAGTGTGAGGGAAATTTTTATTTTTAGGACTTAGTTGACTATATAATCATAGACCACCTCAAATAATAGATCATGAGGCTAGTTTGATATCCCAGAAAACTTCAGATTGCACTATTGTTCTTACAGAAAACTCTATAGCTATCATGACATGAGAAAGATGTACTCTTACTGAATAAATTTGCTGGCATTTGTCTTTAGCTAACCAAAAAGGTTAAGTTTGTGATTCTCTTACTGTTCTAGGTTATATGTCTCCACATCCATCTCCACTAGGAGCCCCAGAGCATGTGTCCAGTCCAATGTCTGGAGGAGGTCCAACTCCACCCCAGATGACTCCCAGCCAGCCAGGACCCATTATACCAGGAGACCCGCAAGTCATGAATCAGCCTAACAGAGGTCCTTCCCCTTTCAGCTCTGTACAGCTGCACCAGCTGCGGGCTCAGATTCTAGCATACAAAATGTTAGCTAGAGGTCAGCCTTTACCAGAAAGCCTCCAGCTTGCTGTTCAGGGCAAGAGGACTCTGCCTGGTGTTCAACAGCAGCAGCCTCCCAGTGCCTTCAACAGACAGTCTGGTGAGTGAATATAGGCTTTGTGTCATTGTCCAGGTAATTCTTGAAGTTCTGCTTATGGAAAATTAAGAAATGGGTACTGTGAGGACTGTAATGTGGGACTGTATTCTGGCAGCTAAGTGAACAGCAGCCTTTGGTTTTAAGCTTGAGTGAGTGCAAGAAACACATCTATTATTAATAGAATATTGTCAAAACTGAAATGAAAGTGATTTCACTATGCAGTACTGTGTACAGCCTGATTATGTTTGACATTTTTTGAATGTTAATATTACTTGACTGATTGCAAGTTTACTGGGTTTTTTAGATTGAATTTTTGGTCTCCTGTTGCTATGCAGAAAAGTAGATTAAAAAAGTCTGGAGAAACTTGAATAATTATTTAGGTTGTTGAAAGTAAAACAATGTGTAGTGTTCTGCTAAGTGAAAAATGTAAGGAGAAAAAACTGTTGGGTTTATTTTTTTATTTATTTCCATAATGCTAATAGAAGTTACAGTGCAGTAAGCAAGCACATTTTGGTCCTAAAAACTGTGTTACCTGAAATGTCCTACACCTGTTAGTTTCTTAACACTTCGGTGCTGAGTTTGCATTAGAATTGAGAGTTAAGATAATACTGTTTTCTTTTTAGTGATAAATTTACCAGTCACTTCTTTTTGGTGGATATGGTGTTGCTACCAAGTGATGGGTTTTGGTGTTGAATACATGATTTTAGTATGCTTTATTACATACACCTTTTCAAAATGAAATCTATTTAAATCCTTAATTAATGAAGAAAATATTAGTAGCTTGAATAGACTAGCACACTAGGGAGCAAAATGATTTGTGAACAATTGGTAATGGTTTGTATACTAATAAGTTTCTTTCCTCTATCAAATTGCAGGTATTGGATTACATACAATGAGTGGTTCTGCAACTGGACCAGGGCCTACTCCCGGGATGCCTGGGCATGCAGCTGCCATTACCACTAAAACTTGGACTGAAGGTACAGCAGAGTATAATGCTAATTTTATGTCATATGCAGAGTTCTGGTTGAATAGAGAGTAGAATATGGGGAAAAAATTCAGGGGAAAAACGAAAGGGAAGGTAAAACACCTTGCAGAAAAATAGCATAAACTTTACTGTAGCTAGGACTTGAATCAAGGAGAGTCTAATCATGTTCTCATCTATAAATGTCTTGACCACATGAAATTACTGCAGTTGTTAGGCAGCCTGAACATGAAGCACATTTTTACAATTAGAATAAAATATGTAAGCTGCTTGAGGGATACTCATAAAATCAACTTAGTGAGTTATGTTCTGAATATGATTAGTTGCAACATGCTTGTCTTCCATTGGGTTGCTTTGAAAGTTCAGTGTAGTCTTTGAGATCTAATGAACAGTGTAACTTTTTATCCCGTGTGATAATCAGGGTTTGAACCAAAGCCAGTTTTATTGTTTGAAAGCAGAGTGGAAGACGTGTAGCCACCAGGTTGAGGAAGGTGATTCTGCCCTTCTGTTCTGCTCTGGTGAGACCTCACCTGGAGTATTGCATCCAGTTCTGAATTCCCTATTACAAGAAGGATCTGGAGGTGCTGGAACATGTCCAGGGAAAGGCCACAAGGAAGATCAGAGGTCTGGAGCACCTTTCATGTGAAGACAGGTTGAGAGAGTTGGGGCTATTCAGTCTGCAGAAGAGAAGGCTCCAACGAGACCTTATTGTGGCCTTCCAGTATCTTAAGGGGGCCTACAAGAAAGCTGGGGAGGGACTTTTAGGGTGTCAGGTAATGATAGGACTAGGAGGAATGGAACAAAAATAGAAATGGGTAAATTCACATTGGATGTTAGGAAGAGATTCTTCATGATGAGAGTGGTGAGGCACTGGAAGAGGTTGCCCAGGGAGGTGGTAGAAGCCCCATCCCTGGAGGTTTTTAAGGCCAGGCTGGATGTGTCTCTGAGCAACCTGATCTAGTGTGAGGTGCCCCTGCCCATGGCAGGGGCGTTGGAACTAGATGATTCTTGAGGCCCTTCCAACACTAACAATTCTATGATTCTATAATTGTACTGAAAATAAATAGAAATCTGTATTGTTGGAAATTTTGGGTTGTTTTAGAGATCTGAAAATACATACAGTAGATGTGTTGTGCTATAGTATTGCTTGTGGCTAAATCTGGGGACAGTGATGACTCTGTAATAGTTGATGTCATAAAAACTTTTATTGTCGGTCAGCTAGTTAGGGCAACATAAAAAGAAAATCACATATAGTCAGATGTAGACTTGCTTTTCTTGGAGTAGTCTAAAGGAATACTTACAGTTTGAGTAGGATAATAAAATGGGGTAACAGTATTTCCTGAGGGGTTGCATGAGTTTCCCAGGCATTGTGCCTTCTTGCTCAAATGCTGCTACAAAAAAAATGCTGGCAGGTATACAGAACTGCTAGATGGATAGTTTTGTATAAATAATCCATTATGTCACAATAATTTGTCTGTCCTCTTCAACTACAAGCTGCTTGCTGTTTGCCTTTTTCCATTACCGTTGTCTTAGTAAGAAAGAAATGTCTTTTCTTACTGTGTGTAGAGATTTTGTTTGAATAGAATAGAATAGAATAGAGTAGAGTAGAGTAGAGTGGAATGGAATGGAATGGAATGGAATGGAATGGAATGGAATAGAATAGAATAGAATAGAATAGAATAGACCAGACCAGACCAGACCAGACCAGACCAGACCAGGTTGGAAGAGACCATTAATCTGTTATCCAACCCACCTAATCAACTAAACCATGCAACCAAGCACCCTATCAAGTCTCCTCCTAAACACCTCCAATGATATATTTCTTTGATATATTTCTAAAGGTTGTTCTTATTTCTAAATATGTTTTTCATTTGTTAAACAGTTGTTTGTGGTAGGGTTTGTTTCGCAGTTCAGTTTGCATGTTTTTCTGAAAACTGAGACTGCAAAGAGGCTTTTGGTGGGCTTGTTTTCTGTCCTTATCTTTTACAGATGAAAGGCAGCTATTTTGTTAAATAGAAATATAATGACTTGTGCTCAAGTTTCTTTTCTGGAGTCTGATGCAGATGTGTGAATGAGAAATGGTGATCCCAGAAGAAATCTCTGTACCAAGATTTCAGGATGTTGGGTTTGATTTAACGTTGATTACAAGTTTGCAGATACACTTTGTAGTTCACTGATGTTTAGTACAGAATTAACCAGGTTGGAAAAGACCTTTGAGATTATCGAGTCCACCCTATCACCCAACACCATCTAATCAAATAAACCATGGAACTAAGTGCCCCATCCAGTCTCTTCTTAAACACCTCCAGTGATGGTGACTTCAGCATATCCCCAGGCAGTCCATTCCAATGGCCAATCACTCTTTCTGTAAAGAATTTCTTCCTAACATCCAACACAAACCTCCCCTGGTGCAGCTTGAGACTGTATCTTCTTGTTCTGGTGCTGGTTGCCTGGGAGAAGAGACCAGCCCCCACCTGGCTACAACCTTCCTTCAGGTCTCCTCTGAGCCTCCTCTTCTCCAGGCAAAGCAACCTCAGCTCTCTCTGCTTCTCCTCACAGGGCTTGTGCTCCAAACCCCTCACCAGCTTTGTTGCCTTTCTCTGGACACATTCCAGCAACTCAACACCTTTCCTAAACTGAGGGGCCCACAACTGGACACAGGACTCGAGGTGTGGCCTAACCAGTTCTGAGTACAGGGACAGAATGACCTCCCTGCTCCTGCTGGCCACACTATTCCTGATGCAGGCCAGGATGCCATTGGCTTTCTTGGCCACCTGGCCACACTGCTGGCTCATGCTCAGCCTACCATTGACCAGTACCCCCACATCCCTCTCTGCCTGGCTGCTCTCCAGACACTCTGTCCTCAGCCTGTAGCACTGCATGGGATTGTCGTGGCCAATGTGTAGAACCTGGCACTTGGATGTGTTAAATCTCATGCCCTTGTACTCTTCCCATCTGTCCAGTCTGTCAAGGTCCCTCTGCAGAGCTCTCCTACCCTCTAACAGATCAACACCTGCCCCCAACTTGGTGTTGTCTGCAAATTTACTGATGATGGACTCAATCCCCTCGTCCAGATCATCAGTAAAGATACTAAAGAGCATGGGGCCAAACACTGATCCCTAGGGGACACCACTAGTTGCTGGCTGCCAGTTCTGCAGGGCCAATGGCATCTTGCAGGTGTTAGAGTGACCATTGCTGGAGGTGTTTAAGAAGAGACTGGATGGGGCACTTGGTGCCCTGGTATAGTTGATGAGATGGTGTTGGGTGATAGGTTGGACTTGATGATCTGGAAGGTCTTTTCCAATCTGGTTAATTCTACTCTGTTCTAACAGGTGATCGTGACAAACCAAAGGCTGTTTATGTATCACAGGTACCTCTAAGTAGAGTTGTAGAAATTTTAATACAGCAATCTAGTTCTGATAGAGCTCTAAAAGCAGACATCTTTGTGCTTGTTGTCACATTATGATTATAGATACCTTCTTCTAAGTTGTTTAAGAATGGTGAACAAGAGGCAAATTAGGTCCTACACCTGCACAGAATTGGCTCTACCCCTGACTTCTAACACTATATTTAAAAGCTGGCAGGAATGGGAACAGAAATGACTTTCATCATAAAGTTCCAGATGTTTTGTTTTCCTCTGGATCACTTTTCACAATGTATGGTACACTTGCATTTTTTTTTTAAATATGGAGTGTAGTCTGTCTCACTGTGCCTTTCCAGGTGATTTTGAATGTTTACCTTGGGTTCACATTCTGTCTTCAAAATCTATCTTGGTTTTTTTCCTCTGTTCCATACTTCTCATTACAAATAAGTACTTCTTATGTTTCAGGTCAAGCACCAGATCTGAGTGTCTCCAATGCACAGCAAAAGCTTCCTGCACCACCCCCTAGTGGGAGGCCTTCTCCTGCCCCTGCTGCTGTCCAGCCTGCTGCTGCCATCCCTGGACCTTCTCTACCACAGCCACCACCTGGACAACCTACACCTGTTGTTCAGCTGCAGCAAAAGCAGAATCGCATCAGCCCTATCCAGAAGCCACAAGGATTGGATCCTGTTGAAATACTCCAAGAACGTGAATATAGGTAAACAACAAGATTTAAATGCATATGCAGATTGCTGGGTTTCGCTTTCTCAACTGAAACTCTTTGCAGTCAGCTGCTGTAGTGGCAATAGCATAAACTGAGTTTCCAGAGAGATACTGTGGCAAAGAGAAGTACAGGAACACGAAACCAAACAATCTTTTAATTCTGCCTGTAGTTATTCACTGGTACAGCATCCTGGCAGTATCACAGCAAAGCAGGTAAGTTAATTTAATACGTGCTCAAGGACTCTCCTGGGTTACTGTTACTTGGATGCTGCAAAGACTGAAATTTAGGAAATCAAAATACTTGCAGTCTACAGAAAAACTAGTTCAATGCAGAAAGTGTTCAGAATTATCAACAAAAGGGAAGTTAGAAGAGAACAGCGGAGGTCAAAAGGCTGATGAATCACTGCAAAACCAAATCTTAGTGATGATGGAGTTGCCTGGACTGTTGAAGAATAGAGAGAATATTAAGGATGTCATAGGCAAGATGGAAAAAAAAATAGATATGTACTCTGGAAACCTTAAAGTTGCCTTCTAAGTGCCTTAATTAGATGGTGATTTATATTAACTGCACAGTAGAGTAACATTTTGCAGAGTTGGAAAGAGAATTCTTCCTTCTTGCCATCAACAAATCTGTTAAATGGTTGACCTTGATAATCTGCCAGACACAAGGATCCTGACCTAAAATATATTCCTGATCATTATCAGAAAGAAATTGTGTTTAGGGTATTTGCTTGCTTTGGACTGATGATGCATCTTCCAGTTACTGTGACAATGAGTTTGTAGAGGGAGGTAGCTAATGAATGGTGGTCTCACTGTACACTGGTTTAATGACTTTTGCTTTATAAAGGTAATAGATTGAAGTCACAGGATCACAGGACATTAGGGCTTGGAAGGGACCTCTGGAGATCTTCGAGTCCAACCCTCTGCCCAAGCAGGACCTATAATTTAGTGTAGGTTGCACAGGAATGAATCCAGATAGGTCTTGAAAGTCTCCAGAGAAGGAGACTCCACAGCCTCTCTGGGGAGCCTGTTCCAATGCTCTGTGACCCTTACAATAAAGTTCTTCTTCATGTTGAAGTGGAACTTCCTGTGCTGTAGTTTACATTCATTGCTCCTTGTCCTATCACAGGCTGGAAGTGAGAAGAGGCACCCCAGCCTTCAGATACTTATATGCATTGATTAGATCCCCTTTCAGTCTTCTCCTCTCCAGACTAAAAAGCCTCAGTTCTCTCAGATTTTCCCCGCAAGGCACATACTCCAGTCCCTTACCATCCTTGTAGCCTTCGGTTGGACTCTCTGAAATAGAATACATAGAATACATAGAATACATAGAATAAACCAGGTTGGAAGAGACCTTCAAGATCATTGCGTCCAACCCATCAACCAATCCAACACCACCTGAACAACTAACCCATGGCACCAAGCACCCCATCAAGTCTTCTCCTGAAAACCTCCAACGATGGCGACTCCACCACCTCCCCAGGCAGCCCATTCCAATGGGCAATCACTCTCTGTATAGAACTTCTTCCTAACATCTAGCCTGAACCTCCCCTGGTGCAGCCTGAGACTGTGTCCTCTTGTTCTGGTACTGGCTGCCTGGGAGAAGAGACCAACATCTGTCTGTCTACAACCTCCCTTCAGGTAGTTTAATCCCTGTCCCTTTTGAACTGGGGAGCCCAGAACTGGATGCAATATTTCAGGTGTGACCTCACCAGGGCAGAGTCGAAGGGAAGGAGAATCTCCCTTGATCTGCTGGATACGCTGTTCTTAATGCAACCCAGGATTACTGTTGGCCTTCTTGGCTACAAGGGCACATTGCTGTCCCATGGACAAGTTGTCCACCAGGACTCCCAGGTCCTTCACCAAAGGGCTGCTCTCAAGCAAATCACCTCCTAACATGTACAGGTGTAGTTTATTTTTCCTTCCCAAGTGTATCTGCACTTATCTTTGTTGAACCTCATGAGGTTCCTCTCTGCTCAGCTCTCCAGTCTGTCCAGGTCTTGCTGAATGGTCGCACAGCCTTCAGGTGTATCAACCAAGCCTCCCAGCTCGGTATCATCAGCAAACTTGCTGAGCAGACACTGTCTGTCCCCTTATCAATGTCATTGATAAAGATGTTGAACAGGACTGGACACAGCAGTGATTCCTTGTGGACTCCACTAGTTGCAGGTCTCCAGCTGCACTTGGCACCACTGATCACCACTCTTTGTACTCTATTGTGTAACTATCTCACTGTCTGTTCTCTGCCACATGCAGTCAAGCTAAGAGAGGCATCAACAAAACCTCCACTCTGGACTTCTGGAGGGTGGTCTTCAGGTTACTCAAGGAACTAACTCAGAAGGTACCTTGGGAAACAGCCCTTAAATACAAAGGGGGGCAGGCAGGCTGGACCTACTTCAAGAAAGAATTCTTGAAGGCACAGGAAGAGGCTGTGCCAATGTGCTGGAAGATGAGCCGCCGGGGCAGACGGCCAGCCTGGATGGGCAATGAATTAAGGGAAAAAAAGAGGGTGTATCATCTTTGGAAGGAAGGAGAGGTTACCCATGAAATGTTTAAGAATGTTGCTAGGTCATGTAGAAAAAAAATTAGAGAGGCAAAAGCCCATTTGGAGCTTAGACTGGCCACTGCTGTGAAGGACCACAAAAAATCCTTCTACAGATGTGTTAATGGCATGAGGAGGGGCAAGGACAACCTCCACTCCTTAGTGGACATGGAGTGGAATATTGTAACTAAAGATGAGGAAAAGGCAGAGGTACTTAACACCTTCTTTGCCTCAAATTTGAATAGCAGGACAGGTTTTCTTCTGGACAACTGGCCTCCTGAGCTGGCAGATGGAGTCAGGGAGCTGTGTAGTTCCCCTGTGATACAGGAGGAAGTAGTTAGAGACCTGCTGAGCCACTTGGATCCCCACAAGTCCATGGGACCAGATGGGATCCATCTGAGGGTGCTGAGAGAGCTGGCAGATGAGCTGGCCAAGCTGATGACTGGAAGCTGGCCAGTGTGATGCCCATCCTCAAGACAGGATGGAAGGAGGAGCCAGGGAATTCCAGACCTGTCAGCCTGACCTCAGTGCCAGGCAAGATTATGGAATAGGTCATCTTGAGTGCAATCACACAGCACTTACAGGATGGCCAAAGGATCAGGCCCAGCCAGCATGGATTCAGGAAGGGCAGGTCCTGCCTGACCAACCTCATCTCCTTCTATGATCAAGTGACCTGCCTGGTGGATGTGGGGCAGGCTGTGGATGTAGTCTACCTGGATTTCCGCAAGGCCTTTGACACCATCCCCCACAGCAAACTCCTGGCCAAGCTGTCAGCCTGTGGCTTGGACAGCAGCACTCTGTGCTGGGTTAGGAACTGTCTGGAGGGCCAAGCCCAGAGAGTATTGGTGAATGGTGCCACATCCAGCTGGCAGCCAGTCACTAGTGGTGTCCCCCAAGGATCAGTGCTTGGCCCCATGCTCTTTAATATCTTTACTGATGATCTGGACGAGGGGATTGAGTCCATCATCAGTAAATTTGCAGATGACACCAAGTTGGGGGCAGGTGTTGATCTGTTAGAGGGTGGGAGAGCTCTGCAGAGGGACGTTGACAGACTGGACAGATAGGCAGAGTGCAAGGGCATGAGATTTAACACATCCAAGTGCCAGGTTCTACACATTGGCCACAACAACCCCATGCAGTGCTGCAGGCTGAGGACAGAGTGTCTGGATAGCAGCCAAGCAGAGAGGGATGTGGGGGTACTGGTCAATGGTAGGCTGAGCATGAGCCAGCAGTGTGGCCAGGTGGCCAAGAAAGCCAATGGCATCCTGGCCTGCATCAGGAATAGTGTGGCCAGCAGGAGCAGGGAAGTCATTGTGCCCTTTTACTCAGCACTGGTTAGGCCACACCTCGAGTCCTGTGTCCAGTTGTGGGCCCCTCAGTTTAGGAAAGGTGTTGAGTTGCAGGAATATGTCCAGAGAAGGGCAACAAAGCTGGTGAGGGGTTTTGAGTACAAGCCCTGTGAGGAGAAACTGAGGGAGCTGGGGTTGATTAGCCTGGAGAAGAGGAGGCTCAGAGGAGACCTTATTGTTGTCTGCAACTACCTGAAGGGAGACTGTAGCCAAGTGGGGGTTGGTCTCTTCTCCCAGGCAACGAGCACCAGGACAAGAGGGTCACAGTTTCAAGCTGCACCAGGGGAGGTTTAGGCTGGAGGTTAGGAAGTTCTTCAGAGAAAGAGTTATTGGGCATTGGAATGTGCTGCCCAGGGAGGCGCTGGATTCATCATCACTGGAGATGTTTAAGAAGAGACTGGATGGGGCACTTAGTTCCATGGTTTATTTGATTAGATGGTGTTGGGTGATAGGGTGGACTCAATAATCTCAAAGGTCTTTTCCAACCTGATTAATTCTGTGTTGTTCCTGAGCTTGCTTACAAGGCTCTTAAGGGAGGCAGTGTCAAAAATCTCAAAGCAGGCTACATTCACTGCACCTACCCATCCAGTTAGGGCAGCATAGAATGCTAACAGCTTGGTCAAGCAGGATTTTCCCTTGGTAAATCACAGTATCACAGTATCACAGTAACTAAGGTTGGAAGAGACCCCAAGGATCATCAAGTCCAACCTGTTCCAACAGACCTCACAACTAGACCATGGCACCAAGTGCCACGTCCAATCTCCCCTTGAACACCTCCAGGGACGGCGACTCCACCACCTCCCTGGGCAGCCCATTCCAATGACAAATTACTCGCTCAGTGAAGAACTTTCTCCTCACCTCGAGTCTAAACCTCCCCTGGCACAGCTTGAGACTGTGTCCCTATGCATTCTGATACATGCTTGGACTTCCCTCTGCAACCTCATCATTACCCACATGGATAACTAACAAAGGGTAATTATCAGAGGGCTGCACCAGAGCAGAGAGCTTCCTTTTCACATCAGTTCTTTTTAGAATTCCGTGCCCTGTCCAGAATCCAGGCCTAGGAAAGCTTTTACTCTTTGCCTCAGATAATGCTTAAGTAGTTTATTGGCATGTTACTATGATCGTTCTGCCACTCTTACCCATTTTCCCTTAGGATTGAATGGCTGTACCTCTTTCATTACGAGCTATTGCTGTTTCCTAACATCTGTTTCACAAAGCTTGTAGAACATACTATTATAGGATCTCACAGTTGATCTGTGTGAAGGCTAGCACTAACCTGAATCAAGAATCATGTGGCCAGTATAATGTAACCTTTTCTGCATCAGTCAACCTCAGATTGTCACTCTTTCTTGTCTTTCCAGCCCTCTTTCACCTCACCAAACTATTACGTCTTAGCATGCGTAAATGGAGGAAAGTGAGGAGTGACAGAAAATGGTGTTGCATTTACTAATGTGGAGAAGCAGTTTGTAGATACAGTTTCTAAATAATTTTCTTGGTACATAAGTGATATGGAAGCTTGATGTGGATTCCATAGCAGGAGGGTTTAATTCAATATTTTTCATGGTAGCACATAGGTAGTGATCCAGACTTTATTAATGGTAGATGCTGCTGGAATTCAGTTTTGCTCTGCTTACCAGAGTGATTAGAACTTCTGGCACTCTTTTGATTATTTAAAACTCTGAAACATCAGACAATAGCAGATTATCAACTTCTGTGCTTTGGATGATGCTAAACTTAGTGTAGGCAATTTTGAGACAGAAGAGTGTCTTATTATCACTTTCTTCATAAAAAAGGAGTAGGAAGAAGCCAATATAAACATTTGTATACTGAAACCAATGAAGTTAATGAAATCTTTATGAAATTATTTTCTCTCCATTTATGATACAGATCTCTTAGCAGCTAGCTTTTTTAATGAAAGTGCATTATACTTTAAAATACTCTAAAAACCATTTGAATTACTCATTATCATGAAAAGACAGAATTATCACATAGATATTTTAGAACTTCATACTTCAAACGTATAGATAGACCCAAAAGGTAAAATATTGGTATAGTGCCTTGTTGTTGGTAACGTGTGAAATTGGAATCCAGTTAAATTAGGAAACCTTGAAAACTGCAGACTGTATTTACTCAGTAACTGTGCTGGTTTTGTCTGGGGTAGAGTTAAATTTCTTCACAGTAGCCAGTGCAGGGCTGTATTTTGGTTTGGGGTTGAAGAGAGTGTTGATAACACAGGGGTGCTTTAGTTCTTGTTGAGCAGTGTGCTTATACAGCATCAAGGCTTTTTCTGTTTCCCACACTGTTCTACCAGCAAGTAGGATGGGGGTACATGAAAAGCTGGGAGGGGACACAGGGCAGCTGACTTCAACTGTCTAAAAAGATACTCAGTGGCATGTAGTGTCATCATTCTCAGCAACAAAACTGAGGTGAAGACTGGCCAGGGCCTGCTCCTCAGAGACTAGACAGGCATTGTTCAGTTAGTGGTGAGCATTTTTTTTCATTTACATTGCTTATTTTCCTTGGGTTTTATATTCTTCTCTTTGTTATTTTTTTCTCCTTCACAATTAAAAACCCCAATTATTAAACTGTTTTTGTATAAATGGATACATTTCTTTCTTACTTTTACCCTTCCAATTCTCACCCCTTTCACCATGGATGAGAGGGAGTGGGTGAGGTGCTATGTGGTGCTCAGTTGCTGGCCAGGGTTAAAGTATGAGAGTGACTTGCAACATGGTGTTTCTGGAATAAAGGTGTCAAGGGATTCCACTTGCTTTTCAGATTATACTTAAGTCACGATGCATGCAGTTTTTGTGAGATAACAGTATTTTGATTTGTTCTGACTTCATATATTGGGTGCAGCTATTTTGCCTCAGTAATCTGATTTCCAGTTGTGAGACTGACATGTAAATTGTATGGGAGTTTATGTCACTGTACTGATTATGTGGAGTGATGAGGGGGTGAAGGAGCAGGGGAAAAACAATCACTGTATGCAGAAATTGTTCCTGTAGAAAGTGTTTCCATAATCCCTTGACAGAACTTCCAAGCCCTCATCAGAGGAAGACAGCAGCAGACACCTTTCCAAATGTGATCTGATATTTTGTGCTTAGTGAAAGTAAAGAAAAAGGAAATTTTGTGAGTCCTAATCAATACAGGGAGATGGGATGATACACATTCCCATTCCTGGACCTTAGTTTTTTTTAATTTGGGAAGGTGAGGACTCTGGTTTTGGGGTGTGTGTTTGCTTTTGGTTAAGGGTTTTGGGGGTGGGGTGCTTTCATTTGTTTGGTATTTTGGGGGTGTATGATGGTGGTGGTTTGTGGTTTTTGTGGGTTCTGGGCTTTTGGTTGTTTTTTGGTTGTTTTGGGTTTTTTTTTTTGTGAGTAGTGGTGGTGTTTCTCTTTTTCCTAAAGCATATTTGAGGTGGTGAGTGCTGATTCAGATTAGGCTTTCCTTGACCTTCTTTTTACCAATAGAGAAGGGCTGTTGGGAGATGTGGAGGCTGGAGGCTGTCTGGGGTCCAGTGACCGTGAAATAATTGAGTTTTCAATTTGCAGTCAAGCTAAGAGGGGCAGCAACAAAACCTCCACTCTGGACTTCTGGAGGGCAGACTTCAGGTTCTTTAAGGAACTAACTCAGAAGGTACCTTGGGAAACAGCCCTTAAAAACAAAGGGGGCCAGGAGGGCTGGACCTACTTCAAGAAAGAATTCTTGAAGGCACAGGAGCAGGCTGTGCCAGTGTGCTGGAAGATGAACCGCTGGGGCAGATGGCCAGCCTGGATGGGCAGTGAACTTCTAAAGGAATTAAGGGAAAAAAGAGGTGTATCATTTTGGAAGGAGGGAGAGGTTACCCATAAAATGTTTAAGGATGTTGCTAGGTCATGTAGAAAAAAAATTAGAGAGGCAAAAGCCCATTTGGAGCTTAGACTGGCCTCTGCTGTGAAGGACAACAAAAAATCCTTCTACAGTTATGTTAATGGCATGAGGAGGGGCAAGGACAACCTCCACTCCTTAGTGGACATGGAGGAGAACATAGTAACTAAAGATGAGGAAAAGGCAGAGGTACTTAACACCTTTTTTGCCTCAAATTTGAATAGCAGGACAGGTTGTCTTCTGGACAACTGGCCTCCTGAGCTGGCAGATGGAGTCAGGGAGCAGAATAGCTCCTCTGTAGTCCAGGAGGAAGTAGTTAAAGACCTGCTGAGCCACTTGGATCCCCACAAGTCCATGGGACCGGATGGGATCCATCTGAGGGTGCTGAGAGAGCTGGCGGATGAGCTGGCCAAGCTGCTTTCCATCATTTTTCAGCAGTCCTGGATCACTGGAGAGGTCCCAGGTGACTGGAAGCTGGCCAATGTGGTGCCCATCCACAAGAAGGCCCAGAAGGAGGAACCAGGGACTTACAGACCTGTCAGCCTGACCTCAGTGCCAGGCAAGATTATAGAACAGGAGTGCAATCACACAGGACCTACAGGATGGCCAAGGATCAGGCCCAGCCAGCATGGATTCAGGAAAGGCAGGTCCTGCTGACCAACCTAATCTCCTTCTATGATCAGGTGACTGCCTGGTGGATGTGGGGCAGGCTGTGGATATAGTCTACCTGGACTTCAGCAAGGCCTTTCATACCATCCCCCACAGCAAACTCCTGGCCAAGCTGTCAGCTCATGGCTTGGACAGCAGCACTCTGTGCTGGGTTAGGGACTGTCTGGAGAGCCGAGCCCAGAGAGTGGTGATGAATGGTGCCACATCCAGCTGGCAGACATTCACTAGTGGTGTCCCCCAGGGATCGGTGCTGGGCCCCATGCTCTTTAATATCTTTATTGATGGTGTGGATGAGGGGGTTGATGCCACCACCAGTAAGTTTGCAGATGACACCAAACTGGGGGGAAGGAGTTGATCTGTTAGAAGGTAGGAGAGTTCTGCAGAGGGACCTTGACAGACTGGACAGATGGGCAGAGTGCAAGGGCATGAGATTTAACACATCCAAGTGCTGGGTTCTGTGTGTTGGCCACAACAACCCCATGCAGTCATACAGGCTGGGGTCAGAGTGGCTGCAGAGCAGCCAGGCAGAAAGGGACCTGGGGGTACTGATCAATGGTAGGCTCGACATGAGCCAGCCATGTGGCCAGGTGGCCAAAATGGTATCCTGGCCTGCTTCAGGAATAGTGTGGCCAGCAGGAGCAAGGAAGTCATTGTGCTCCTGCACTCAGCGCTGGTTAGGCCACACCTTGAGTCCTGTGTCCAGTTCTGGGCCCCTCAGTTTAGGAAAGATGTTGAGTTGCTGGAACGTGTCTAGAGAAGGGCAGCAAGGCTGGTGAGGGGGTTGGAGCACAAGCCCTATGAGGAGAGGCTGAGGGAGCTGGGGATGCTTAGCCTGGAGAAGATGAGGCTCAGAGGAAACCTTATTGCTGTCTACAACTACCTGAAGGGAGGTTGTAGCCAGGTGGGGGTTGGTCTCTTCTCCCGGGCAACTACCAACAGGACAAGAGGACACAGACTTGTACTGCGCCAAGGGAGGTTTAGGCTGGATGTTAGGAAGAAGTTCTTCATAGAAAGAGCGATTGCCCATTGGAATGGGCTGCCCACGGTGGTGGTGGAGTCATCATCACTGGAGGTGTTTATGAAGAGACTGGATGGGTTGCTTGGTGCCATGGTTTAGTTGATTAGATAGTGTTGGATGATAGGTTGGACTCCATGATCTCGAAGGTCCTTTCCAACCTGGTTAATTCTGTTCTATTTGGATAACTAAAAATGAGGAGGTTTGCTATTTCATGTCATGGCAACATTTGCAGTTCATAGAAATACTTGTAAATGAAAACACAAAGTCTATACAAGAGTAAGCTGTGTGATCTTGTCTTTTCATGTTAAGAATAGAAAAAAAGGTTTGCGTGGCTTGCCCATTCTCTCCTTTCTTGAATTTGCTAATGAATGCACAAGAGATTGCAAGAGTGAAATAGAATGTGATTTACAGTTTAAGATTTATGTAATTGTGCATACTAATGAACTTTTTTGATAAGCATGTAGAATTACAGGTATTAAGGGAAGATCTCACAAGGGTCATCATTGAATACATTGTGCATAAGCCAATACACACCAAAGAAGACTGAAAACAGGATCCTGTGTAGCATGAATAAAATAAAATTACCAAGTATCTTTTCACATGTGCTTCTAGTCTAAAGCAGGGCCAAGGGGTATTTTCATTATCAGAAATCCATTTACAATGCGGAAAAGTTTACCTTATGTCATCTCTGCAGAAGCCTGTTATGCTACATCAGAGACAATTAGTAAAAGCCAAAATAAATGTCTGAGATAGATTGCCCATTTTACTGTATAATACATCTTAACAGATTTTTTCTGATTTCTTGTGCAATTTTCTGTTGCTTAGACTTCAGGCTCGAATTGCTCACAGAATCCAGGAGTTGGAGAACTTGCCTGGCTCTCTACCCCCTGACCTACGAACCAAAGCTACAGTGGAGTTGAAGGCACTTAGGTTACTGAATTTCCAGCGCCAGGTAATGCCTTTTTCTTCAGTAAAGTTCTTACAGAAGTGATAGCCAAATGTGTTCATATAGCAGAGTCACCTCACAAGAGATACTTCAGCAGCACTGAACCTAAGCAGGAGATTTTGCATGAGTGAAAACTTGACCTGTAAGCATATCAAAGAAATATTTAGCTTAGATTTAATTTTGTTAATAAAAATGTGCTGGTGTTCTTTTTGCTTCCTGCTTTATCTCCCAGTCTAAAATGTAACCATAGAGATGTGTCTTTCACAATGAAAATGGCATTGAAACACAGACAAAACAAGAACTGGACTGTCTGTAAGCTTAGTTTCAACACAAATTCCAGTAAGCACCTCTCTCTGGACATACTTAATATTTGTCTTGGGGTCTTACTGTTTTAGGAAGAGCTGTATGTTATTGTTGTCTGTTACTTCTCTGTGATTTGTTTTCAAGATTTCCACTGTGGCTTACAAACTTTGAAATGAAACTGTAGCATTATCATACCTATGAGGGATGGTGAGTGCATGCATCACCAAAGGAATTTCAGAAAGGGGATCACATTGCCAGACTCTTATGGCCCTCTTGCCATTGTTTTTTCTGGCTAGTTTGGAAGAGCAAAGATGTCATCTGGCAGGTCAAGCAAAAATACTTCCTGGCAGAAGCCTTGTCAGTAGTTGTGCCATGATGTCCAAGTCTTCCTTCCCTCTACCCTGGGCACTCCTTTGTCATGAAGTTTTGTCAGAGATCTAATGAAAAGCAGGCTCTCCCTGTTGTACTGCTGGCACTGTGACAATACTGTTCCAAGCCCCTAACATTTACCTGTTCTGCTCTCCACTGTGCAGCTAGCAGTGAAATTGAGTTGTCAGCTACATTTAGGTCCAGCTCTAGAAAGTATGTTGTACATTCATGATTTACATTGACGGTGTAACATGTTGACCAGCCACATTAAAGCATGACAGTCATTTGCATCATCTTGTATAGAAGGAAGCAATTATGATTAAGAGTAATTAATACTTGCAGCCATCCTCTGGAGACCAACAATTTATTTAGGGAAACAGACATAGCTGCTGCAATTGTATAGGTGCTGCATCATTTCAGAACTGTAATGGAACAGGAGGAGGGGGTGGGAGCATCTGGGCTGTTACTGTTGTATTCATCAATACCAGTGTTTAAAGTTGCTCCTCCATGTATTAAAAATGATTTATTTTTTAAAGTGGATTTTTTTTCCCCTCTGGTAGCTAAGACAAGAGGTAGTATGTATGCGTCGTGACACAACTAGCTTCTGGTAGCTAGACAAGAGGTAGTAGCTTGTATGCGTCGTGACACAACACTGGAGACAGCACTGAACTCCAAAGCCTACAAACGCAGCAAGCGTCAGACTTTGAGGGAGGCCCGGATGACAGAAAAACTTGAGAAGCAGCAGAAGATAGAGCAGGAGAGGAAGCGCAGGCAGAAGCATCAGGTATTTTAACTTGTTAGCTGTTTGCCCTGTGAGAGAAATGCACCTTGCTTTGCTGTATGGGTCTTCTCTATTACATATTTCAGTTACCTCCAAATGATATGATGGCCAATTGGAAAACAGTAAAATTAGAACTTCAGTATTCCCATTTCAAATCCTGTGCTTTGTCCCAAATGCCTGTACTAACTTGTTTCTCTTTCTAGGAATACCTGAACAGCATATTGCAGCATGCTAAGGATTTTAAGGAGTACCACCGCTCAGTCGCTGGAAAGATTCAGAAACTTTCTAAAGCTGTAGCAACTTGGCATGCCAACACTGAGCGTGAGCAGAAAAAAGAAACAGAAAGAATTGAGAAAGAAAGAATGAGGAGACTAATGGTAAGGAGTAGAGGAAGAGAGATAGTAATTTCATCTAGAATTTCTTTCCTAATACTTTATTAACATTTTACCAACATAGAATTGAATGGGGATTGATGTGCCTACTTTGAAACATGCTGGGTAAAGTACGTCAAGCATCTAAGTAGGTGCAGAACTCCAGTCCTTGTCCAGAATCTGTTTGCACCATGAGTAAAGACAGATCAATTTGGGTTTAAAAATCACAAAATCAGATGCAGAAATAATGAAATACTAAATTGCAAAAAAATTAGAAATAAAATTACAGAATCCTCATGGAATTGTTTCAGTTGGAAAAGACCACTGAGACCATTGAGTCCAACTATTGACACCACTGTGGTCATTAAACCATATCCTGAATTTCTATGTCCACATGTTTTTTGACCAAAGGGTGTGTAAAATGTAAATCAAGGACTCGTATAGGAAAATAACAAATGTTTAGCCCCCAAAGCAGTTAATAAATTTACATAGTAATCAGCATTATAGAGGCCTTTTATGGTTAGAGATAATTGCTAGCAGCCTGTATAACCAAGCTCATAAACTTGTCAATTATGAGATGAAAAGGTTGGTTACCAAAAAAAAAAAATCTTGCTGCTTTAGAAATATTTTTATGCATCATGAAGTTAAGCTTATGTCAATCAGTCTAACATACAGCATTATAAAAAATAAAAGATGTCTGCTGCTGAAAAATGTGAAGTAGAGTGCAATGCACAGGATCCTAGTGCTTCCAGGATATTTGTGCTTTCTCCTAAGACTCCTTCACAGTGATGTAGTGAAGCTCTTAGCGTGGACACAGCACTTCACAGGCATTTTCTGTTGGGAGCCTTGCACTCAGAGGTCTTGGCCCATACTGCTTAGTTAAATCCTTCTGCAAAACTGTGTGTGATGTTAGTGGGAATATTTTGCTTGTTTTGTTGCAATAAATTCTGAACTTGCAGATACATACTAGGAGTGTTTACAAACAGCTTTTCTCTCAGACGCTTGGTGTGGTCTACAGAAATGTGCTTTGTCTAATACTCTTCACGTATCTTTTCATGAATGTTGAATTCATTTCACGGATTGTCCTTCACTGACTACAATTAAAAGTGGTGATTAGATCACAGCTCATGTGTACTAGTATATATTACATGGCATTGGTATGATTAAAAAAGATACTATCAAGAGAAGCTTGAATATCAAAAGGCATTACCTTGTTGAGACTACATTAACAATGTATGCAGTCTGTAGTCCAACTGCCTTCCCAAAGCAACGTCAACATCAGGTTCAAAGCAACTTAGGGCATTTTTCAGTCATGTCTGGAAAACCTCCAAGGTCGGAAATGGCACAACGTCTCTGTCTATTCAGGTCCTTTGGTCATACTGACTGGTATCTCTCAGTTTCATGTCCTTGGAATGCCTGATTAGAGTGCCTCTCATCCCTTCCTCTGAGTCACTGATAGAGATGTTCAACACATCATGTTCCAGAAAAGATCACTGTGGTATCTCTCGTCTTACTGTCTCCAGTACTGTCTCTGACTATGACCCTCCACAGCCTTGGAGAGGAGAACTTGGGCATATTGGTGGATGAAAATCTGGGCATGAGCTACAAATCTGCGTTTGCAGTCCAGAAAACAAACAGCATCCTAGGCTGCACCAAATGATGTATGAGTTGGTTGGGGTTTCTTTGGAATCATTTCTGTTGTGGCTGATGGCTACTTTGTATTGCTAGGCTGAAGATGAAGAAGGCTACCGTAAGCTGATTGACCAAAAGAAAGATAGACGGCTGGCCTACTTGTTGCAGCAAACAGATGAGTATGTGGCTAACTTGACTAACCTGGTATGGGAGCATAAACAGGCACAGGCAGCCAAAGAGAAGAAGAAGAGGAGGAGAAGGAAGAAGGCAAGTAGTTACGCCTGGTACTTTTAGGCTATTTGTTCTTGAAATCCATTTTTAATGTTGGTAAATATAGGGGTACCTAACTGTCATATGCACATGTATGACATACGTGTCATACACAGAGTACTTGAAGTCATCTACAATGCTAAATTCCTATCAGAGGGAATTCATCTCTCTCCACTGAAGTAGGTAAGAAATTTGCTGTGATTAATTCCAAAGAAGTGAGAATGAGGCAGGACTATAAAATGAAGACTTTCTACAGGCTAAATCAGTTCAGGCATGTAAATTAAAGTACCCCAAAAAGATCCATTGAATCCAAAATACATTGTGTGAAGAAGATGGGAAAAAATCTGGTTAGTGCAACTGTTTCACATGGTAACTAAACTTGGCTTGGTCCATTTTGTAGGACCATTGGAAATGACTACAGAGAGATAACTTGTGCAGGCTCATTATAGTAAATGGGTATTACGCCTGTGATATTTAGAATAGAATAGAATAGAATAGAATAGAATAGAATAGAATAGAATAGAATAGAATAGAATAGAATAGAATAGAATAGAATAGACCAGGTTGGAAGAAACCTTCAAGATCATCACATCCAACCTATCATCCAACACCACCTAATCAACTAAACCATGCAACCAAGCACCCTATCAAGTCTCCTCCTGAACACCTCCAGTGATGGTGACCCCACCACCTCCATTCTTAACAATTAATTGAAGCTTTTCAAAATTACCTTTTTTTGTATGTAATATTTTACTCTGTGAGTGAGACTTGTGGAAACTGAACAGTGCTATTTAAAAGAAAAAAGATGTGTGTGAAATAATCATTAAATAATGATTTGTCATTTCTGTGACCTCTGAGTACCGTTCATCTCTTTGCAGAACAGATAAGAGGATTTCTATAATCCATTTCCATGCCTGGTTTGCTGCTAATTATATTTACATGCTTTACAAGCAACACTCTATAAATATCAGAATATAAAAAAATTCTAATTTTGGAGATTTAATGGCCTAAAATATTCTCCGTGTTTGCTTCTGTCCCTTTCCAAAACTTCTGAACTTTATGTTGAGAATATGTTCTTAACATAGGAACAATTCTCTCCTTGCAAAGATGTTACATGGTTCTTGACCCATATTACCAGTGAGAACAGACCTGATGTAATGTACAGAATTCAAAGCAGATTATCCCTGATGACATAGTGTTTGGAGTAGATTTATTGCTCTAATGAAAAATTACTTCTTCAACAATCCACATTTGTGATACAGTTCTATTTTTATGTCTGTTAAGCTGAAGTATGTATGAGGAAAAGAGTATCTCTTGTCCATGTCTATACATACATAATTTTCTATTGCTGGAGTAGAAAGGAAATGTGCCCCATAAATATTAAGTGCATATACATATCACAGCCTAAAACCTAAAGGCAAATTAACAGAAAAAAATCTCAACTCTGCCTTGGTCATCTGCAGCTTTTTGTTTGTAATTCAGTTTTTTCCATAAAGCATTTACTCTTCTGTCAAGGAGAGCTTATATAAATAATACCCTCTGTTTTAATTTATACTTCCATGAATTCATTGTTGCATGGCTGCAGCACTGAAGTTAGTGGGTGCTGTGTCTTTTTTCTGAGTCATACGCATTTAATAGTTTGCTTTTTTATGTTCAGTACTTCACATAAAACACAGTTTAATGTACTAGTGCCTGTAGTTAAAATGTTTTGTACTTAAAGAAAAGAGAAATGAGAGCAGAGTTACTATTATTTTCTCTTAGAAATGGGGATGGTGAAGAAGTACTTCCTGTCTTTGTCAGGCTTATATTATATAGTATCCACGTGAACCCTCTACTCTTATGACAATGAAATTTAAGATTAGTTTGTTTTTCTTCTGGGATAAAATTTGAAGAATCTTTATGGTAGATTTTCCCTCTTTGCCTTTTTTCATGTTCCTGTATTTTCATCTTCTGTCTCTAGCCTCATGTTCAGCTGATGTCCCACATCGTCACTGCAGTCATGATTTAAAAAACCCAACAACACCAAATAAAATTTTCACCTGATAGGCCAATTTAATGTGTTGTGCAAGCTTTGACTTTCACCTGTAGGAGTTTTTTTGTGTCAGAGTACGAATAACACATAGTTTGCTACTTCTATAAAATCAGTATTTCCTTGTCACAGTTTAAATTGTCAGGATTAAAGACACTTTTGCACAGCCTAAAACATAAGCATGAGATACCTGATACTCTTCATATTTATTTCCTTTGTAACACATGCTTCTGCTTTCCAAAATGGTTTTTAACTGTAGGTTGAAAAAGTTTCTACTTGCACAGCAGGATGTAATATTTGCACAGTGAACAGTGTTGATGCTTATTGATTATTTGTGGTAATGTGTTTTAGTTGCAGGGTTCTTTTCATTTGCTGTAGCAAAGTTATAACAACCTTTATTGGAGATCAGTCTTGTGTGCACAAGAATGGACCCCTCCTCTTGTTCTTTTGAGTTAAAAATAACCTCTGTCAATGTTCCTCCTTCAGCTGAGGCTAGTTACATGCTGTTTAATTTATCCTGACCCTCTGAACTTCTCAGTTCTGCTACAGTTCCTTTCTTTGCCAGCTAACATGTTTGCTTCCCAGGAAGGCTGAAGCAAGCAGCCTTCAAGCTGACAATGATGTTCTTACTGAACTGTTGCATTGAGAGGGACCAATGGCATGTATGTAGCCCATTCATGCATTTATAAGCCGCCTCTTCAGGTAGTTTTTGGTATACTAAAGAATATTATGCATCATAAATATTTTAAAGGTTTTAGACTGTACTTAAGCTTAGCCACGTTTCCATTTTTGCTAATAAGTAGTGAAAGGATAGTTAGCAAAGTTGATTAAGCCATTGCCTCAAAGTATGAAGTCTGTGTTAGAAATAAGGACAGACTTTTTAAAAAATCTGGAATTGACTTGTGTTTAGTTCCATGTGTTTGTTTAAAATTTGTGCCTTGGCAAATGGACTTTGATGACAAAGACAAAGGTTCAGGGCTTGATGTGAAACAGATATTGAGGATCACCTTGGTGTTCAGAAGTGGAGATACGAGATTCCTTAAGCGTGTTTTTTAAAAAGAAAACAAAACAATTGGATTGTCTGGATTTATCAAACTTACTAATAATGATAGTGGAAGTTGTTTGTCTGTGAAGCACTATTTATGAGATCTGTACTTCTTCTTAGTCCAATCTGTTTACATTTGGATACCAAAAAAAAGACTGTGCTGTAGTACTACAAATGCAGCACTGTGGCAGGAGTAGAAGCTGTATTCTGCCTCTTCTTGCTCATTGTCAGAATTGTTTAGGAAAGTTCCAATTCAGAAGCAAAGTGGATCTTCCATTTTCTCATATTGTCCTGATACTCTTAAGTAGGGTAAATGAGGGATAAGCTTTGATGAAGATGCTGCTTCTACCTTCGCAGTGGTACCTGGAAAGGAAAAAAATAACCCAAAAAAATCCTGAGTTACTCCAGCTAGGATATTCAGGGTTCTTTTTGATTGTAATTTGAGTAACTGTAGCCTAGACATAGTTGAGATACAGTACAAAGACCTCCTAAAATAACACTCCTAGTTAGTTGTCAGACTAAAAAACATTGTGAGCATACCCGAAGCAACAGTGTTTGTGCAAATACACAATCTGCGTTGCCTAGTGTTAGCATATTCTGTAAGCATCTGAGCTCTAGGTCTGGACCAGAAATTGCATAGGCCAGCTACTTCTTAGATGCAGATTTATTACAATGACGAGGTGTTGTAGGTGCACTACTGATACCAGTAATAGTTTCTCTGTGTGTGAGTAACTCTGTGCCTGTCTCTACCTGTATTCAGCCACAACTTAAATGATGGCTCAGGCTATTCAGAAGTAGACTGAAATATATTCATAATTCAAAATGCTAACATGATATGAAGTATCCTCTCCGTGCTTGTAATCTGACCCTGATATTTTTCACTTCTTTGTTTGTTGTAGAAGGCTGAGGAAAATGCAGAAGGAATGGCATCTGGTCTTGGTCCTGATGGAGAGGTATGAATTTTACAAGGTGTTTTGTTGTTACTGTTTTTTTGCTAAAACTTCCCAGTAATTGTTCTGTGTGTGCCGTTGCTATAGTTGAAAAAAAAACACAAAGACAACAAAAGTACTGAGAGTAGCTACTGTTTGTAACCAGGAATAAACCTAAAAATATTTATGCTGGCTTGTTTCTCTTCAGAAAGTTTTGAAGACTGAAATAAAAATACATTTAATCTATCGCTGAGTATGCTAAAGAATTCTTCTCAGCTTTGTTATGCGCTTAAAAGGAAATTATTGTCTTGCAATCCACCTACAGACATAGGTTACTTTCTAAAAGAGGTTATAATTACAACATATCCTGACTTATCATTTTTATAAAATCCAATATTGACATTGCATGTAATTACTGCTCAGGCGCAGGACAGACGTTAGTATTGTCATGTCTTAAGACAACTGAAAGTTCTTCCTCAGAAGCAAATGTAATTTTTCTGTGTCAGGGTAATATTTTTCATTCAGTAGCAGAGCATATGCTATTTTTCTGTTGCATTTTTATGGAAAGACTTTAAAATTTTGTTTGTTAGTTTACTATTGGTCCTTATACTTGCAAGTGATGTTTTTGCTGATGTTGTCGAAGTGTCTTAGAGCAAAATCCTTTAATGTAGTTGTAGTTACACAAGGAAAATGCACATAATATTCTTGTAACCTGAGTATTTATGGAAATGGGATAAGTTGTATACTCTGGCAGTCACCATATTTATAATTGTTTAGAATTATTTTTCTTGTTCATGTGGAGTTACATATATATATATATAAAAAAACCAAATTCTTCAACAGAAGCAGCAGCAGAAGGCTGGAAGTTTTAAAAGTAGAAAATCTGTGATCAAACAGGGCAGAGAAATAGCACAAAGAATAATTACACTATTCTGTTTTTTTTAGAGCACCAGAGTAAGGAAAAGGTTTTGTTGGTTCAGGTTCTTTGTCAGCTTAATTGAAGAAGTCAGGACAGTGAATCTTTAAAACAGGCCTTCATCGCTTAAAAGGTTCACAAAATTGTTACGTCCTTGTTTCTCCATGTAAGAGAAAGGTCATAAGGTTATTGTATGTTTTTTTCTTACAGTTGTCCATTGGTGTAAGTAGCAGGATTAAGTGTCTTGATTCACAGAAGCCAACAGTATATTCTTTTCTGCTCTTGTTAATTTATCTGGAATACTGTTACACTTTTGTGTACTTCATATAGAATATGTTGCACTGTGTGTAACAGTGTGACTTAGTGTTTGCTTGTGACAGTGTAGAAGGGTGTAGCTTCTGAAAAAGGAACTTCAATGCTTGTTCAAATGCGGAGTTTTGAAAGTGCTTTTAGCTGTTATTGTTTATGACATGCATGAATTTCAGTTGCCATGTGATAAAATTTTATTTGAATTTTCAGCCCATAGATGAGAGCAGTCAGATGAGTGATCTTCCAGTCAAAGTGACTCACACTGAAACAGGGAAAGTCCTTCTTGGACCAGAAGCACCAAAAGCTAGTCAGCTGGATGCTTGGCTGGAAATGAACCCTGGGTAAGTAGTTAGCATAAAAGTAGGCTGCGTTTTCCAATTGTATCAATATTTTTCATCAACATATCATTCCCCTCCTTACCCATCCCTTTCTTCCTTCCTGTGATTTTATTCTTTTTTTCAGTCTATTATGTGTAAGCTCAGTACGAGATCTACTGAACCTAATCCCTTGTCTTTTTATTTGTAATTCATTATCTTTGTGGTCTTTGTACAGCTATGAAGTTGCTCCCAGGTCAGACAGTGAAGATGAAAGTGGTTCTGAATATGAGGAAGAGGTATGTGTCTTCAAATAAACAAAGCACTGTGAAAAGTAGTACAGTGAAAACAAAGGTATTATTCCATGTGGTAGTTTCCTCTTTTTCATAAGGAAGAGAGAGAAAGCAGTAGCAGGTGTTCAGATGTTTAGAGTCACACAAACAAGAAAAGTAACTGGTACTGTAATTATTTCAGTTTGTAGCAGTTGTCCTTTACATAATAAATGTCTAAATGGTAATTGGCATTAGGAAAAGTAACTATTTTATCCTGACCAGTAATAGTCATGAGCCAGAGAATATAAGCAGGTTCCTATTTTGAAATATGTTAGAAAACACTGTATTGTAACTTCATGATGAATGAATTTAACGTCTTTGATGTTTATGCATCGTAGGTTTTATTGGTCATTCTGAATATTATTATTTATTATATGTTTGTTATGTATATATTATGTTTATTAAAAAGTTATGGATTATGTCAGAGTTTTTCACTCTGCGCAGAGTAGGCTTATTTGATGCAGTACTTTAATCACCAAATAAACAGTACTCTTTTAAAAAAAAATCTAAAATAAATCTCAAAATGAACACACACAAGATCCCCAATCTTCAGGGTAACAGATACTGTTTAATAATCAATACCAATAATTGCCTATTATTCTTCAAAGACTTTTAATCAGCAGGCTAGTAGCAGAACTCAATGTAGAATTCAGATCTCTGAAGTCTAGCAGTCTATACACTGCTAGACCAAATGACCACTGAAATTGACTGGAGTGTATGTTGTAAAAGTACATACCTTTGTAAGACTAATTACTACTAATGTAATTCAATAAAACTCTCAGTATTAAGATAGGAGGGGAGGGCCTAATATCTGTCAGATGTTAGGAGAAATTTTAAAGATATGTCTACATTTTTATCACTGACTCTTTAGCAGCAGTGTTTTTTAGAGGTGGGGAAATCTTTCATAGGAGAGAGAATACACTTGCAGAACTTGGAGCAGTGTTTTGCTCAGCTTTATTAGTGAGATTTTAAATTGTTAGTTATTCTTTGCAACACTGTAGCCAAAGTCAAGTTCATTTATTTTTAAAGAGTAAAAATGTGTTCTGTATCAAAAAGTTAAGAAACAAGAAGCCTGGAAGAGCTGTATGATACAACATAATGACATAAACATGTACATGGTATTGGACTCTTCTTCATGTGTCTCACAGACAGAGTAAGGTTTTTAAAAGCAAGGTCATTAAAGGGGAAAACAGATTATTTCGAAGTATAATGACTTGGATAATGTGTGTTTAAAATCATCTTCTTACGTGGCAGTGCAGTTCTGTTGCAGACTAAGTCTAAGCCAGACTTTGTGATTCAGGTTTATGTACGAAGCAGTGATCAATGAAAGCTGGACAAGTATGTGAATGTCAGTTGAAAGCATGACTTAGGAGATGTTGCACTTCGCGCCACTCCTTTTCTTCTTCTGTTATTTTGTAGGATGATGAAGAAGAATCAAGCAGATTAGAAACAGATGAGAAGATACTCCTGGATCCTAACAGTGAGGAAGTTTCTGAGAAAGATGCAAAGCAAAATCATTGAGTGAGTATTATTTGCGTCCTGGGCTTTATTAGGAATTGCGATGTCTTTAGAGTGCCATTCCCCATGAGTGGCTTGCTCAAGATTGCATTGATTTGTGATAGCTTTTCTGGCATGAATACTTGCAAAAGGAGGAACGTGATCATTGAGTATTAATTGTGTACTGTTTATGAAGTAGCTTACACCCTATGGTATACTTGACAGAGTTGAGGATTTGCACTGTTTCATCAGACTCGCCTGAGCCATGGTCAAAAAGTACTGTGTATTTGTGGGAGTTAACTTTGGTTCTATATGCTTTCTAGGACAGCCAAACAGATGTGGATGATGAATACAGCATGCAATATAGTGCTAGAGGGTCTCAGTCCTACTATAACCGTTGCACATGCGATCACAGAAAGGGTGGAAAAGCAATCTTCTCTTCTTATTAATGGCACTCTAAAGCATTATCAGGTGAGAAATCAATAAAACATTAAATATTTGAAAGTTGGAATTATGCTCACATTTTGATGTTATTTCAGGTAGTAAACTGAAAATCTGTTAAGAAACACAGGCAACCAGCACGAGGACAAGAGGATACAGTCTCAAGGAAGTTCTACACAGAGAGAGTGATTGCCCATTGGAATGGGCTACCCAGGGAGGTGGTGGAATCACCATTGGAGGTGTTCAGGAGGAGACTTGATAGGGTGCTTGGTTGCATGGTTTAGTTGATTAGGTGGTGTTGGATGATAGATTGGATGTGATGATCTTGAAGGTCTCTTCCAGCCTGTTTATTCTATTTCTGTTTCAATAAGCAAAGCTGAAGGAAGAGAGTTGAAAGTACATGTACAGAGCAGGACAGTACTGCTGCAGAGCAGGGCCTTGGAGTTGTTTTACCTGTGAGTTTTCAGTCACTGACATGCTGACTGTATAAAGTTTTGAGTAAACCAGCCTCAAGGCTGGCCCTGCCTTGGCAGGGGACTTGCCTATAGCCTGAGATCTGTTTGAAACTAAGTAATCCCATGATCCTGCTTGTTCACCAGCAAAATTTCATTTGACTTTCGAATTCTCTTAGCACTTCTAGGTCTCACTGGGAGCCCTCAACAAAAAGAACAATGTGTCATTCTGGGATTGATTTTGATATGCTAGGTTAAATAACTTTGAATAACTTTTCTAGCATGAATGAGAATGCTGTGACTAAGGCAAGATAGAATCCAACCATACAGGGAAATAGGCACTTCTTAGCTATGTATGCATTGTCCAGCTTGTGCACAACAGTGAAGAGGAAGCCAATGGATTCAGTCAGCAGCCATCTTAACTGCATAATCTTGATGTGTTGTCTGGAAAGGTTTGCCCAATGATACTAAATGAATAGTGTACAACAGTATTAATGGGATGGCCATATTGTCTTAAAGCGCTCATGGATGGGAAATTAAGATTGTAATAATTTATTTACTTCTTTAATTGAAATTAATTGTAGAGCATAGAAATGTTCTTACATTTTGCAGATCTGTTTTGCAGTGCAATTTCTCTCTGTGCCACAAAGCAAAATAATTCTATCTGTGGAGTTACACAGACACTCGTAGGGATTACTAGTCCTTTAGCTGCTCAATGTAATATCTCTGCAGTTAAATATGTGTGTTTGTTCTTCATGGTGTCTGTTCTGTATAACATTTTTACCAGAGGTAAGAGGCTCCCTTTACAAGGAGCTTGATGTCAGGAATGTTGAGGCCTATCTTTCGTTCTAGCAAGAATATTGTGAAGAAGACAGTTCTGGAACTCTGTATTTCCCTGTCCTTTAGAGGTTATGTGCTTCCTCATTGTCAGCTTTTTTCTACTGTTGCATGTTTTGTGCTGTCAGGTTTAATCGAATTGTCTCTTAATTCATACTGGAATACGTCAGTGGAGAAAGTTCCATGACACAGGAGAATATAGTTCTCGTAATTCTGGAGCTGCTTTCTAAGTGGGATATACGGTTGCAGAATAAATTCTGATCAACTTTTGGTGGCCTCTATATTTAATACCAGAGTATAAAGCAAGTCAGCATCTACATAAAAGCAGTAAATTGGAAGCATTATTTTGATACTGTCTTGCAGGGACAACAGAAGGTTATTTCAAGTATATGGTGTTTTCTCTCTGAATCTTTTTAGGCTTTTAATTTACTTCTCTCTCCATACATGAGGCACAATGAATGTCTGGATCTTAGAAGCAGAAAACTTTGCACTTGCATGAGTAATGTGATACACACGCATGGAAGTTTGTGTGACAAGGGAATAATCTGAGTTAAGTGCTTTCTAGCAGTACTCCTTGGAGTGTGGAACTCTTGTTATGTAGACATTTTTTAGCTACAGTACTCTGGCTTCCTTCCAGCTCTGGGGTTTTATACACAAGGCTTAACTGGGCAAAGGGGACCTGTTCTGGCATGTGAAGGTATGGACAGGAGAAACAAAATGGACATGTGCTATTAAGACTTCTAGCATGCCAGCAAGGCAGTTAGTCAGTGTTATGCTTACATGTTATGTGCAGACTTGATGGATTTGGTTTTTAAAGATTTTAATTAACACAGGCAAATGCATGAAATGTACACAAAAAGTTTAAAATTTGACAGTGCAGATATTGGAGAATGAACTCCTGTATGTCAAGTATTTACCAACCTTACGTATGAGTGCCTATGTTGATGTTGCTTTGTGTGTAGTACAAAAAACTTATATGCGTGAAATCTGACTCCATGTTACGGGCTCTGCTAAACAGGATTTTGTGATTCCCATGTAGCTGTTACCAGAAATTTATCTTGTCTTGTTGTTTTGGGGTTTTTTTTGGAGAACATGTCAAGAGAGTCAAGGATCCCTGTGCATATAAAAGGAAATCCAGTATCTAAGTAGTCGGGGATCTCAGAACCTTGGTTCTGTAGTACTGGTGTTAATGATTTGTGTGAGTTTTAAATAACTTAAACTATTATTTTTCATTTCAGCTGCAGGGACTGGAATGGATGGTTTCACTCTATAATAACAATCTGAATGGAATTTTAGCAGATGAAATGGGACTGGGAAAGACAATACAGACTATTGCACTCATCACTTACCTGATGGAGCACAAAAGACTCAACGGCCCCTATCTCATCATTGTTCCTCTTTCGTAAGTAACTGATCTCTTTCTGCTCTTACTGTTCTGAGTACTGCAGATTGAGGTTTCATGTGATGACAAGGTGAGGTATACAGTATAATTACACTGAGCACGTATTCAGTGTTTTCTGTGGTATTTATTCCCAGGCAAATATCTGGCATTAGGAAGGTCATCAGATGCCTGATAAACTGCTTGCTTCGAACAATTTCACTGTCCATGCTTGGCGGTTATTTAATTTACTGTAATTCACTGTTAAGCCACAAGAGGTGGATGGTATTTCTTCCATGCTACATGCCTCCAGGTCTCCATTCATCTCTTGTCTGTGATATTAAAAGACTGTTACTTAATTCTTTAAACAACCTGTGCACCTCTGATGCTGAGTAATCATGTTTTAATGAAATTCAATGATCCTTTAAGGCTTGATGAGTAATACTCACACTTCAGTCAAGTGTCCAGATTATGATTGTTTATTGTGCTGCCTCCTTTTGCTTTTCTGTAGCTTTCCAGAATGCTCCTTGCTGTATACATTTTTTTAAATGCATTTTTCTTTCTCTAAAGGTAAAGTATGGGATTTAGTAATGAAAAGGGCTATGTTTTAAATAAAAACTGTTGGGCATTCTAAAGGCTGTATGTATTGTGGGATATTGCTTGCTTACTTTTGTGTGCCTTGACTGCTGTGAAGAAGTTCCCTGGTGTTTTTGTTAGATAATTTATCCACCAATTCTGCTGAATTTTCAAATATGTTGCAGGATTTGGATAAATTTTAATAGTGGCCATCTCTTTCGAGTCATCCAGTTTTCTGGCTGCGTTGCAGTAGTAACTGATTGACTCACGTAAATAACACAGCCATCCCTCGTTATATGAATACAAATGATGGCTGGGAGAAGATCTGTAAAGTAAAACAAAGTTAAAGATAAAGGTAGAGTGTTACAATATTTCACATGAGCACCCTAGGAAGAAAAATAATCAAACACCAAAAAACAATCACCAAGATATATTTCTTCCATGTACTCTGTAATGATTTTTCTTACAGTTTTAAAAGAAATCTGTGTTTTCTTAACAGCTAGTATTGCTGCTGTCACAGGTTCAGTAAGGGAAAAAAGAAGGGGGAAAAAAAACCAAAACAAAACAAAAAACAAGAAAAGCAAGCAACAAAAAAACTGTATGGGTGTTTTGTGCCACTGTACCACAGCAGCAGGTGTCTTAGCCAGTGAAGTCAGTTTGTGGTGATGAGCCTCCAGAAACACAGTGCCAAAGTGGACCTGCATAGTGGCACTGGATGGTACTGGGAGTATTTCTACTCAAGTAGAATGCACATTAATTCTATTACCAACTTCATGAGGCTATTTTTAAAAGTTGTAACATCTGTTTTTCAATTATTAGTATAAAATAACTTGCAAATGTATTTTTTTATTTAGGGTTATCTTTTTTCAATATGCTCCAAAATGCAAAGATGAACACTACTCTGAGCTGGTTTCTAAGAGGTTCCTTTATATAAGCTGAATGAGGATTTTACATTTTTTTCTGTTTACTCCCCTCTCAGAGATGCTGGTATTTTATCATAGTATATAAAGTGCAGTTTTTAAAATATGCTGTTAATTTTGGACTTTGATTACATAAAATGTGTTGAGAATTGGGCAACCACTTGGAAACATTAATATAAAGCTTCACCTGAAAATGATAAAATATATTAATGTTTCTTTATAATCTCCATGATAGGACTTTATCCAATTGGACATATGAATTTGACAAATGGGCTCCTTCAGTTGTGAAGATATCTTACAAGGTTTGGTTTGCTTTTTATATGATTATATGAGTTGAAGGCAAGAGTATAGAGCAAATTTTTTTTTGTCTGCCTCTACATGTGTTTCTAGATTGTTTCCTTGTGAAGTTTTGGTGTGTATATCACATGCTAAGCAGAGAGAATCATACCAAGAAGACTGTAAATTGATAACTTACTAATTTATTCTGCATTTCACTATGTGAAATTACAATTTATTACAAAGTTTGTGATGAGAGTAATACCAATTATAACTGTTCCATGTCTTACGCATAACTTTGCTGTTTGGGTATGGTAGTAGTGATATGGCTAAGCAGTTTGTAAGGAGACTAGGCCACTAGCTGCTTATTTCCGGTGCCCCATAAAAGGAGCTTTAGAATCCAGCAGCCATTTAGGGGAAGTAGCTGAAGAAAGTCTGGAATGCATTGATACATTGTTTGCAATGCTGCAGGATTACAAGTTCACATAGTTACTGTTTGTCTGGTAATTCCTAAAATCACTATATTTGTCAGAAGAGTAATGATGTCTCTTTCTCTTTTAGGGTACACCTGCAATGCGCCGCTCACTTGTTCCTCAGCTTCGAAGTGGAAAATTCAACGTTCTTTTAACTACTTATGAGTACATCATAAAAGACAAACATATTCTTGCTAAGGTAATAATGACTGTCATCTCTTAACAGCAAGACCTCAAGGCACCTCAAATGGTGGCACAGCCAAGAACATATTTTTATCTCGTAAGGAGGTCCTGATGTCTTCTCCCTCTAAACATCAGAATTTTTTTTAATGAGGGCATGAGACACATTCCTGTGTGCAGTTCTGTCAGTAGTGTATATCTACCCGTCCTTGGAAAAACTTGACTCTTCTCCGTTTTGTTTAGTGGCATTTTATCTTATCTGTAGTCCTGATAATTTGGGGGGTCAGTTGTTGTTTTTTTGCCTCTTCATTGTTTCTGACCTGAAAATCACTCATACTAGAGCCTTTCCAGTATGCAGTCACTTTTTCCTAAGTGGCTGAATAGTTTCCTGTGTCATGAATTTGGTATCCAGACTCTTTACTACATATGTCCCAGTTCTGAAAGGCTTATGAACTGTCAACAGGTAGGCCTGAAATGTAGTGTATCAGTTTGAAAGCTTCCAAGTCTGTTTGATGTACACATAAAGCAAACTGAGGAGGTATTTTACCATATGGAGAAACCATGTGGCCCTACTGCCCCTTTGTTGTTAATTTTCACTTTAATTGATTTTATTATATACTATGTGTATAGATTACTCATTTTTCCTCTCTGAGACAAAGGCAGTGCATTTTCTTAGCATAATTCTGAACACTTGTGAACAGTTTGAGACTGCAGAGTTTTCCTTCCCCTCTGTTTTTCACCCTTGCTAAGAAGTAAAAAAGACAGTGCTATGCCATTCACCCTCTTCTCAGAAATGGAATTAGCACGAACTGAGGCCTTCGTAGTCTTAGAGTTAGTGCGACGTATACACTGACTGCCTTTGTTGTGTTACAGCTAATGAGAGCTTGAGCAACTTTCAGCATCTGTTCTGACTGCAGTAAAGCTTTCACATTAAGAAACAGAAACTGAAAACTCAGTATTTGAAAACTCAGTGAGATGAGCTGATTATAGTGGCACTGATTATTCATGAGTGAAAATGTAAGATCAGCTGAAGCAAATAAAGCTCAGGGTTGCTGCTGTTAGTGAGAATACTTATTTTGTCTGAAAATGCTTTTGTCTCCTGTCAAGGTTCTTGTTTCAGACAGGTTTATCTGGAGTATGTGGTCTCTTCCTTTCTTCTGTAAACCATATTCTGGCTTTGAAGAGCCAGTCACAAGAAATGGGAAAAATCTGGTGTTCACTGTTGCAGTTCAAGTCATAATTCAGCATCAAATTCAGCATATATAGTGTCTGTTTCTATTTTTGCTGCTCCCAGGGGTGCTGGTTCTTCGATAATTTGTCTTTTCTCATAAATGAGAAATATACATTGGGTTTGAAATATCGTTATTCCGTGCTTGTTGGGAGGAATTTGATTAAGTCTGACCTCCTCTAACTTAGCCCACTTACTTTTCTTGCAGATTCGATGGAAATACATGATAGTAGATGAAGGCCATCGAATGAAGAACCATCACTGCAAGCTGACTCAAGTCTTGAATACTCACTATGTGGCCCCTAGGCGAATACTGCTGACTGGGACTCCATTACAGAACAAGCTGCCTGAACTTTGGGCTCTTCTCAATTTCCTCCTCCCAACCATTTTCAAGAGCTGTAGCACCTTTGAACAGTGGTTCAATGCTCCATTTGCCATGACTGGAGAAAGGGTACTGTGGCAGGTTTTTTTTAGAACATTAGAAACAAACCACTTTGATGAAAACAGAAAGGAACTTATTACAGAAGGATTAATGTTTGAAATCTCCCTGTAACTCAGGGAGTTACTGTAACTAAAAGCCAGCTTTTTTTATAATGCCAGAAAATTTTAGTATCAGTGTCTTTTTTGACTCGAGTTAGTTTGGTTGTAACATGCAAATAATTATTGCACATATTAAGCCTTTCATGTGAGAGAAGAAATACCTAATATACTGAGTTGCCTTGTAGTGACTTCTATGAACTTCTGTAGGTGGACTTAAATGAGGAAGAAACTATTCTGATCATCCGTCGTCTCCATAAAGTGCTCCGACCCTTCTTGCTGAGAAGATTGAAGAAAGAGGTTGAGTCTCAACTGCCAGAAAAGGTTTGCCATGAGAGGAGTTGTGGAATGGATTTCATGCTTTTTCTAAGCATTATTTAATGTTCATTTTTTAGATTTATTTTGCAGAACAGCATTTCTTTAGCATCTCATATTGCTGTAGTTTGTTTTTTTTTATAATTCTGCCAAGAAAGGAAGGCTGGATACCTGAAGTTTCTGCTTTCTCAGGATTCCACACCAGTCTTACAGCTTTAATTCTGTTTGTAGTCATCCATATAAGCCATGCAATATATTTCCATATTATCTGGTTTCAAAGTATAAGTTAACCACATACATAGAGGATTAGATTCTGTCCTGTCCTCTCTGCAGTGCATAGAACATTTGATCCTTTAGTTCACTGAAATTCCTAAAGGAGTACTGGACTTCACAAAGCAGGCAGAATTTGGCCTGCATTAATATTGCAGGCATTTTGAGAAGTATCTTATCAAAACTGCACAAGTTGGTGTTGTTTATTTTTTAGTTTTTTTAAGTACTGTGTTTTTTATTCAAATACTGAGATCCTCAGAATCATCAGAAGCATTTATTTGACAATGAAGTACTCACATTTAAAAAACAAAAATAGGCACTGAAGGAGGAGGAAGATTTAGAAATGCACACTATAGTACTCAGAGGACCATGTTTCTTTCTGTTTCCATTATCTTATGGAAAAAGCATAGTCCTGCCATGAGAACTGAACTTTTTGACTGAAGCCTGCTAATCAGTTTAATTTGATTTTATAAATCTCATTGAAGAAGCCATTGAAGAAATAGTGACTTCTCTTTAATGATATATTCTCATGTCTTTCTTGGAGTAAAAATTACCAGGTTGTTTTCTTCTGTTTATTTATCAAGTGCTTGGAAGCTTATGCTTTTTCTTCTAGTCACCACTTGAAAGATTTCTAGACACTAGTGTGGCCTTATTATGTGACTGTTTTTATTTTAAATAACTTAACATAGTGACCATGATCTGGAAATTGGGTAATAGAAAAAAATTTATTGATTTGGCATATGAAGCCTTTGTATTACTGGATTTAAAGATAGTGTGCAGTCAAAAACTGCTTTAATAAATGTGGATGGACAAAGTTGTACAAGAGATTGGGCTGAATGTGGAGGTTTTGACTTGTTTTTAGTCGCTGTTGAGGAAATGGTGTATTTTTATCCCAACCTAGGTAAGCATAATGCTAATTGGACATTATGAGGGGTGCTTCTTTGCTAGGTATACAGTGATGGTATTTTTATAATGCTTTGCTTGATAGCTTTATAACACTTTCCAAACATAATGAAGTCCACCAGTTAGTAAACATAAGATACTCTTTTTTAAATTACACATTAAATATAAAATAAAACTAAATCAATTTTTTTTAACTTGTTAAAATTACAGAATGAGTTAAAAATGTTTGGCAGTTCCGTAGTTTCATTCTTAGCATCCAGCTATCTCATAGTAGTTCTGGCTCTTAATATCTGAGATACTTGTTGCTGTGTGTGCAGTTGGATTGCTGCTCACCGAAATCATGGGGTGTTAGGGTATGGATAAAAAGCAGTATTTTGGTTTGTGTTTTAGGGTGACAAGAACTTGCAGTTAAGGTCCTATTAACATTATTATGTAAGTGTGTTTATGTTGGGTTTTTTCTTTACTCTAGGTGGAATATGTGATCAAATGTGATATGTCAGCTCTTCAGAAGATCCTGTACCGTCACATGCAAGCCAAGGGAATCCTTCTCACAGATGGTTCTGAGAAAGACAAGAAGGTACAAAAGAACTAGAACAAATATGAAAGAATGTATTATGGTTAATCATAATAGTATGATTTCTGTTTTTATAAAATAGTATGTAGGCTTTTATTGCAGGTATGTGTCATTGGAAAAGAAATCTCCTATCAGCTGTGCTTTGGTTTTAGAAGAATAGAGCTTGTGCTCTACTCACAAGGAGATGCTATTTGTATTCACTGTAGTTCAATGCCTTTCTGCAATCAGGCAACGTTTGAAAAAAACACCAAAAAGCCAGCATTTGCCTTGACCAAATTTAATTCAATAGTGTGCCTGAATAAATGTGATTGTGGCAGTACTGGCTACAGAAGGTTGTTCATCTTGTCTTTGAGAGCTATTAGTTAAGTCTTGTTTCAGCCAGCAAGGGCTTTATGCTTGTATTCATTCTTAAAAGGTCTAATTATAAAGTTCTGGAAAAAAACAGTAGAATTGAAAGACATATAGTCAGAAATAGACTATTTATTAGTAAGTGGTGATTATACCATTGTTAAGACTTGACCCAGTAAATGTAAGCAAGTTCATCGGCTGTGCTGTAAACAAATTCATCAGCTTGTTTGTGTATACACTTTTCACATTATAAATGTGAAGTAACCTTATGTAGGCATTGCAGAATGGTTTTATATAGTAATTTGTGTTTGTACTCTGTTATGTGTATGTTACTGATGCAGGGCAATCACATGCTGGCTTTCTGCCACTACAAGAAACATTGTAGGTTACATTGATACAATGGTGGACTTTTTTTATTCAGTATCTTGTTTTATCCTCTTTGTGCAAATTGCTTTCTTTACTGGTGTTTACTCAAACTCAGAACAAAGCTACTGGATTATGATACTCATCTTCATAGTAAGAGCACTTTGTTAACATAAATTCTTCTGTTGCATTTTTAGTGTCATTTTATTTTATTTTTGTCCTTCACTTTTTGCTTTGTATCACAGCTGTCTCTAGCTTTTTAGCTGCCTTTGGCCCTGTGTTTCACTTGGCCTTGGAAGAGATACCCATATACCCAGTTAACAGACATAAGGAGGTGCTGTAGAATTGAAAAGCATCCAGTTAGTGTCTTTTCATGTTGGAGAGTTCAGACCCAATGGAATTTGTGTGGTTTCATAATAATGTAATAATAAGCAATATACAACACAGCAGATGTTCTGCTTCCCACTTCAGGTGATACATAAAGCACTCCGTGGATTACTTCTAAGTCTTCCTTTTCCACTACGGGGCATGTTGTGATAGATGAATTTACAAGGCAACTGCTTTTTTTTTGTTGTTTAGTGTTTTGGTTTCATTAGTGATGCAGTGTTCAGGTATGGGGTAGGAATAATATTTTTTGACTATTGTGAAGTAGTTTTCAAAAGCTTCATTAATAAGCTAAGAGTTAGATTTGTCATTTGATTTGCTTTGTTTGTACTCATAGGGGAAAGGTGGGGCAAAAACTCTGATGAACACGATCATGCAGTTGCGCAAGATATGCAATCACCCATACATGTTTCAGCACATTGAGGTAAGACTGGCAGGTTTGATTTTGACAGTTGTTTTTATTCAGATGGCTAGCTAAAATCGCAGAAAAGTACTGCTGAAGCTCATGTGTGTGAGAGAGGACATCTCTGTCCACAAAATTTGTGCGGTGAAGAAAAAAAATTATCATCGCAGCTTCTTATTCTTAGAAGCAAATAGACCAACTGCCAGCTTTTTATTGGTAATCTGAAGTCTAGCTTTAAAGCATTTAATCTTGTGGAGACACTGTCTTAAAAAAATGTTGGTTTTCTTTTTAATTTAAGATGTTCTAGAGCAACTTAATCCCTATTTACACTTAATATATGATGTAGAGACACAAGTTCAAAATGCCATGTGAGGTGTATGTAAGTAGCAGCCTGCTAGTATTTTACAATATCAACTAAAATCACGCTATTCAATCCACCTTGGTTTTTCAGCAGAAGTGTACTATCTATATACCACATCTCATTAGGAGCTAAAGTACATAAATACATTTGGAAAGGCAGGAAGTAGCATAAATGTCTGGAAATGTAGCTAAATTTATGAAGGAATAATTAAGTACTTACTCTGATATATTATCATTTTAGTTTTCATACTTTCTTCTCTTGTACACTAATTAATTAATTTACAAATGGATTTCCCAGTAATTAGTATAAATAAATTAGGTTCTGCTGTGTTTATGATCTGGTAGAATGTACACTGGCAGAGGTTACTTCTGCAAACTATGAATTGAAAGCAATAGCAGTAGAGGAAAACCCTAAGCAGAGCACTTTTGGTCTGTTCCAAGACTAAGCATAATGGAACTTAAAACACCAACACTTAAGAATTTAATTGATACAAGAATGTATAATTTTGGATTATGTGTAATTTGTAATAATCTGGTTTTTGCTTAAACTCTGCAGGAGTCCTTTGCTGAACATTTGGGCTACTCAAATGGTGTCATCAATGGGTAATTCAGTTTCTCCTTTTGTTCATAATGATGTATTGGAATTAATGCATCACATTGTTTTTCTACAAGATACATTGTAACAAACTCAAGCAGTTTACAGAAAAGCACAGGCCATATATCTAAAGGGAAAAATTATAACAGTAATAGAAGTGTTATGTGAGCTTTGTGTGACCCTCCATCTCTTTCAAGTGTACAGGCAGAGAAGATCTTAAAATGGTATTTTTCTTTCCTCTTATTTTGAAACAGCTTGCATGCCATCTGAAATTTACTGAAATGACTCTTCAGAGATATCAGTAGGGGTTTCCTTTTTTTGTTGCTTTTTGTCCTGCTTTTCCTTTTTTATCATCTTCATTCTAAAATAAAGTAGCATTTCTCCCATTATTATCCTCTCATTGTTAATGATGTTTTACTTTCAGAGTACAGTCTTAAGCTTAGAAAAAAAGTTGTATGATATCTGTATTTGTAAAGCAAATCATTTTGATGCTATTTTAGACATCTCCTTTAATTTTATTCATTTTCTCAGTCACAACTTGAATTTCAGTGCTCTGAGTCTGTTTTGTAGTTCATAGTGTGGAAGACAGAAGAACAGCTAATCAAAGCAACTAAACGTTGTTCAGGACTACTAAAGTTACAGCCTCACTGAACCTCACAAGGTTCTTGCTAACTCACTCATCCAGCTTGTCTAGTTCTTCGTAGAGGATATCTCTCCCAACATCCAGATCACATCCAGATGAAGATGTTAAATAGTGTTGGGCCCAATATCAATCTCTGGGGGATGCTACATGTGACTGGCTGCCAGGCTGAGAAAGTACTATTTACTGCCACCCTCTGGGTACAACCTATCAGCCAGTTCCCCACCCACTGCACAGACTACTTGTCTAAGCTGTAATGTATTGATTTCTCAAGGAGGAGATTTGTAGGGGACTGTGTCAAAAGCCTTGGAGAAGTCCAGGTAGACAATGTCAACTGCTAGCCCTGCAGCAACCAAGCAAGTTTCTTTGTTGTAGAAGGTGGCTGGGTTTGTCAAGCATGATTTGCCCCCAGTGAATCCATGCTGGCTTTTCCCAATCACTTGCTTCAGTTGAGTTGTGACAGTCCCCAGGAGGATTTGTTCCAGAGCTGTCCCAGAGACTGAAGTGAAGCTAATGTGTCTCTAATTACCTGAGTCCTCCTTGGAACCCATCTTGTAGATGGTGGTGACATTAGCCTTCTTCCAGTCTTCAAGGATGTCTCTTGATCTCCATGACTTCTCATGGATTATCAAGAGTGGTCTTGCAACAACATCAGGAGCTTGATCTGTACAAATTGGTGGCCCTAGATGCCACCTGAGTGTGCTAAAATATCTGCCTGATACCAGTGCCTTTAGCTGATAAAATGGTTGTCTGGCTGAGAAATAATGTTTGTTTTGATAAAATATGAAACAGTTGCTTTTTAGAAAGGAAGGTATTGTGTGGTTGAAAGTCCACAGAGTTTCTGTAATTGAAGAAAAATACTTTCCAAAGAGAAATTCACAGTGGTGTTTATTTCTTTTAGTCAATGTAAACAATTTTAAAGAGAGAAAAGTGAAAAAGCATGGACTTGAGAGAAGGACCACTTGCTAGATAAGGGTGGGTGGCCATAGTCAGAAAGTTGTGGCTCAATGTTCAAATGGAGACCAGTGACAAGACTCATAGAATCAGTAAGGTTGGAAGAGACCTCAAGTCCAAGTAGTGTCCCTTGGGTCGGTATTGAGACTCATGTTGTTTAGCATCTTCATCAGTGATGTGGACAGTGGAACTGAGTGCACCCTCAGCAAGTCTGTGGCTGACACCAAGCTGTGTGGTCCTGTTTACATGCTGAAGGGATGGGATGCCACCTAGAGGGACTTGGACAGGCTGGAGAGGTGGGCCCAAACCAACCTCATGAAATTCATCAAGGCAAAGTGCAAGGTCCTACACCTGAGCTGGGGAAATCCCAAGCACAAACTTTAGCTGGGAGAGGAGTGGATTGAGAGAAGTCTTGAGGAGAAGGACATAAGAGTGTCAGTGGAAAACTCAACGTGAGCCAGTAAGGTGTGCTTGCAGCCTAGAAGGCCAACTGCATCCTGGGCCAGCAGGACAAGGATCTGAGTCTCCCCCTGTGCTCTGCTCTTGTGAGACTCTCCCTAGAGTACTGCATCCAGTTATGGTGGGGACATTGAAGTGTTGGATCAGGTCTAGAAGAGGGCCATGAAGATGATCAGAGAGCTGGACCATCTGTCCTGTGGGGGCAGGCTGCAAGAGTTGGGGTTGTTCAGCCTGGAGAAGAGATGTTTCCAGGATGACCTTATAACAGCCTTCCAGTACATGAAGGTGGCCTACAAGAAATCTGGGGAGGGACTTTTTACTGGGGTTTGTTGTGATAGGATGAGAGGCAGCTTGAGGAGAATAGATGTAGACTAGAGAGTGGAAATAAATTCTTCATAGTCAGGGTGATTAGAAACTGGAACAGGTTGACTAAAAACTTTTCTAACTGTAGGCTCATTCTGGTCTTTACTGTGCTTTTTCTATTCAACAGGGCCGAACTTTATCGTGCCTCAGGAAAGTTTGAGCTACTTGATCGTATTCTACCCAAGCTACGAGCTACTAACCATCGTGTGCTTCTTTTCTGTCAAATGACATCACTCATGACCATTATGGAAGACTACTTTGCATTTCGAAATTTTCTCTACCTGCGTCTTGATGGTAAGCTACATGCAAAAGAGGGGATAAGTCATAAGTTATGGGACAGCTGCTTCGTTCCCCCAGCCTCCCACACACCCTTGCAAAACAGGGTGAAAGCCCTACAAGTGCAGCCAGTCAATGGAGAAGATGAATCAGCTACCTTACAAGTCTTGCCAAGATTAAGGAAGCCCATGCCTAGCATCAAAGCAGCTTCTGACAAAAAAAATAAATGGTGACTCCCCTCTAGCAGGAATGGAAGCCCAATGAGGGAAGTGTGCCTTCTTCCTGGGCCCAAGTAAAGGATGTGGCAAGAAAGCTCCCTACCCTGGTGTGGCCCACAGATTATTATGCATTATTGACCTTCCAGATAAGTAATGATGAATTTGTTAAAAGTAATCTGAGGGTTGTCAATAGGGACTTCAGGGCCCTGGGTCAACTGTTCAAGGGAGTGGGAGCACAGTGTGCCCCAGGTACTGGGGCCTGTTCTCTTTAGTACCTTTTATCAATGATCTGGATGAAGGGATTGTGTGCACCCTCGGTGAATTTGCACATGACACCAAGCTGGGTGGCTGTGTTGATCTGCTAGAGGGTAGGGCAGCTTTACAGTGGGATCTGGGCAGGCTAGACTGATGGGCCAAGGCTAATTGTATGAAGTTCAACGTGGCCAAGTGCCAAGTCCTGCACAACCCCATGGTAAGTGACAGTCTTGGGAATGTGTGGTTGGAAAGCTGTATCTCAGAAAAGGACCTAGGGATATTGGTTGATAATCAACTGAATATGAGTTAGTAGTGTGCCTAGGTGACCATGAAAGCGAATACAAGCATCCTGGCTTGTATTAGAAACACAGTGGTCAGCAGGAAAAGGGACGTGATCGTGCCCCTGTGTGCAACTCTGGTGAGGCCACATCTTGAGTACTGTGTTCAATTCTGGGCCCCCTCACTATAGGAAGGTTATTGAGGTGCTGGAGCATGTCTAGAGAAGGCTGGGGTTTAGGAGGAAGTTGTACACAGAAAGAGTGATTGCCCACTGGAATGGGCTGCCTGAGGAGGTGGTGGGGTCGCCGTCACTGGGGGTGTTCAGGGTTTAGTTGATTAGGTGGTGTTGAATGATGGGTTGGACAGGATGATCTTGAAGGTCTCTTCCAACCTGGTCTATTCTATTCTATTCTATTCTATTCTAGTCTATTCTATTCTATTCTATTCTATTCTATTCTATTCTATTCTATTCTATTCTAATAAGGTTTGTGAAGGGCCAGGAGCACATGACCCATGAGGAGCATCTGAGGGAGCTGGGGTTATTCAGTCTGGAGGACAGGATGCTGAGGGGAAACCTTAATGCTCTCTGCACCTCCCTGAAGGCATGTTGGAGTGAAGAGGGGGGCAGCCTCTTGTTCTCGATGACAAGTGACAGGACTAGAGAAACTGATTTCGAGCTGTACTAGGGGAGGTCTAGACTGGGTATTAGAAAATACACCTTCACAGAGAGGGTTATCAAACATGGGAATGGTCTGCCCAGGGTAGTGGTGGAGTCACCATCCCTGGAGCAGCTCAAGTGGCATGTGGACCTGGCATTTAGGAACATGGTTTAGTGTTGACTGTTGGGTCGAAGGTGGGACTGGATGATCTTCAAGGTCTCTTCAACTGGATATATTCTCTGATTCTGTGATGATTTGGGGCATGGGAAACCTGGATTTTCTTCCTTATGTCTTCCTAGCACACCAGTGCTGTGATGTTACTATTCAAAGGCATAAGCAGGTTCAAAAAATTAATTGACAAATCCATGAAGGAAGAGTCTGCAAGACTATTTTATCATGATGTTATGGCACTGGACCCTTAAGATGTAGCTAACTAGGATATTCTCAGTTCTTACAGAGTTCTGCCTCTCTTGGCAGAGTTGATGTTAAGTAACTCTGCCTGGCTTTTTGACTCTCCTTTCATCTGTTTTATCTGCACCTGATTTGGTGAGAGTGTTATTTTGAGACACACTGAGGTCTGTTCTTGCAAAGTAGGTTATGTAGGTTTTGGGGGGCTGATCTCTTTTTTCTAAACAAGGTCCCAGTCGTAACTAAATTGTCTGAAGGTGTTCTCATAATGAGTGATCATAATGCCACTGTTTTGCTTAGATTCCAATGGAATTAATTAATTTGTAACTGTTCAAAGTTTGGCTGCTGTGCTCCAAAAGGACAGCTGAATTTCAGTGACAGGTAATGTGCCACCTGTAGTTTTCTTCATGAATTTAACAGGAAGGTCAGTAGCATCTATTAAAGAATCATAGAATAATAAAATTATTTGGGTTGTAAGGGACATTTATTTAAGATCATCAAGTCCAAACATTAGTCTAGCATTTCAAGGTTGTCACTAAGCCATGGTCCTCAGCACAAATTTGAGGCTGTTTCCATCTATCACTTGTTATTACCTGGGAGACAGGACTGGTTTCACATAGTTGTAGAGATCAAGAAGTTCTGCCCTCAGCCTCCTTCACACTAAACAACCCCAGTTCCCTTGGCTGCTTCTGATAAGACATGCTCCATACCTCTCACCAGCTTCGTTGCCCTTTTTTGGGCAAGCCAGCACTTCAGTGTCTTTCTTGTAGTGAGGGGCTCAAAACTGAAGAGAGTATTTGGGGTACAGCCTCACCAGTGCCAGGTACAGAGGTACAAACACTTCCCTAGTCTTGCTGGCCACACTGTTTGTGAAAAAGGCAGGATGCTATAGACCTTCCTGGCCACCTGGGCACACTGCTGTCAAGCAGCACCTCCAGGTCCTTTTCCTCTAGTCCTTTCCACTCTCAAGCAGATCGTTGATAAAGATACTAGAGGAAACAAACCCCAATACTGAGCCCTGCAGAAAACTGCTTGTGACAGGCCACCAGCTGGATTAAACTCTATTCACCAGAAGACTTCCAGCCCAGCCACTCAGGCATTCGTTTTTATGCACCATCCAAGCCATGAGGAACCTTTTTTTCCAGGAAAGTGCTGTGAGAGAGAGTGACAAAAGCTTTACCAAAGTGTAGGTAAACAACAATCACAGTCTTTCCCTGATCCCTTAAGTGAAGATTCTCCTTAGCTCTCCTTTTGCTGGTAATGTATTTACAGAAGTACTTTTTGCTATCTTTGCCTCAATTTTTAATAGCTGGAGAGGTTGTCTTCCAGACAACTGGCCTCCTGAGCTAGCAGATGGAGTCAAGGAGCAGTATAGTACCCATGTAACACAGGAGGAAGTAGTTAGAGACCTGCTCATCCACTTGGATCCGCACAAGTCCATGGGGACCGGATGGGATCCATCCTAGGATGCCCAGCCAGCATGGATTTAGGAAGGGCAGGTCCTGCCTGACCAACCTGATCTAGGATCAGGTGACCTACCTGGTGGATGTGAGGAAGGCTGTGGATGTAGTCTACCTGGACTTCAGCAAAGCCTTTGACACCATCCCCCACAGCAAACTGTTGGCCAAGCTGTCAGCTCATGTCTTGGACAGCAGCACTCTGTGCTGGGTTAGGAACTGGCTGGAGGGCTGAGCCCAGAGAGTGGTGGTGAACAGTGTCACATCCAGCTGGCAGCCAGTCACTAGTGGTGTCCCCCAAGGATCAGTGCTGGGCCAAATCCTGTTCCATATCTTTATTGATGATCTGGACAAGGGGATTGAGTCCATCATCAGTAAATTTGCAGAGGTTACCAAGCTGGGGCCAGGAGTTTTCTTTTTTCCCATTCCCATTTTTGTTCCACCTCTGTATTTTTCCTTTTTTCCATTTCCAGTATTTTTCCATTTCCATGTTTTGTTCTACTTCTGTATCCTTCCTTTTTTATTATTTCCACTTTTTTTCCCATGTCTATTTTTCTTCCACTTTTGTATTTTTCCTTTTCTCCCCATTTCTATTTTTTCTATTTCCATTTTTTTCCATTTCCTTTTTTTTCTGTTCCACTTCTCCATCTTTGGTTTTTAATTTCCACTTTTTTCCCATTTCCATTTTTGTTCTCCTTTTGTATTTTTCCCTTTTTTCCCCATTTCTATTTTTTCCATTTTTTCCATTCCCATTTTTTCCATTCCCACTTTTTTCCCCCACATTTTTCCTTTTCCCCCTTTTCCATATTTTCCATTTTTGTATTTTTCCATTTCTATTTTATTTGTTCCGTCCTTTTTCCTTTTTTCCCCTTTTCCACATTTTCCATTCCCACATTTTTGCCATTTCCATTTTTGTTCCACATTTTTCCCATCTTTTCTATTCCCATATTTTTATCAATTTCCATATTTTTCCATTCCCACATTTTTTCTATTCCTATTTTTGTTTACTATTTTTCCCTTTTCCTCTTTTCCACCTTTTCCATTCCCACATTCTTCTATTCCCATTTTTGTTCCATATTTTTTCTTTTCCCCCATTTCCATATTTTCCATTCCCATATTTTCCATTCCCCTTTTTTCCCACATTTTTCCTTTTCCATATTTTCCATTCCCACATTTTTTCCATGCCCATTTTTGTTCTATAATTTTTCCTTCCTTTCCCTTTTCCATCATTTCCATATTTTCCATTTTTGTTTCCTATTTGCCCTTTTTCCCCCCCATTCCCACATTTATTTTCCCATTCCCATTTTTCTTCTGTTATTTTCCCTTCCCCCCCCCCCCCTTTTCCATATCTTCCATTCCCATATTTGTCTCTCTCCATTCCCATCTCTCCCACCGTCACCTTCAGCAGAGACATTTGCATCCCTCAAAGTGCAGAGCAAAGGAGGTCCTTTAAATGCCTTCCTTGTTTCCCTCTCTCTCTCTCTGCCAGCACCAAAGAGCCTTCACACTGCTGTGCTTTGCTCCCTCCACCTGGGAGAGCCTTTCCTCCGCTCCTTCCCAATTCTTTCTTTCTCTTTGGATTTGCATCGCCTCCTCCGCTTGTTTAAGCGATTCCAGCCTCTTTGGGGATGCGTCCTTTCCCATTCATTCGCATTTCTGCTTTCTTGTCTCTTCTCCCCACGGTGATTGATTGCCATCTGGGGGCATAACAGAAACCCACCAGCCCTGCCACCGCTTCTCTTCCCTGTTAACTGCTGTTGTCTGCGGGGTCAGAGACACCAAGGCGTGGAAGCCACTTTAGCTCTCAGCTTCCAAACCCTCTCGGCCGGCCAAGCCTCTTAATTACTCCGCTTGAGCAGCAAGCATGTGAACAGCAGATTTGGTTAAGGTCCTCAGCTGCTGCCCGCCACCTGTAACCTCCTCCCAAAGCACAGCCTCAGGCTGCAGCACATCCATTAGGCTGGAAGGATGAAGATTCCCACAAGAGTCACTCAAGGAGGGACAAGCTTTAGTCTCTCACGGCCCAGCACTGATCTCTGGGGGATACCACTAGTGACTGGCTGCCAGCTGGATATGGCACCATTCACCACCGCTCTCTGGGCTCAGCCTTTCAGCCACTTCCTAACCCAGCTCAGAGTGCACCTGTCCAAGCCACAGGCTGACAGCTTGGCCAGGAGTTTGCTGTGGGGGATGGCGTCAAAGGCCTTGCAGAAGTCCAGGTAGACTACATCCACAGCCTTCCCCACATCCACCAGGTGGGTAACCTGATCCTAGAAGGAGATCAGGTTGGTCAGGCAGGATCTGCCCTTCCTAAATCCATGTTGGCTGGGCCTGATCCCTTAGCCATCCTGTAAGTGCTGTGTGGTTGCCCCCAGGATGATATGCTTCATAATTTTTCCTGGCACTGAGGTCAGGCTGACAGGCCTGCAGTTTGCAGGTTCATCCATCTGGCCCTTCTTGTGGATGTCATGTGAGTCATCCCACCACGTTTCTGTGATGGCAACTACATCATAACTTTCCTGCTGTAACAAGGCTTCCAGCTCCTCTTGTTTGTTACCCATGCTGTGTACGTTAGTGTCCATGCACTTCAGCTGGGCTGCTGGTTTCACCCCTGACTCCAGCTTACCACCCTCAGACTCCTGTCTGGGGGGACTGGTTTCAGCCCCTTCCCCCTTCAAATCTACTTTAATGCCCTGTCAGTAAGACCTGCCAACTCCCTTCCTAGAACCCTTTTCCTTCTGTGGGATAGGCCGTTCTCATGTGCTAGAATCTTTCTCCCCCTCTGGGACATATGTACTCCATAGAAAATTTCCCAGGATCGAAAATCCCAAAATTCTGTTGGTGGCACCAGCATCTGAGCCACTTGTTAATTACAGCTGCTTTCCTGTTCCTTTCAGTATTGCTTCCTGCAACTGAGGGTATTGATGTAAAAATTACCTGTGCCCCTGGCCCCTCAACCAGTTTTCCCAGAGGTTTGAAGTCCTTTTTGATTGCCTTTGGACCCCTGGTTTCAACCTCCTCTCTCCCCACCTGCATAGCTATCAAGGGATAGTAATCAGAGGACTGTACCAGACTCGGCAGCCTTCTGGTAACATCTCTGACCCTGGCCCCAGGGGGGCAGCAGACTTCCCTGTGGGAAGGATCCAGCCAACATACAGGGCCCTCTGTTCCCCTCAGGAGGGAATCACCAATAGCAATTACCCTTCTCTTTTTTTTCAAGGGAACAAGTCCTGATGCAGGGTTGGGCTGTTTTGCTTTAGGCAACACCTCAGATGGTGTGTCTTCTGTCTTCTCATTCACCTCATTTTCAATTTCCAGTGCCCCATACTTGTTTTGCAAGGGCATCTGGGAAGGTGAGGGGGAGCTGTGAGGCTTTTATTTTGCATCTCCTAACAGGGACCTGTATCCATTCCCTGCTGCATCTTGGGTCACCCTTTGATCCATGCTTTTTTAAAAAGAAAAAGAAATACTGGGAACTATTCTCACTCTTTGTATTAATGAACATAACATAAGATGCCATTATCCTCAAATACACAATGCAGTAATGAAACCGAGACATAAATGAGCTGTCTCACTGTGCCACAGGATGTCTTATGTCAAAACTGACTGAAGAACATAGCATCGTGCTAGCAAAAGCCCCCTCCACACCCCTGGCCTGAAGGTGGTTTAGGACTTCTATTTGAGAAAGACTAATTATATTACATTTAGGTTTTAAATTGTGTTACATTGTGGATTTTAAAATAAATTCTTCTTTCATTCTAGAATGTCTGTGGCAATACATAATATGGCAAATACAGCTCCCTTTTTTCTTCAACACTTTGCAGCTCATACATTCAATTCATGAGATGAACCTTTGTTCTTCTTTTCCAGTTTTATGATGATATACCTTCCATGCCGTGATGTTTTATTTATATATATATATATATGTATATAACATATGCACATATGTGGCTTCTGCTCAGCTCTTAATGGAATGGATTTCTGTGAGCCAGCAGTTTGGCTGTGTGATCATACTGGGTCTGGCCAGGATGATAGCTTTCCTCCTAGCAGCTCATACAGTGCTGTGCGCTGCATTCATGCTAGGCAGGGTTGGTAACACACCAGTGGTAACACCGCAGCCTTCTGGGTACTGCTGAGCACAGTGTCAAGCCTTGTTTTCCAAACAACCTCTCCACCCGCAAAGCCAATAGGCTGAGGGTGTGCAGGCATCCAACAACTGACCAAAGGGGTGTGCTCAAAAATAAAAGCTGAGTGAAAGGAAGAGGTTGCAGGGACATTTGTCACCACAATGTTTGGCTTCCCAAGCAATCATTACAGGTGTCAAGGCTCCACTTTCCAGGAAGTGGCTGGGCATCTGTCTGCTAACCGAAAGTAGTAATTAAATTCCTCTTTCTGCTTTCCTTGGATGTGCAGGCTTTGTTTTTTAAAAACTGGATTTATCTCAGTCCAAGAGCTTTTCAATCTTATTTTCAACTTGGGCAAGCAGAATTCAACCCACCAAAGTAACAAAAAAACTTCATCTTGTGTTCATATGTCACCTGTATAAGAGTGGCAGAGTTTAGCTTTCAGTTACAGGTAGAAATGTAGAAAAGAATATACAAACAGTGGACCAGGCAACAGTGATTTATAGCAGACTGTAGCCAAAGTATCCGAATTCATCCAGCTGCCAGAGTGCATAAGGTTTGGCTTTTACTTAGTGAAAACCTGGACAAAGTTCTATGATTTAATTCCTTTCCTGCTCTCCCTCTCTACCATTGCACACCATCACCCTCTAGACAGGACATTTTAAGAATTTTCAGTTCTTTCATAGTAATTGCAATTCTGAAGGCAAATACTGACATTTTGATTAATTTCTATGTAAGTAGTTTTTAAAGTATTTAGAGGCTGTTCTGACCAGAATGCATTAATCAAAACTGAAGCCATCTTCTATTTGTGTATAGCAACTTCAATCAAAAAAAAAAAAGATGTAACAATGTTAGATAGTATTTTGAAGTCCACTTTTGAAATGTCAAATACTTCTATGAGGAGAGGCTGAGGGAGCTGGGATTGTTTAGCCTGGAAAAGAGGAGGCTCAGGGGAGACCTCATTGCTCTCTACAACTACCTGAAAGGTGGCTGTAGTCAGGCAGGGGTCGGTCTCTTCTGTAGCAACCAGCACCAGAAGAAGAGGACACAGTCTGAAGCTGCACCAGGGGAAGTTTAGGCTTGAGGTGAGGAGAAAGTTCTTCACTGAGAGAGTCATTCGTCATTGGAATGGGCTGCCTGGGGAGGTGGTGGAGTCACCATCCCTGGAGATGTTCAAGAGGGGATTGGATGTGACATTTGGTGCCATGGTCTAGTCATGAGGTCTGTGGTGACAGGTTGGATTCGATGATCTTTGAGGTCTCTTCCAACCTTGGTGATAACTGTGATATTGTGAAGTCCTCCTCTTAGATGTGATAAGCAGTTCACCAAAACATTTGTGGCCGCTATTATGGAAAATACAGCAAAGACAGCAAAGAGCAAAATTTCCTTTTAATGTGTACCTTTAGTAACTGATAATAGCATTTTTATTATCTCAGTTAGCATCTTTGTTATAGTTTGGTTTGGGTTTTGTTTGTGTTTTTTATCTTTTTCTTCTCAGGTACAACAAAGTCAGAGGATCGAGCTGCTCTGTTGAAGAAGTTCAATGAACCAGGGTCTCAATACTTTATCTTCTTGCTGAGCACAAGGGCTGGAGGGCTAGGCTTAAATCTCCAGGCTGCTGACACTGTTATAATCTTTGACAGTGACTGGAATCCTCACCAGGTTATTTTTATTTACTTCTCTGACCTTCAGTGTGCTTCTGACTTCCAACAGTTTTCAGTGCAATCACCTGACCAAAAATAGTTACATTGATTTACATTCCTGTATATATGAGCTTTAAATCATGAAGCTCATATGTACTGCTTTAACACAAATAAGTTAAAAGCTGATTTATCGGATCAAGTAGTAGTAGATAACATATTTAAGAATTAACAACAGTCTTTCAGAGATAAGCTTATGTTTTTTTTTCTAGTAGTTTTGTTCTTTCTGCAGTCAAGATGTATTTTACTTGAAGATTCATTCTGTCTTGAAAGGCTGTGAGCTTTGATTAGAAGGGGGAAAATTAATACCTTGGCTCTTCTCAGCCATTTCACGTGATTTCAATAAGTTTATGGTTTAGTACATTTATACTATAGGGTGCATGTCCATGTTCTGTCATTTCAATCATTCCCCCTAGCTGGGTCTGACAAAATGTTGGGAAAGCAAGCAATGAGGAATCAGCCATGTGAGTTGTGATGAACTGTTATTTGAGTACCTGCTTTCAGTACCAAAAAGAATTAAGCATTGTAATGTCCTTTAAGGAGAGAGAAGGATTTCTGTAGCACACTTGCAATGCAAATCAATCCCTCTGGTCTTTGCCTAATAGGACTTGCAGGCCCAAGATAGAGCTCACCGAATTGGTCAGCAGAACGAAGTCCGCGTCTTGCGACTGTGCACTGTGAACAGTGTGGAAGAGAAGATACTTGCTGCTGCAAAATACAAGCTGAATGTAGATCAAAAAGTTATTCAGGCTGGAATGTTTGATCAGAAATCGTCAAGCCATGAAAGAAGAGCCTTCCTACAAGCTATATTGGAGCATGAAGAAGAAAATGAGGTAAGATAGTTAGAAATATAAGTAAGAGAAATCAGGAATCATAAAACATACTTGTTCAGAAAAGATCTTCAAGGTCATTGAGTCCATCCATTATTTGAATCTGCCAAGTCTGGTGCTAAACCATGTCCCTCAGTACCACATCTGTGTTGCTTTTAAACACCTCCAGCAATTTAGATTCAACCATCTCCCTTGGGGGAGCCTGTTCCAGTATTTGAGAAACCTTCCAGTGAAGAAGGCTCTTCTAATACCCAATCTAAAACTGCCCTTGTGCATCTTGAGGCCATTTCCTCTTGTTCTGGCACGTATTACTCAGGGAGAAGAGATCAACAGCCATCTCACTACAGCCTCCTTTTAGGTAGTTGTAGAGAGCAATAAGATCTCTCTTCAGCCTTGTTTTTGCCCTACTGAATAACCCCAGTTCCCTCAGATGCTTCTTATGTGACCTGATCTCCAGATGCTTCCGTCACTGTTGCCCTTCTCTGGACCCATTTCAGCACCTCAATGTCTTTCTTACAATGAGTACCCCAAAACTGAACATAGTACTCAAGATGTGGCCTCATTGGTGCTGAGTACAGGTGGACAATCACTTCCTGTTTGTCGTACTATTCCTGATACAGACCAGGATGCCGCTGGCCTGCCTGGCTACCTGAGCACACTGCTGGCTCATGTTCAGGTGGCCATTGATCGATGCCCGTAAGTCTTTTTCTACGGGGCAGCTTTCCAGCCTCTCTTCCCTAAGCCTGTAGCACCGCATGGAGTTGCTGGGACCCAAGTGCAGAATGCATCACTTGGCCTTACTGAATCAAGCACTCTGGATGTACAGAGTTATTTTTTATAATCCATTAAAAATTGTCATCTGCTTTGAAATTAGAAATATCATTGTATGCTTACCATGGAAGGAAACAGCTTCGTTTTACCTTTTTTTTTTTACTTTTGGTCATACTATAACTTAATGGTTATGATGTGGTGGTTATTATTAAATCTTAGTGTAGAATTAGACATTGTAATTTAAACTCATTCCACTCTTTCATATTTTTGGCAAAAAATGGTTTTAATTTTCTAAATGTAGTTCATATGTTAAACTAGATAATGCTATTTTTAGACATGCTAAGTAAATAAGCACACACTGCCTATGCTTAGTCAGAGTGCTTTGGATTTAGGGCAAGTCAGCATAACAAATGATTGTGATGTTTCTAACGTAGACTTCTGGTTACCACTTCCTCTTCAAGACAAATTCAGCTATTTAAAAACAGCTTATAGGAATGGGGAAGTGAGGATATACAATCACTGGCTCTATGTCCCTGTGTTTTCATTGTGTTCCTCTCTGGAATTTTGAGCCCTTCCTTTTGCCTATCAGTGCAGACTCTTCTCTTAATAATCTGTGTTTAGTTGAAAGACACATTTTGGAGAGAGTGCATAAGCACATCAATTATACTGAAGACACACAGTTAGTTTTTCCAACCTTCATAATACCCCATACTCATTAAAAACACAGAGATCTCAAGCCTCATTGTGCCTCTGACTGTGCCTGTGTCTGAGAATGATACCCACAGTAAGAAGATTCTGTAGTCTGTTTCAGACATCTTTCATTATGTGGTGTAAAGTTTCAAAGACCAAAGAGTTTACTTCTTAACTAACCTTTTGTGTAAACTCTTTGTCTTGGTTGTGCATTTAGAAAAAGCTAGCGCATCATTTAAGACAGAATTTGGTATTGTTTTAACATTTTTCACAAGAGGGACAGTTTGTCAGCAATTGGCTTTTATTCAGGGTGTGAATGCAGAAGTGGGGTGATGCATAGGTACCATTTTCTATTTAGTAAAACTGTAGTTCTCAAGCAACTAAGACCATCTATGTTAGCAGACTGATGAATTTGAAACCAGCAGAAATTTTCAGTAAGCCTTTGAGTTAGTTTTAAAAACTGACACATTTTTGTTACATTTTTAAAGTGCTAGAAAATACTGATCTGAAAATGTTTCAGAAGTTGGGATTGTGGGTCAGGCTCAATTGACATGCATTATTTCATGGGTGATATCAGAGCAATCTGTTTCTTCTGCGTTCAGATACGCTTGGTCTGCCATCCTGAAGTAAGCACAGATTTAACCAAGGTTTGCTTGTCACAACCCAGCACAAGTCTTTAAAGCAAACATTCATATTGCAGTCTGACTGCTAACAAACAGACTTCATCTGAAATCTTCAAGTATAATTTCTTTGTGGACTGGACTGTGCAAAATTTTGTCCAATCACTAAGTGCTGATGGAATAAGAACGGTTGAATTTCCACTGTTTTGCACTGGTGAAACGCTGCTTCTTCATAGTAACATCACTGGAAACAAAATTTGAATGTCATATGAGAGAATGACAAGAAAAAATAAATACTTCAGCTAAAAAGTCAAACCAGCTTTGAACTGCAAATATAGACAAATGCATCTAACAAAGCAATTTTTTTAATGACCAGCAAGTCAAATATTTCCATGCTAAGCATACATTAAACTTGCATATCAAACCTTTTTACACTTGTATGTCGAGTACCATATTCTGTTTGTACTTTCTTAGTAGGTTTTGTAAATTCAGCATCAAAACTCCCCTTATTTTTCCTTCTTCTTTCCTCTCATTTTTGCTCCTCTTTCTTTTAGCAGTACTAGGAAATACAAAGAGGTAATTTCTGTGTATTTGGAAATATATATTGGAGTAATAGCAAGGTTGTGAGAGGTGATTAGAAGTAACTAGTTCATGGATATGTTTTTTTGTTATTACTAGTGTTTACAAATTCTTGTTTGGGTGAGCCTACCTGTTTGGCAACAGGATTGTTCAGACTAACCACAGGTGATGGGGACACTGTTTCTGCTGCAGGAACCCTTACATTTTTTTCAGGCCACATGTTGCTCTCATGGAGATGATAGAAATAATGAAATAAGGGTTACGTTCCTCACTGATCATAAAGGCAGGGATATGTACTCCTTTTTTTTCTGTGTGTGTATGACCATGCAGCTTCCTTCTCTTAAACATCAGGGTGACACTGACTAGAAGTAAGAATGGCTATCTCTCTGTCATTTTAATAGTTACTTTCTTCATGTTGAAATTGAATTATGTGTACTAAGGTACAGACATGTTCATTAATAAAAACACTGGTTTTTTTCTGAGGTATAGAAATCTTGACAGTGGAAGGAAAACAGAATGTGTGGATGTAGATACAAGGTATTTGCTGTTTGTTTTCTGAAAAAAACCCCACATACAGAATAACATTTTTTGGGGTGCTATATGCAACATTCTACTACAAACATGAATTTTCATGAAAAAGTCTGGGTTTGCAGCATAATGAATATAAGCCCTGCAGTAATAATTATGTAGATCTGTTGTTTTGATTGACTTCTTGTCAGATTTGAAATGTCACGTGCTTTGGAAATTATTCAAGGAGGGAAACTGACATTGTGGACTCTGTGTTAAATTGGTATCATCGCTGTTCAGTGCTAACATTTTTAGTTGAATTTCTAGAGTTCATCACAGAATTAAACAGGTTGGAAGAGACCTTTGAGATCATCAAGTCTAACCTATCTCTCAACACCATCTCATCGACTAAATCATGGAACTAAGTGCCTCATCCAGTGTCTTCTTAAACAGTTCCAGCGATGGTGACTCTACCACCTCCCTGGGCAGCCCATTCCAATGGCCAATCACTCTTTCTGTGAAGAATTTCTTCCTAACATCCAACCCAAGCCTCCCCTGCTGCAGCTTGAGACTGTATCCTCTTGTTCTGGTGCTGGTTGCCTGGGAGAAGAGACCAACCTCCTCCTGGCTACAACCTCCCTTCAAGTAGTTGTAGAGAGCAATAAGGTCTCCCCTGAGCCTTCCCTTCTCCAGGCTAAGCAACCCCAGCTCCCTCAGGCTCTCCTCATAGGGCTTGTGTTCCAAACACCTCACCAGCTTTGTTGCCCTTCTCTGAACATGTTCTGACTTGCTTTTCCAAGGTCTCTTCCTGGTTTTATGAAATACATTCTGTCTAAAGTCAGAGGTTTACATCTCAATTTGGAAGTAGACAATGGTCAAGAGAAAGAGGCATTCAGCAGGGATTTGTCCAGCATAATGATGTAGTTCCTTTTTTTTTTTTTTTTTTTAATTTAACCAGGACTTTTCCCCTTGGTTGACAGCAAGTACCTCATAATTCAGAAGGTTATTTGTGAGGGAAAACAGTATAACAGCAGACCGGAAATGCATATATTTTAACTGAAATGCTAAGTATGCTTCTGACCCAGGAAAACCACAACCTCAAATCTCCTGGTTGTGTATTTGCTCATTTCCTCATTCTCAGTTTATGAAGGTGGTATTAAGTCCCAATTGCCTCTCTAATTATTTCTATTTTCCATTACTTAAGCATTTTAAAACTTTTAGTTTCATTTTGAGTATTTCTTACATTGTTGACAGAAGAAGAAGGGTCATTGCAACACTGACCTGATGAAGGCTGTTACTTCGAAGTAAGTTGCAGGTAACTTTTTTCCTAATCCATTTATTCATCTGTGTGACCAGGAGGAAGATGAAGTTCCAGATGATGAGACTCTGAATCAGATGATTGCTCGCCGTGAGGAGGAATTTGATCTCTTTATGGTAAGGATGATATGATCATAAGTAGAATATCTTCTCTAGTGTTTTTAACAAAGGCCTTAAGCTTTTGTAGTTCAACATTTGGCAAACTTCACTGGAGGAATAAAGTCTATTTACTTGCACTATTTATATGAGGAAAGAACAATAATCTACTTAAATTCAGAGTTCCTTGCATGACAGCAAAACTTAAGAGATCCTTCCAGATGGTATAGTGGAACAGTGCCATTCTGGAGGAACAGTCTAGCATGACCTTAGAAATTTACAGCGTGAAACTGAGTTTAGCAATCAGATAAGACTCCAGACAAGACATTGAAAGACTACTTGTAAGGTGATGTGTCTCAGTTAGTGTTTTGGGAATCCTTGTATTTGAGAAGAGCCAAGCTGAGAGGGTTCAGTATATTCAATAGTGCCATCTTTAAGCCTCAGTTAGTACATTTGGCTGGATTTGACCTGCCCTTCTTGATAGGTACTACCTCTCAATTTATTCATGTCTGCCTTGGCTAGGAGTGTAAAAGGATGATATGTCTAGTTGGCATCCTGTAAAAGCATAGCATCTTGCCCACAAGGGAGAGTTCTATACATCATTGGAAATTCTTTTTATAAATGTTCTCTGGCCAAAGCAGTAGTGTGTTATGATGATACAGCCAGTTCTGGTCCCAGTCTGTGTATATCTGTTTTTCAAATATGAAAATTAAGTGCTTGATTATTACTTGTTTGTTTTCTTGGGTTAGCTGCTGATTCCTAAGTGTTTTAATACTCAAGAGGCCTATATGAAAAGGCTGTCATACCACTGGATTTCGGCTGCTTAAAAAATGCAAATGAGATTCACAGGACTGTAGGAGCCTAGGTCAGTATGTAGGCAACAGAGAGATGGGTTCTTCCTCACAAGGATTATAACGCACCCCACTGATGAGTCTACAGTAGGTTGTGGTGAAGTATGCTGAGTGTCTGTATCTGTTTCCTGAGGTGATTGCTCAGAACACTCAAAAGTAATTTATGTTGTAAATTCAACTTCAGCTCAAAGTCTTAACATTACCTTCTAGTATTCTTAACACTTCACCTAATCTTGACTGATATTTTTGTGTGTGTTTTTGTTTTTGCCGAGTACAACTGTAAAATCAGGAAAAATCCAGTGGTTTAGACATGTTGGCTTTTTGACACTATCTGTGCAGGCTTTTCTCTTGAGCGCCTTCAATTTTCTTTAGGGATGCCTTTTTTTGGTAAAATTATTTTTTAAATGTCCTTGTGATATTCAGGGTCACAAAACTAGTGTGTTTCCAGCTAGTCCTTTCAGTTACATAATAATAAAACCTTGTGGGGATGTTGTCAAGGAATGATCAATACTTGCAGATCACATACATGAATGTATTGAAACCATAAAACCTGTGCAAAAAAAAAGAGCAGAGTTGTTTAGTTGACACAATACAAAAGTATTCTTGTGATCTGCACTTTGTGTCACTTAGCTGCTGCGTTGCCTTAGTTACTTGAATAAGCTACTTACAGAGTAGCAAGCTTGACTGGAAAATCAACCATCAAGGGTAGCTTCTTCTTTTTATAGTTGCATTTTAAAAGTATCATAGAATGGAAATACCTGCAAAGGACTTGGTTTAAAGTTTCAAGAATCATTAGATAGAAATTTCAATGGTTCACTTAATATTTGCCCTTAATCTGTTTTATCCTTTACTAATTGCAACTGCAGCGCATGGACATGGACCGCCGGAGGGAGGATGCCAGAAATCCCAAGCGTAAGCCTCGCTTGATGGAGGAGGATGAATTGCCATCATGGATTATCAAGGATGATGCTGAAGTTGAAAGGCTCACATGTGAAGAAGAAGAGGAGAAAATATTTGGAAGAGGATCCCGTCAACGCAGGGATGTGGACTACAGTGATGCTCTTACAGAGAAACAATGGCTGCGGGTAGGCTGTCTTTTTGTTTGGTTGGTTTTGGTTTTGTTTTGTTACAGCTGAGATTTATTCATTGTAGTGAGTTTTTTTGTCTTTTAGAATTCTACGCAGTTGCGCCCATGGGAGCTCAATGTAGTCGTTATGGCCTGTGTTTCCCTATTAAACACCCTTTGGTGCTCTGTTGAAGGCATAAGTATTAAGCTATGTTGCTGAAATGTTACTAAATGCTGAGTAAGGACCGTGATAGCTTTATATTGGAACTATTCTATTACTATCAATCTTGACATATTTCTTAAGTCTTTATATACTTTTGTCATCTTTAGTGTATGTATATGAAGAATTCCTTTATAGTGGATGAGACCAGTGTTCAGTGTATATTGGAGGTTTCTGTGCTGCAGAAGCTTAATTTTACTAATTCTTTTAATGCCTGAAATTAACCCTTTTAAGAATTTGGAAACTTTCTTGTAATCCTGTGGGAGTGTGGCATATGCTTCAAAGTCTGTATGCATGTGTGTATACCGATCAGGTATGTCAGATCCGTCCTTGCTAGGGGTTGAAGTTCTTGAGTTTTGGAAGCAGGAGACAAAATAATTACAGTAGCCAACTCTATGAATATACACTGTGCTGCTGCCCTGAACACTCTGTACTTCCAGTAACAGCCTCACAGGGAAGCTGCAAGATACAAACTGGCCTCATCACTAGCTGTCGCTGCAGTCTGCTGTTCTGTAGGTGTTGGCATGACAACCATATTTCCTGAAAAAAAGGAGGAGAAGTTTGCTTCTTGATCCAACCAAGCATTTCCATCTGGAAATGTTTCATGCTCTAGTAGATTCTATCCCTGCACCACTTCTAACAGGGCTGCTAGATACTTTGCTGGATTCCATGGCAGATTATTTTCTGCTGAGGACTCCATTGCATAGGGCAAGCTTCTAGAACCAGAGGATTTGCCTGAGTAGTTAAAATACTTTTTAAGACAGTTGTACCTGGGTTCAGTTATCATTAAATGTAATTGCTGGCTAGTTGGCATGAATTGGGTTTTATTCCCCATCTAATGCAGTTCATTTGAAATAGCTTTGCTTGTTGGCCAGAGAAACATACTTGAGTCCAGAATGAACAGTGTCCAGTTTACCATATGCAGATGTCAAGTATTGTGGACTTTTGCTGAGCTAAAACTTGTAAATGAAATTCAAGCATTTGGTCCATAATTATTCAATCTTACTTAAATTTAAAGAAAACCCCTGCTGAATTTCATACAAACAGAATGTGTGGTAAATACTGGTTTACTATAATCATGACATAAATTTAATTTGCTATTTGGTTTATGGTTACTATGATAAATATGTTTTACAACATAAATTCCTAGGAAGAAAGTGTTGGACATGTGTTCAACTGTTTTCTCATTAAGTGGAATTTTACATAACTTTCTGAGTTTACTTAGCAGTCTGTTGAAAGTTAGGCCTAGTGTCCGATGTAATAAAGTCAGGCCAGCTTGTTACTACAGAAATTACTGAGGTTTTCCAGTTAGTTTTGTGTTTTCTGAGAGAGTTTCACTTTTATCTATTTGTTATAAATAGGCCGCATGAGAAAATTTCCAAGTCTTGTGAGAGTTGTTTATTAAAAAAGAAGCGAGCAAGCAGCAGGGAAAAATACTGAGAGAGAAACAGCATGCTGGGCCGCAGAGACTTCCCCCCCCACAGATACCAAAAAGCAACTTACAAATCCTAACTTTTCTTTATATAGCTACACCATCTATATATGCATGTTTATGCTTAATAGAAGGCAGGGATGTGATGTGTTCTAGCCCAACTTCTCGGGCTTCTTGAGCATGCGTCTTCTTTGTGGTAGGGGTCAGAGATGAGGCAGGGGAGGTCTTTCTCCTGTGTTCTTTGCAGAACCACATCTTCTCACACCAGTACAGCTGCAGCACAGGACCTATCTGAGGTAAACATTCTATGGCTCCTGAGAAAGTTGGCATGAGGTTCCTGTCTGAAGCCAAAACAATCTGAACATTTACCCTCTGTTCTCAAAACAAACAAAATGTGTTTATCAGTCAAGTAAATGAGTATTTGCCCAGGGCATGTGAAAAAAACTGCATTCTGATCTAAACTCTGCTGTGTAGTATTGAATTGCAGATCCAATTGAAATTGTTCACGTAGGAGAAAAGTCACATTTGAAAGAGTTTGTCACTGGAGGCTTTAGAAGTCAACAGTTTCAGGGTGTTGTCTATCTGGTGACCGGCATTAAGGATACCTTGCTGGTAAGTTTTACATACATGGAGGGTGGTGTCTCAAAGGATTAGGAAGCTGAACATGATTTTAAAGCCTCATGAAGCCAAACCACTTTTATGCTACAGGTGTTACTACCTGTCTTTCATGACCTTTTCAGGAAATTCAGACTCTATATAAGAAAAGGGAAAAGGCGGCTATTTTTTCAGTTGCAGTGAAATCTAAAATCAGTGATGCAGTTTAGATGATATTGTTGCCAAAGTGTTTATTCAGTCTGCAAAAAGGAGGGCATTTAATATTTTGCTTTGTCATAAGGAGCAAATTGAGAGATCATTGCTGTAAAGTGTCATCATTTGAAAGGAGACGAGAGCAGATGAACTGTACTTCCTTGTCCTTGAACTGGGAACTGGATGCAGTATATCAGATGAGGCCTTACCAGGGCAGACTAGCAGGGGAAGAGGCCCTCCCTAGACTGGCTGGTCACACTAATGAATGTATCCCAGAATGCCACTAGCCGTATTAGTTGTGAGGGCATGTTCTGGCTCTCAGTCACCTGGTCGTACACCACGAGTCCCTGTGAGATCCCGGTCGCTTTGTTGTCTCAAACTTAAGCTATGATATCATGGAACTTTTTTTTCTTTTACAGAATTCTCAGTTACTTGGATTTCTAAATAATGTGAAAAGTTACCCAAAGCTATTCTGAACCTCAGAAGGTGCTTGTGGTTGATTGATTTGACCTTGCTTTAATTTCGAATAAAATCACACCAGCAAAGTAGTTTCTTTATACTTTGGATGTCTGGAAACACTGCCACATGCACACTCAAAAAGCATACACTACTGTGTTCTTTCAAACCCCTGCCTAAAATTGCCATATGTCAGACTTGATGAGGGGCTGAGCAACCTGATCTAATTGGGGATGTCCCTGCTTACTGCAGCGGGGGTTGGACTAGATGACCTCAAAAGGTCCCTTCCAACCCAAGGCATTCTATGATTCTATGATTCTTATTCAGGCAGTGGAATTTTAACTTTAGAAAGGAAAATCCTACAAAAGTTTTCCAGTAATTATAATCCTGAATTTCATCCTGCACTCTGAAATTGTCACATATTTGAGTGTCACAAACTGCAGTTTAATGGATATCCATTATCACAGTATCACAGTAACTAAGGTTGGAAGAGACCCCAAGGGTCATCAAGTCCAACCTGTTCCAACAGACCTCACAACTAGATCATAGCACCAAGTGCCACGTCCAATCTCCCCTTGAACACCTCCAGGGACGGCGACTCCACCACCTCCCTGGGCAGCCCATTCCAATGACGAATGACTCGCTCAGTGAAGAACTTTTTCCTCACCTCGAGTCTAAACCTCCCCTGACACAACTTGAGACTGTGTCCCCTTGTTCTGGTGCTGGTTGCCTGGGAGAAGAGACCAACCCCCTCCTGTCTACAACCACCCTTCAGGTAGTTGTAGAGGGCAATGAGGTCGCCTCTGATCCTTCTCTTCTCCAGGCTAAACAATCCCAGCTCCCTCAGCCTCTCCTCACAGGGCTTGTGCTCAAGGCCTCTCCCCAGCCTTGTTGCCCTTCTCTGGACACGTTCAAGTGTCTCGATGTCCTTCCTAAACTGAGGGGCCCAGAACTGGACACAGGACTCAAGGTGTGGCCTAACCAATGCAGAGTACAGGGGCACAATGACCTCCCTGCTCCTGCTGGCCACACTATTCCTAATACAGGCCAGGATGCCATTGGCCTTCTTGGCCACCTGGGCACACTGCTGGCTCATGTTTAGGCGGGTGTCAATCAGCACCCCCAGGTCCCTCTCCGTTTGGCAGCTCTCCAGCCACTCTGACCCCAGCCTGTAGCTCTGCATGGGGTTGCCTTGGCCAAAGTGCAGCACCCAGCACTTAGACTTATTAAATGCCATCCCATAGGACTCTGCCCATCTGTCCAGTCAGTCAAGGTCCCTCTGCAGAGCCTTTCTACCCTCTAACTGACTAACATCTGTTCCCAACTTGGTGTCATCTGCAAACTTGCTGATGACTGACTCAACCCCCTCATCCAGATCATCAATGAAATGTTAAAGAGGATGGGGCCCAGCACTGATCCCTGGGGGACGCCACTGGTGACTGGCCGCCAGCCGGATGTGGCACCATTCACCACCACTCTCTGGGCTCGGCCCTCCAGCCAGTTCCTAACCCAGCACAGAGTGTTGTGGTCCAAACCACGAGCTGATAGCTTAGCCAGCAGTTTACTGTGGGGGACGGTGTCAAAGGCCTTGCTGAAGTCCAGATAGACTACATCCACAGGCCTCCCCACATCCACCAGACGGGTCACCTGATCATAGAAGGAGATCAGGTTGGAGAGGCAGGACCTGCCCTTCCTAAATCCGTGTTGGCTGGACCTGAGCCCTTGGCCATCCTTCAGGTGCGCAGTTATTGCCGCCAGGATAATCTGCTCCATCACTTTCCCTGGCACTGAGGTCAGGCTGACTGGTCTGTAGTTTCCAGGTTCCTCCATCCAACCCTTCTTGTGGATGGGGACCACACTGGCCAGTTTCCAGTCATCTGGGACCTCTCCAGTGAGCCAGGACTGGAGGAAAATGATGGAGAGCGGCTTGGCCAGCTCATCTGCCAACTTTCATTTCAACTTGTATCTGATGATGTAAGAAAATACTTTAAACAATATTTTATGCTCAGAGCCGTAGGACATTGTTGCTCCTTACAGCCTTGCTTTAGTTTTTCATATATGCACTTACACTATATTATGCATTATTCTGTTAAGAAACTTCACTTCCTCTTAAGCCTTATTGCCTTTCCAGAAATTTTCTTTGTGTTCTTCAGTTAGCCATTGCTTAGGTAATAGTTTTTGCTTGTCAGACTATGGTTGGCATTGCAGTGTATCCCAGAGGACCAAGACGGCCTTCTGGACTGATACTGTTTGTGTTAGATTTGCATTTTGAAGCTTATTAAAGGGTCAAGCACTGTGTGAGTTCTGTCACAGTCTGATAACTGCTGCTTTAGGAGGATCCTGAAAATACAGAACTCACTGCATTACTACTAGAATTTAGCCTCACAAAGTATTATTTTGGTATAAAATACATTAAAAAATACATATAACTTATGTAAGTTTTCTCAGCAAGTTGTCCAAAGTTTGACTTACTTTCATGTTATGCTGTTTTCCTCCAAATACTGCAGAGTTATTAAAAAGCTATATTGAATGTCTTAAAGGGCTACCTTCTACTGTTACTTCTTAAACCCAGTGTATGTCTATAAGTAATTTTTTTCCTCTGTTTTCAGAGAAACTAAGCAGTCCAATTTCTTGCCCTACGTTTTCTCATATTATAGTCTCTTAACATTGCATGCTTCCTGTTCTTAATTGCCTCAGAGTACCTTTATTAATAATAAGAGGTACCTATAATCAATTTTCCATGCTACTGAAAATATCCTTAAGCCTGTGAATAGGTAGAAAAAAGTGATCTTAAGAGTTTCTGATGAAAAACAATGAAATTATAATGGTTTCTAAAATCTGTTTTCCCCTGTTGTTTTAGTTTTATGCAAGGTATTTTAACTCTTTTGTTTTGAATTTATTTTGTCCATTTTGCTTCCATTTGGTTTTCTTCCATATTATAGTCTTGGAACAACAAATGTCTGTTTGAGAATGTGTGAATATGCTTATATAAGGGAGAAGAACAAAAGAAAGTATTTTGTTTCTGCCAGTAGTCATTCCATTGAGTTTACTTTTACTTGCATAAAGGTGAGCAATGTGAAGGCGTCCTTGCTTTTTTGTTCGCTTGAGAACCAAATAATTCACTCATTCTAAGGCAAGAACTTTGACTCAAAATGAGTGCTTTCACACTGGAAATCTGCTAATCATCACTTTGCATTATAGTGCTCAGCTGTTTTGTTTCTTTAGTAGAAGAAAATGTGCTTGTTCTTTATAGGAAACTTTCTACTAGAATAATGATATAGAAGTGTTGCTGAATGAGAGTTGGACCTGTCTGCTTACCTGAATCAAGAGCTTAGAACTGTCAAATTAGTTTTACTATGGAAAATACTTCTGTCACTGCAAATGTTAGCAACGTTCACTGGAAGATTATGTGGTCCCAGAAAGAATCAAGACTGCAGTTCCTTTCCAAAGGACTGATCTCACTGGGTATAAATCCCGTCTTTATACCAGAGTATATTGGTAGGCTCACAGAAGAATGGGAGGCAGTGCTCATTGAATGAAGAGAGGGAATAAGGATTGGGAAGTTTGTTGAAATTAATTTTAAAATAGTCCATTCATTCTGATTCTGAAGGACTGAATGTTGAGATTTTTTTTCTTGAGAAACAATGTCAAATGTGAGAGGTCTATCTTTAGTTCTCAGCATTATGAACTGCAAAACATCAGCCGCACTGCCAGCCTGCCAGGACATGTAACATTACATAATAAAGATTTCCTACTTTTTTTTTTCCTCAATAGAATGTCACATCATCAACAAAAAACCAAAAACAACAACAAAAAAATTCCACACAACCAGATAAATAAAGGTTGTATAGTACTAGGAAGCCAAATGTATTTACAACTCAACAGCATTTTGTGAAGGACAAGGTAAACAGAAGCAGAAAATCATAAATTGTCTTGAATTGGAAGGGACCTTAAAGATCACCTGAATTCCAATCCCCCTGCCATGGGCAGGGACTCCTCCCACTAGACCAGGTTGCTCAAAGCCTCATCTAGTCTGGTCTTAAAATACTCCCAGGGATGAGGTGTCCAGAACTCCTCTGATCAACCTATTCCACTGTCTCACTATAATCATAGTAAAGACCTTCTTCTGACATCTAAATTTACACAGTATGCCCAAAGTCTCCTCTGCAGGGCCTCTCTCAATCCACTCTTCACCCAGCCTGGATTTGTAATTGGGATTGTCCCAACCCAAGTGCAGACCTTGCACTTTTCCTTGATGAACTTCATGAGCTTGGCATATGCCAGAACCTCCAGCCAGTCATGGTCCCTATGGGTGGCATCTCCTCCCTCCAGTGTGTCACCAGGGCCACATAGATTGGTGTCATTGGCAAATTTGCTGAAGGTCCACTCATTTCCACTGTCCATGTCACTGATAGAGGCATTAAACAGCACCAGTGCCAGTACTGGTCTCAGACTGCACTCATCGTAGGTCTCCATTTGGACATTGAGCCAGTGAATGCAACTCTTCAAGAGTGGCTATATCACATATTCCCTATCCACTAAGTGGTCCATCCATTAAATCTGTGTCCTTCCAATTTAGGCACCAAGATGTCATGCAGGACAGTGTTGAACAATTTGCACAAGTCCAGGAAAATTATGTCTCTTGCTCTGGCCCTGTAATAAAAACCTACTAAATTTGTCAGACAAGATTAGCTCGTGGTGAAGCTGTGCTGTCTCAAGATTGGGAAGAGAGGCTGTCATTAACTGTTCATTAGTGGTAGTATTTTTAATTAATGATCTCCCTTGTAAAATAAACAATGTATCTTATATGAGTGGGACAGAGTAAATCCTAGAATGTTGTAGAATTCCTGGTTTTCCTTTATGTGGCATCTGGTCTTCATTGCTGGTTGCCTTCATAACTTCATTTCAGCTTGTTTCCTCCTGTTCTGTGACAGTTCTTTGTGGGCCTGAATGGAACCTATTTGTTACCAGAATTCTAAGTTGTCCTAAACATTTTACAGAAGTATTAAGCCAATTAATCAACCATTTTGGCAACTCATTAAAAATGGAGAAAAAATGGTAATCTCAGAAGGACAACAGGATGATATTTCCCTTCATAAAAGATTTGTTGTAGACCAAAGAAGGAGGATCTGGAAGCAAAACCCACAGTACAAACTAAGCCATTGCAACCTCAATTTTCTTTTCTTTCTAAACTATGAGATTTCAAGTAAGATAGAATATTTCCTGTTGAAGGACACAAAAGTGTTACACTGTTGACTAAATTCAGTGCTTGTTACTTTAAAGGAATTTAGCAAAAAGCGAGAAAAGTAATCTCCACCACCTCTTCCTGGCACCTCTCAGAAAAGGTAATTTCCTCATACAATTAATTTTCCTTGCCCCCTCTCCTAAGGAAAATAATTGACTTGGTCAAGGAGGGAAGCATAACTCAAGTACCAAGTGTCTCCTAATACCTTTGTCAGTATGTTGTTGTCTGCAATGTGTAAGTAGGCTTTTCTGAGTCAGAATTCTGAGTAGGTCAGGGAGAGAAAATACTGATAAAAATAAAAATAAAAAATATTAAAAAATCCTTCCCTTCCACTTTCCCTTACTGAAAAACCCAGCCACTATATTCTCCAAAATCTTGCCTGTACAATAAGCACACACATCTCCATCACTGAACAAGATTAAGGGGAAAAATTTGAGGCATCTCTGCCACAGTAGATTTTACTTCAAGATGGATTGCTTGGGAATCTGATGCCAGGAAATGTGTCTTCCAACAACTGGTTTTCTGTGCTGGTGAAAAGTGCACATAACAGATCATTCATGAATGGAAAGACTGCAGGAGATACCAAGGAAGATTTACTGTCCAGTAATATGGGAAAAAACAACAACAAACAAGCAAACAACAACAATAACAAAAAAACCCAATCAAAACCAACAACAAAACCACAAAAATTCACAACAAAACAGTTCAGTGTTACTTTACTTCTACATAAGTGCTGATTGAAGACTTTGAAATGTTCTTGTGTGGAGGAAAGTGAATCAGCAGTGAAAGTTAAAAACTGAGGTATTCAGTAATTCTTGGCTTTTTGCAGGTTTTAGTCTGTACTCTGTCTTTGTTTAGTCCCAGCAGAAATGGTCTGGTAAATCTGTTGTGTGGTAGTATGCAGAAGGAGAGGAAATTGAGTTAAAATTACTGTTCATCAATCCTTATAAATCTCTTAATGTATTTAATGATGGCGCTGATGGTAGAGTATCTTATGCCCTTTCCCCTGTCAAGTATCATGGTGGTCTCCTTCAGTCTTGACGTGTAGTATACTACATTGTATTGCAAAAGGGAATTAGTTACAATGTAAGGGAACTTGACTTTGACTGCCAAGAATAATTCTTAAATGTGAAAATTGGAACAACCTCAGACATCAGGAATATCGTTGTTGAGAAACTAAACAGGAGAACTGTGTTTTAAAGGGTTCTTTTGGAGATGAGTCTTTATAAGCTGAAGTCTTTATAAGTTGTCAGGTGTAATCTGAGAACAAAAATGTAAAAGAGGGATAGGATCTCAAGCAGACCAAGAGAGAAGAAAAAGATGGGATTTCTCTTGGGATATCAGTACTGGACTGATTATGCTGAAGAGAGAAATTGGTGTGAGCAGGGGGATGACATTTCAGTGATTCCAATGTTTCTACCCTTCTGTAGAGTTGTTTACTTCTTTCTTCTCTTCCAAATTGATTAATTGATATCCAAGTTTTACAAAGCAGTAGCACTGCTGACACTGCTTATCCAGTCTTCAAGCCTGTACCCATAATGTCCTGTTTTTCAGATGGAGAAACAAAACAGGTCACATTTGGTTTTGGTTTTATGGTACTTGTGTAGTTGTATCCATATTTGCTAAGGCAACTTAACATCTTAGTACAGCCATTTTTCTTTATGAAGTGAGAAGTGTAATTGCAAGCAGCAACAGAAAGGCCAAGAGTCTTAGCAGTAACTTCTACTTTACTTCTTGTCTTTGTTGGCAGGGGAGAGAGAGGGAGGTCAGGGTCTTCCTTTCAGAGGAAGGCAGGTTAGTTTTCTGCAGGTTAGTTTTCTTCAACCCATGGTTGGTCTGCTCTCTCTTAAAATTCTGTCTCCCTTAGAATCCTGGGTGCTCTAAGCTCTTTAGCAAGGAAATTGTTTTGTGTGTATGGACCAGGATACATCAGTAAGATTAAGAAAACCAGGAAGATTTTGTGAATACTGGACTTACCACTGGTTCTTTAGAGTTACACTGCCATCAGTTGCTCAACCCTTTGCAAAATTTGACAGTAGATTTTCACAATTTTCTTTCAAATAACAAAGTCTCCAAACTTTATTGTACTCTTTTTTTCTGTTTCCTTAAGGGAAGGAAAGTGTTAAATGTTTGTTTGTGTACTGTTTTCCTTGGTGCTATTGCTGTTCACCTCCCTAATCCAGAAGCATTTGAGCATGGGGAGGTGTCTGTATTATCTTGCCCCCTCACTCAGCCCATCATCTGTCAGGATCTGGAGATTTGTGTCTAGGATTTTATCATTATCATACTGGTTAAGATTTGGAAGGACATTCTCCTAGGTGTGGCTCTTCAGCCCTGGAATAGTAATCTTTTCTAGGAAAGAGCTCAGTCAGATTAATTAGTTTAGTAAATATTTTGTGGCTCATACACGCCTGTATGGATTGTATGCAGAGAGCATTAATTGATCGGTGTGGTACAGTTTTCAGCCATCTTTTGAAGCAGCAGCATAGATCATGCAGGTTTAGATTTCAGTATTACTGTTTATACACAATACATAAAATTGCTGCATGAGACTGCTGATAGGAGACACACTAACAACATTTTTGGACCGCTGGTATTGTGACATTAATTTTCAAGTGATATCACTAAAATCGTAAATTAAGGAAGCCTGTCTGAGTTTATAATCATGGATGTACATTTTGAAAGCTGAGTATAGGAACTGATTGATTATTACTGTCTAAGTAGATAGTTCAATATTTGTGTGCAGATCTGTAGTATGCTAATAATTAATTTGCTACTTACTAGTGACTAATTTTTAAGAGTGCAAGAGTGTATGTCAGTGTACTTGGATTGTTTTTTTACTGTTTTGTTTGGGGGGGGTTCCAGATTATATTGCTATATGTAGTATTTCTACATTTCTTTTCTTTTCCTTTTGTCCTGGTATTCCCTCCCCCCCTTTCCTCCCCACCAAGAATACTACCCTATTCCAAGCAAGAATTTCATGTAGAATTATAAAATGACATGTTAGTGAGCTTTCTGCTGTCAGCACCACCGTCATATTTTTTTTTGGTGGTAGAAAATTTCTCATGTAAACAAAAATACAGAAATATTTTAGTTACGCAAGTGCCAGTTTTCAGACGGACAGCAAAATGCTGCCAAAGGTAACAAAAGGATAACTTGTTTGTTTGTGCTTTTTTTAAAAAAAAAAAAAAAAAAAGTCAATCTGAATTTTTTTTTTTTTTTACCAGTTGCAGTAACCAAAACCTAATCTGTTCACTGCGGAGGAATAGGAATACATTTTCTGTAATAAATGCGTCTTTAAAATGCATGCAACCTATTCCCGTTTTAAAATCATACATGAAATTGTCTAGTTTCTCTATTATAATTAAAATGCTAGCAAGAAACTGCCTAGCTATAAATCTGATTTGGATGCCTAGAATAATAAGGGGAGAAATATGATAAGTAGTTGTCAATATTAAAGCAGGCTGAAGGAAGAAGGCTTCGGGCCTTGTAGTAGGTAGAATGAAACAGCAGATTTGAGTATCCACAATCCTTTCAGTATTAAATTTTCAGTAAAATAAAATTACTTGTATATGAAAACATAGCCTTTCCCCAGCTCTCTTTTTTTTCCTGATCAGCTGATGAAGAGACTAGCAGCTCGCTGCTTTGCTGGCTTGTTAATTTTATCCCCACTAACTGTGATTTCCGATAGCCGGCCTGCTGATAGTGGTAAGGTAAATATCCTTTTTCATTGCCGTCTTGAAGATTCAGTAGAACTACATCACAGGCATGTGTAGGTGTGTAACACATCAAAAGTCATTGTTCTCTGTAATTCAGTGTACAACTGAGTGCTTAAGGAGAACAATGATATTAACTGTTGACAGCCTTGCATGCTGTATGTATTATTAGCTTTTCTAGCTTCCAAGATATGCAGAGAAATTTCCTTTTCTTAATCTTCGTTAGCTGCAGTGGTTTATAGTGTGCGTCCTGCTTTAGCCAAATGAATATTAATGAATTTGTGTGCAGGTATTTTGTTTTTTCTCCTTTTTTCTTTCTAACTCATCAGATCTCAAGCCTCCTTCATAGTGGGTTATCTGAACACTGTGGAAGCATGATGTAAATTGTCTTTTGATTATTAAGGCCTAGTTTCAGGCTGTCCCTCAGGATTCTGTGTTCGTGTTTGTTCTGTGGATTTGCACGTCGGAGGATGCAGATTTTGAAATATCTCTGTTGTTTTTAAAATGCCAGCTTGTTTTGTGTTGTGCACCAGATTTTCTTCATAAAATGTTTTCAAGAGAAATTATACACAATTGAGAAAAATAATGTCTGGGATGTAATCACTCTCTTTATATTGATTATTATACTCACATGATCATAAATATTAGCCATGTTTGGTGCTGTGGAGAAATGAAGGTAATTACCTTATGATTAGAGCTCTTTCAGCTACGAGAAAGGATTGATTAGCATTTGCATGTACTCAAGCCAATTTTGAGATGCAAAAGGGACAAATATCAATATCAGTTATGTTCTGAGAAAGCATTAATCAGAGAGCCTCGTTGAAAGAGTTTTATTGTGGGGGGTTTTGTTATTTATTTCAGTTCTCTTATGACTCCATATTTTTATTTTCTTTTGTTGGCTTTCCCAAATCAAGAAAAGTTCAGCTTCCTGCTTTATCACATGGATCTGATAGTCCGTGTGTGAAACAGGTTCCCATTATTTCTAGTTTGTGGGTTTGTGGCATTTTTATTTATCCCTCTGCATAGTGCTGCTGAGCCTGGTAAAAGCATACATCCAGGTAATTCATTGTTAGTGGCAGTGTGTGGGGTTTGGTTTTGGTTTTTTGAAGATTCTTTTGCATCCTGTGTTGCAAGTACTTTTTATTGTAGAATGCTGTACTGCCGGTGCTTCTGTCTATCTGCTGGTTATTATTCTAGGAGAAAATTGTGTATTGTAGAGATCATTTTAATGCTTGGGCAGTTTGGATTTTGCTTAAACTATTGACTGGAATTATTTGGAGGAGAAGTTGAACTGTTACTGCATAAAGCATCTGTGCGTGTACTTTGTGTGTACTAAAAACTGTGGGCAATATGGCTTTGGGAACTGAGCACAGTTGAGACTGTCCTGTTTGAAAACATAAAATACCAACGTTTGTTTTGCTTGATATATAAGACAGGACTGCCATTGACATGAACAAGTAGATGTTGATTGTGCACCTGCTGACACAGTAAGACTGGCCATTATGGTGTGTGAAACTGAGTTGCCGTGGAATTCAAGGTTCAGATAAACATGCATCTATTTAGGTGACAGTGGAATTCTTAGAACAAATTACTATTTAGTGTTTGTTTGATTGCAGATAACTCAATTTTTTTGAATTCTTCTTTATGAATAAGCTGAACTACAGGCATCCTCTGGGCTTGTGGTTTTGTTTTTAATACAGTTTGTTATTTCACTTCGCAATATCTTTTGTTTAAAAATTATGTTTTTGAATGCATGGTTGTCAGGCAATTGAAGACGGCAATTTGGAAGAAATGGAAGAGGAAGTCCGACTGAAAAAAAGGAAGAGACGAAGAAATGTGGATAAAGATTCTGGGAAGGAGGATGGTGAGAAAGCAAAGAAAAGAAGAGGCAGACCTCCTGCAGAAAAACTGTCACCAAATCCACCCAAACTGACAAAACAAATGAATGCTATCATCGATACTGTGATAAACTACAAGGATAGGTGAGCTTGGAAATGATCTCTGTTGCCTGTGCTCTCTTCCTTTTCTGTTGATCTCTTTGGTTTTTAACAGCTAAATTTTTGTTTTCAGTCTTGTAGAAGGACTTGCTTTCACAGTGTTTCTGAAAAGTGATTCCACTTAGGGCCTGATCCTGTAAGTCTCACTCTTTGTAGAAAGTTTGCAAAAGACTAATCTGATGGAAAGTTGTTGAAACATGAGTGCAAAAACAAGGCACCTGCTTAGAAATGAAATCATTCTGCTCAGGAGGTGTACTTAAGAACATTCATCTTGAGCAGGGTTTTCCTTCAGTTTATTGGTGCCGTGTGTGTTATTACTCAAATATATGGCTACAAATGTGTAAGTGGCTCTGGCCATGATCTGAAAGACCACCCAAAAGACTTAGGGCTCATATTATGATGTATTCACCTTGCTGTGGCTCTTAACTAATAGAATAGCTGTGAACAGAATAGCTCTGAACAAAAAAAAGCTGTTCAGGTATTCTAGTCAGAGCTGTGTAGGAGCATCTCTTGATTTTGGGTCCCAGGCCTTGAGCTGTGTCCTATAGTCAAGCACTTCTGATCAGGGTACCTGCTTCTCCTTTTTAAAATAGCAAGTAAAGTTAACTTCCTTTAGCCTTCAACTTCCTTTAGCCTTCACTAGGGGACAGCTACTGACAGTAACTGATAGTTGCTGAGGAAGTTAAAGATTTTATCCCGTCACTTGTGTGCCAGCAGGTTCAGACCTGATCTTTGTCAAGTAACAACTTAACCACTGTGCTATTATGTAGTGACAAGGCCTATCTCTGTCACCCAGGAGCCCACATTTATGCAAGGCAGAATTGGTTCCATTAAAAAGTGGATGTAGCTCAATTCTGTTGGGAATTAAAAATGCCTGTTAAACTGGGCTCTTCTCTCTGAGCTATGCAGAAGAGTTCAAGCTTCCTGTATTCCATTTTTTTGTAAGCGAGCATCAAGCCACCCAATCTGTGAAAGCTGGGACAGAACAGAATGGCAAAGTCAGACATAAGAAAACTCTGTATCTTAAAATTTCTGGAGTTAAGGTTGTTCCACAACTTGGTGAACATTTCCAGGGTTTCCATCTTTAGAATTAAGTGGCTTTTGAACATTAGAACCCTTTGGAACCCTACAGCTTTGTTGGGGGTTCATGTTTGTTCAGCTCTGGTCTTTTGTGTGTGTGAAGGGAATCACGGCAAGTACAGAGGGACAGGTTAATTAGAAGAGAAGTAGGCCATGAGCTTCATTTGGGGGAGAAAACGTTTTTTTAATCTCTTTAGTATTTGAACACTTGAAATCATTGTTGTGTTTAGCTTAATTTTTCAGTACTAATAGATGTTTCATCTCTGTTCTGTTAAAGTCCAGAGGGCTGATCCAGACTACGAAGAGCTGTTGTGTCCCAAAAGGTGTTCAAGTGATATCCATCCAAAATTTTACTGATTCTGACCTGAGTGACTTCATTAAAACCAATTTCATAGTCTTTACTAAGTTTTGTTGCAATTAATTAAGAGAATGCATTGCAAAACTAAAAAATCTGTGTGCTTCATCTCCCTTGCTTTTAAGAAGAGCTCTTAGTGAATACAGAGCTGCATATCTGGTGTTAAATTAATTCTTATAAAACAAACAAACAATGTATTTTTCCATGATGCCCACAAAAGTCTGGAGTACCAACTGGCTCCATTCATGTGGTGGACCTGTGTAATGTTGATGAAGGGAAGGATTCTTCAATACTTATCTAACTGTCTTGTGTTTGACTTCTGTTGTAGGCATGTGGGAACAAGTACGATCCTTTCCTTCCTTAGTTAAACAGCATTCAAAAAGCAGGCTGAATTGCTTGCTAGGAAGGCTAGAGGCTAGAATAATACAAGCAATAAGCTCTAGTAGACTAAAGTTTGAGCTACGTAATTATTATGAAAAACTCAGAATAATAATAAACAGACAAATTGGCAGTATTTGAGGTAAATATTCAGTGCAGAGAAGTGCAGCATTTGATGCTTTGAAAAGGAAATTCAGAGGTAGATATCCAGCTACTTGCAAACCCTGGTTAACTCCATGGAAGACACTGGAAGTTAGTACTGAGGTCAAATTATGTTTCTCTGTCATGTCCTCAGTGTAAATTCAAGCTTTTTCTTTAGATTTTCTTCTCTTACACAGTACTGGTAGCATTTCCTGTGTTTCCTTTTATTCACATCCCAATCTGATTCTAATTTTAATGAAACATTCCATTTACACTGTAATTCCATTAATTAAGCTTAACCATTGGTATAGAGCAATAGCTACAAGCTGGGTTGTTTTGCATCGTTCTAGAGAACAAGTAACAAATTGAAGGACAGAAAATTTTGCTGTTTATCTTGAGATTTTACTTTACTGGCAACCTGACTTCCTAGTTTCATGGAATCCTGGTAACTGAGATGACTTCCAGGTAATACAGGAAATAGAAAAGAAAAAAAAAAAAAAAAAAGAAATAAAGAGGATGGACAGAGATGGGAGGCACTGTGAAAATGTTCAGTATGAACTGTTTGAACCCCTTTGATGTGAGAGTTGTTGAGGTCTTTGTCAAGTTGTCAATACTTGCTTCTTGCAGGCTGCTATGCTTTGGATTCCAGTGACATACCTTAAGATTTTCTTCATGTTGATAGGCATTTCATCATCATATTTTTATATTTATTTTTGCTAATCTTGAAGCAAATAGGTGTACCTCATTTTGAAGAATTGTAGGGTAAGTGCTCCAAATCATTAAGAAGTAAAAATGCATGTTGAATTCACTGCTGCATTTTTAAACTACATCTCTGCTCTTGATAGCCAGCTTCTAAGTATCAAACTGTAAAATGAATTGCCAGTGCTGTAGATCTAGAGCAGTACTACAAATACAGTTGTTTTTTTTGTCTTCAATACTCCTTTGCCATCATAGGTGAAGCTGAGTTAAGGCTAGGTTTCATCTATAAGGGGTTAGAATGAAGAATAAATCTGTAATCATGCAAAACCAGGACAATGACTTCTTCTAGAGGAAGATTACCCTGCCTGCCAATGGAAGAGAGGTTGGGCTAGGTTGCATTCAGAAACTCAAACCATTCTGTAATTCACGATTTTCTAAAGCTTTTGCTAGGGTACTACAGGAAAATTACAAGCTAGCATTAAAGAAAGTGAAGATCTAATGAATAAACTTCCTAATCTGAGTGAATAAAAAGAAAAAACACGTCACTGAAGACGCAGCTAAAACAGGAACTACTAAACTGGAAAGATGATACCACAAAAACCCTTGAAGGCTTGGTGTTGGTATAGAATATAATATATTAATGATATATATTAAAAAATTAGGATTGTCATAGCCAAAATGAAGTTTTTAAATATGGTATTTGTGGATGACTGAACATAGTTAAGTCTGGTGTAAAAGAACTGTCATGAGATAGAGTGCATTATAGGATACTTACAGACTGAAAATAGGAAATACTTATTTGAGTTGGAAAATCCTGTGGAACTGGAAGAAAAAGAATGGCACAGGTACTGAAACTATGACCAAAGTGAACAATCAGTGTAATTCAGATATATTAGACAACAGGGGTCTGGCCCTTACATGCTGCATATATGATGAGGCAATCCTCATTATGTGTGTACATCATTATATATGACACCATTAATGCTTTTGAGTTGCTGCATATAGTCCTCAAATACTTTTCCACTCAAGAAAAAGCAGTTTACACTGAGACAAGTTAAATTATTATTTCAGTAATAAATGACAGGTTAGTTTGTTTATCCAAACACAGCATAAACCCAAGAGGGAGAGATGATGCTTTTGGTAAATTCACCATAGAAAGAAGGAAAGCCTAAACACAAGGCAAATGCGTAAATGCATAAAATACAGCGCGGAGATGACAAGGAGATCACCAGTGTAAACATTAATGAATACATTCGAGTTGTTAACAGAGAGTTCTAGAACTTTTCCTTATGGAATCGTGGAGCAGAAATATGTATAGATTTTGGCTTTGTTCCTTGATTTGAAAAAGTGATACATGATTATTTACAGTGCCAAAGCCCTAGACTGAACAACTGGGAAACACCTTACCGCTTACACAGTTCATCCTGAGCCTGCAGTGTAAAGCATTTCAATTTTGCAGACTCCATTTGCAGTAATGCATGTTAGTATGGGATTTTGTTGCACATATTTTTGAAACTAATATTTAGGGATCTTTGCAGCCTTACACCTGCAGCGTAAAACACATGTTTAAAAGAGACAAAATTGAAATGCATCAATTCTGCATTATTGTCACCCTTCTTTAAAATTTGTCACCTGTCTTTCCTTTCCCAAATTAAGAATGCTTACAGAAATGGATGATCATAGAATAATATGTGAAATATGTGTTGCATTTTCAGAAAGCCAAATTAATTTGTATGATTAAATGCTTTTGCCTTTTGCAAACAGCAATAAGTTTAATGGAAATAGATGTTCTTTCCAGAATAAGAAATTTGTGTGCCAAATTTGAGCTCCAGCTGTTGATTTCGCATCATACACATGCAGGCTTAGTCCTCCAAACTATCAGTTTCCTCTTTTAAGTATTTTTCTTAATTTTTTTTTTATTTCAGAGGAAGACAAAATTTAAGTGTAGCCTTACTTTCCCAATTGTTAAAATTTAGTGGAGAAGAGGAGTTCGATATTTCCTCTCAAGTTGCCAGCCTGATGCTACTGCTAGTTTGTATTAGTTTTGTTTAGATAGCAGCAGCTGACATGAAGAGTCCCAGGACAGTAATAGCTCTGTTACATACAGTGACTTTCATTGGTGAGCAGCCTACTGTCTGCTCTTCTTGTGGGACTTCAAGTAAGGACTTGCATGATGTACTAGTTAGTTCCACAAAGCCTCCTCCCTGCCTATTGATCACATTTTAATAAAGCTGATACAAAAACTGGAGGGTCCAGTTGTTACATCCTGACCATGTTTCCCGCTTAGCAGAAGATTTCCCCTGTGGTCTTACCATTTGTGTCTCTGATGCTTGGCATTTTGATCACTGCATCCTTAAAGCCAAAATGTTTGAATTCTTGCCCATAGTATTGTAATTTTGACAGGAGTAATTTTGACTCAGGGAAAGAGTATTTTTCTTTGTATGTGGACTGCCTTTTAGTCAGACTATTTCCAGCTGTTTTCTGAAGTTGCCAGTTTTTAACTGTTGTAAAATGGTAATGTAATTATCTATTGCTAATCTAAGCAGTAATTAATTATGCCAATTGGTACTCTTGAGTTTTCAAACATGCAAACCAGATACTTCTTATTTATAACCAAGCCAAACTTGTGGACTTCGTAGCCATATGTTAAACCCAGGAATTACATTTCCAAATATTTTCCCCCCATTCCATTCCAATGACAAGGACAGGACCACTATGTATTACTGCAGACAGTTCCTAAAAGGAAGAATTATTAACTGCATTTATAAAAAATTACTCATCTCCCTACGTAGCTGGGTTACTGTTGGAAGTTTTTAGATGCTGAGGTACCAATTCACTATCTAGTTCTTCTCCCACACACATATGTTTTTTTAAGGAGCACCTTTGTGAGTTGCATTTGGTGAGCTGTATTTTGCACACTGTGGTTTTGGTTGTGAGTGCTCTGACTAGGGCAAGTGTGCGGGACTCTTCATTCTACCCACTCTTAAACTGAGTTTCAGTATTTGTTAGAAGTATGAAATTTGTCAGAAATATGAGAACATCTTACAGTTTGAGCTTCCTAGGTGTCTCCTCTTTTGATTCCAAAGGACAAAGGACATTGATAATAGTAAAACTTGACCAGGCCAGTGGGAGCTTGCTTCTGGACACATACTGCCAGGGAAAACAGATAAAAAAAGGAGCTTTCTACAAATGAGCACGTAACTCCATCCACTGACTAAATGGGTGGAAATACATGCTTCTGTGCACCTTATAAGCAGTTTGACAAAAATGAGAGGAAACCAGAAACACTGCGTACAAAATTTTTCAAAGCAAAAATATTTTTTTTAAATGGGCAGTATTATTAGTGGTTTTTAACTCACACAGCACGCAGGTACTTTTTGTGTGAGCATGCACAGAACTGTCACTCACAGTTCTACCACATTTGGGTCTTTTAATGTATTCTGGTCCTTCTCCCTTCAGCACATGTCCTGCTAGTTGCTAGGCAACGGTGAGTGATATTTTTTTTTTACTGCACACGGTTTTTATGTTGTGGTTGTTGTTATTATTTTCCAATTACAAAAGTGAGGACAGAGATTAAAATCAAGAAATAAGTCCTTGAGATCACTGATTTTCTCCTGTTGTATCTACAACACAACCATTTGAGATTACGTAAAAGATCGCATTTATTTACAGCATAGGTGCACACATACAAAAGGAGCAGAAGGTAGCATTTCTTTGTGAGAGGAGGTCCAATAAAAATAATAGAATAAGCTGGTATTGATCTTAGTAGACAAAATCAGGCACTATTCTGTTTGTTGCTCTTTCATGCCCTTAGTGTTTATTTTATAGCCTTGAATGATTCTCGGTAATGAATTGTATCAAGCAAATCTTGAAAATTTTCTATGGGATTCTTTGTTCAGTAGAATGTGTGAACAAATCTCAGTTGGCAGGATTTAAAAAAATAGGATATTGCTGTTTAATTTACTACTGTTTTATTTTTTAATTTCAAATACAATGCAAGGGTGGTGGCATGTATGTAAAAAAAAAAATATAAATTATATAGCCATGAGATTAAAAGATGAAAATAATACTGATTTTTTTTTAATAGTACAAATACCCTAGCATGTTTTAAATGTTGATCAAAATTAGATTATTAGTGTCTGTTTCCTTGTTCTGTTGTTAGAATCTGAAATGTAGCTGAAGCAAGACTAGCATCGGTGATTTAGTAATTTTTATCAAGTATGTATTTCTTTTAAAAGAAAGCTGCTGAAATTTAAAACACAGCAGTAACTCAGCTCTTCAGCACAGCAAATCCAGATTGATACTGCCAAAGTTCTGAAAGCAGCTTTCACATGTTTTAAAGTATGACCTTGCGTGTATATCACATGTCAGTACATTGCACAGGTTTATTAAAATAACTTTATTAAGTTTGTGAAGTCAAGGATGCAGCAAAACAGGATGTAATAGAAAAAAGGTGGAAGCCCTAGTCTGATTCCCTCAGGAAGGTATGTTACACTATGCTATGTGACAGTGTGACAGCATGCTGCTTGGCTCTGCTTTTCCTCAACACCCATGCCTTGCATATAGAGAGTGACCACTGATCACATCATAAATGGCTGAATTCTCTCTGGGCTTCTTCATGGTGCTCTTAAGTAACCTGAACATTCTGCAGATACAGAACTTTTTTCACATCATGTTATTCTCATTTTACAAACAAGGAATAGAAATTTAAATCTTAGGACACCACTGGGCACCAGAGGTCTGATTTCTTTGAGTACTTAGTGCTTCGAAGGTTCAGAGTAAATTTTATTGATCTCACTTGCAGCTGTGTTCAATGCTTCTCTTTATTAACAAAGAAAAATAACAATAGCAAAAGCCCCCACAATCCTCAATTTGCAAAGAAGTAGAAACACGTTTAGTTAGTTTGTGTATGTGCAGTTAATGTATTGATTTTACTTCCCCTTTGAGAAAGCAATCTTGAGCTGAAGACCAGTTTTGTTTTGTGACATGGTATCGTCACTCACATGGATCATTGGCAGTATTTGCATTGGTACATTTAAATGCATAGTATAAACACCTCCCATCTTGATAGGGAAAATACAGAAGCAATGGATTTGTGTGTTTGCTGCAAATCAGTACCGAAGAAGATGGGACTTGCAGTGACGTGAGTTTCACCATTTTTTCCTGGCAGGAGAGGACTGGTAAAACCACTGACAATTATCTGGTCATTTTGTGATTTCCTCTTATTTCTATAACAGGGTGTTTCCCAAATAAATTAATTCTGTTGTGTGAAATTGCTATTAACAGCCTGGATTGTGAGGTAGTCTGTTCTATGGGGTAGATAGGTTTCACTCTCACCTTGCCTGACAGAGATCCACAGAATGCCACCTTGTCTGACTGTGCAGCAGCAACACCCTAAAGAGCCTCCACGCATGTGCCATAATCTAGGAGGAAGTCTGACAGTTAGTGCTAAGACAGCAAGGGGAGGGGCTTCTGCTGCTGCAAATCAGACAAGTTGTCAGGGTGAGACAGCTTTTGTGCAGGATGGAAAAAACTCGTAACTGCCAATTGGTGCCTAAGGTACTGGTTAAACAACCCTGGTTAGCAAGCAGTGATTAGATTATTTGCGTTATTGTCTTCTCTGATGCAGGGTAGATAAGGAGCAGCAGTGTTCAGGGCTAAACAGAGAATAGCAAGAAATGTTGGATTAGGTGAGAAACAGCTACTTAGGAAATGAGGAAATTCTGTTTTTTCCCTATTTGTTTGTTGGTATGTCATGTCCATAACAAAAGTAATGTGATTTCAGGCGTTAAGAAATACCTAAGATACAGTAGGCAGAGCTGTTCTGGACTTTTTAGTTTAATGTGTCTGGTAAGAGCCCAAGACTGTGTGGAAGGTGACTACAAGAGAAAAGGTCAAGTGGAAACAAGGACTTCTTGACCAACTCCTGTGAAGATGTGAATAAAAGAAGAGGGCTCTTTTGGAGTGGCTTTGAGAGAAGGAAATACGTGAATGTGGGCTGGGAAATACTTGCTGTTGCTGTGTGTAATGAATTACAGTTCCTCCCAGCAAAGCTTTTGTCTGCTGCTTTGTAAGAAACAGGACACAAACACAGGAAAAACACCCAAACAGCAACAAGAAAAAAAGCCCTGTAAGCCATCAAGTGCCATCAACACATTTCCTCTTTAGGTGACTTACAATCATGTATTATTTGAGAAGCCACAAAAAATATTTTTAAAAAGCCTTTATTTGGAAATGTCAAAATAACTGTTAATAAAGGGTGAGCAAGGGTAAATCTGGAAGTCTTAGAGATTCAGAACACCTGGAAGTGATAGGCACTGTTCCCAGAGTATGAAACATTTTTATATAACTCATTGCTTTATTTCAGATGACTGAAGAAGTACAATGAGCAGCAATGCTTTTTCAGTAGGGTTACAATGATCTTCCCAGAAACCTAAGTCATTAATGGAAGTTAATTTTTTTTTGTTGTTCTTGTTGTAACATGTAGTTAGTCTTTAAGTAATTAGCGTCCGGGATATAGGAATTCAGTATGGACAAGTGGTTTGTTATGGCAAGGAAATAAATTCAAGTATTAAATAACCAAAAAGAAAAGAAACTTACAGCAGAAGGAAGAAAGGGTAAGACCGTGCTCAGCAAACCACTGCAGAAGTCAGACTCAAATCCTGATCCTGCTTCCCTAAAGCCTCCTATACATACAATCCTATGATGCTGTTGATATGTTAGGACAACAGTACAAAGGGTTTGTATTTAAATGGTTAATCTGTTCCAAATGAAAAAGTCAGAGCAGGGTTCAGTTTCCAGTTCTTTGAGAGAAAAATCTGCTCTTTTTTTTTAATTTTTTTTTTTTTACAATTAGATTGAATGTGTCTGTGCATATTTTTTGAGTGACAGTTACATTATGGGTTTGTTCCTGTCAACAGTTCAGGACGGCAGCTAAGTGAAGTCTTCATTCAGCTTCCATCCAGGAAAGAGTTACCGGAGTATTATGAATTGATTAGGAAACCAGTGGACTTTAAAAAGATAAAGGTATGAAAGTTTTTCTTAAGTGAAGATTCCTCAGTTTCTTTCTATATTACAAAAGCATGACCATGAATACATTGTTAAAATTACAACACCGTGAGTACTGCATTTACCTGTATTTGTGGCTTAGATGTTTAACATTGTTACACACCTTACTAGGAATTTTATTTAATATGTATTGCAGTTTATCCATTCCAATCAAAATGCAGCAGTGTGACATGAATGACACTTTCAGAGATTTAAAGAGTTTAGAGAAAACACATTTCATTGTAATTTGTGCAAAGACCTAACTGCCAATCTGCAAGCACATCTTTGGTAAAAGCACAGTTGGTGTGAAGTTGTAACAGTTCCGGTAGAGTATAGTTATCCGTAGGCTAGCACCACATCTTGTAACAGCCAGGTCAGATCTAAATGCAGTTTGGCAGAGGAGGTTTAAGCAAATATTTACATTAGGTGATGTCATGACTGACTTTTCATTCATGTCATAGCTTACTTTGTTTCTGTAGTATGAAGAAGAAATGCAACTCCTTTTAGCAAAACATGTCCATTTCTGTTGCTCTTGTCCCTTCCATTTTGCTCAGCAATTTCTGTTACCCTGTTGTGGTTTTTTGAATGGTATGTTGACGATACATTTTAAGACTTATGTTTGTTTTAAACAGCTAGTTGATTTGATGCTTAGGTAACATTCTTAAAGAGAAAGCTTGTAATGTGTTAAATACTAATTTAGTGTCCTGTCTGCTGTTTTTCTTTCTGAACCACTGCCCCTCCATGCTTAATTTTCTCAACAAATGCAACAGGAGAGAATTCGCAACCACAAGTATCGGAGCCTTGGAGACTTGGAGAAGGATGTCATGTTGCTGTGTCACAATGCTCAGACATTCAATTTGGAGGGATCACAGGTCTGAATGAACCACTTTGTGTTAAACATACGGGTTTCCTCTACCTAAAGTTTCCAATGCTTGGGAATTATTACATAGTGTATAAACCACAATGTATAAACCAATGTTTTAATTCTTTCTTAGAGGAATGCCAAGATTCTTAGAGTCATCCAGAATTCAGTGGGCACAGCCTGCAGTGTTTGCATGCAGAGATGGGTTTAACTCTTCATTCTGACATCCCTTTTTTCCGATCTCTGTGTAGTGCAGAGCTCCTGTCAGACAGTTTGAATCTATGGCACAAGGATGTGTGTGTGGAGTGATACATCAGCGTGGGTTTTCCACAGTGCATGACACAAGGAGCTGATGTAACGGTAGACCATAGGATAGGAGCTTCAGGAAATGCATCATAGTGAACTCCAGTTCTGCTAATTGGAAGATGCAAATTCAGGGTTTGTCCAGAGGTAAAGCTTCATGTATGAAGCTTTATTTATGATACTCTGGACTCTTTAGTAATGTTTTTGTTGTTATTTTGGTAGGGTTTTCTTTGGGGGGGTTTGGTGGTGGTGTGTTTTTTGGGGGTTTTTTGTTTGTGTTGAAAGATCAGAGCCTGCTTTAAGAGGCAGTAATAGTTACAAATCCTAGATGAGTTGCAGAGGTTTAGAACGCAGAATTTTTCATGTCATACAGTTGTTTCACAGACTTGAACATGCTCACAATGCAGTGAAACATAATCTTGGATAATTACTTTTATAGATGAGGTCTGAATAGTGTCATGCAAAGACAATGTTAAGGTGAAACAGAGAACATGAAGACAGCTCCCATATCCTGCAAGAGTATAAAAAGTATGTTAAAACAAACTTTAGTAAAAGTAGTCTGAAGGCAAGTGTTGCCAATACTAATGCATCCTTCAAATTCCTAAACAGTTATGATGATCTTTAGCTAAATTGGGGAGTTTATATTAAATTTTGCTAATTAAAAATTAAAGGGAGCATGCAATTAATTATAAAGGACTATTGAATACAGCTTCTCATTTTGTGATTGTTGTTGCTATCTGGAGACAGAGATGTTTTCTGTAATACGTATATGAAGAATTTTTACTGTCTTCAGTTATCTGGAAACAACCTGTAAGTAAATCAGCTAATAATATTTTAATAAGAAGAATAATGATGACAGGACATGTGGGACACAATATTGAAATGTGCCCAAGTATAAATTGCCAGTTTACTGCTTAGTCACTTAGCAATAAAACAGCTATAAATATACAATGCTAACAAATTTAAACTAAATAAATAAAGAAGGAAAGCTCATACCAAAAAGTATCACTCAGGCTTCCAAAAGTGTTAGAAGTTGGTGGAGGAGGTAAAAAGAGCTGAATGAAAATCAGTAGCTAAATGGGAAAAGCAATGAAATTATTCTTATCACAATGACTTGAATTGCTAATGGGAAGCTAATGCCTTGCTAGGCAGAGGTGGTGCAATTTACCCATTCAGGACTATTCCTCTAGAAAGGTTCAGTAGATATTGATGCTCTGTTCGGAAATAGCCTGACATGTATCAGAGTGTTACAATATTATTTTCCATTCCAGTGTACCAATATTAATTACTAGTGCTGGTGTTAATTTTTATAGCATGAAGCCCAAATAACTCATACCTAATTTTTTTTTTTTAGGTTTCTTTTTGGTGAGTTCTCATATCATTTGTCCTGATTTACAGTAAATTGCAGCAGTGCTCCAGTTCTTAAGGCTACCTCATGTTCCTTGTTATAGTTCGGGCCCACCTTTGCTCTGACATACCAGTTCACTTCATTAAAACAGATTATGTGCGTGTGCACCCACAACCAAAAAGGCTAACTCAGGCTGTTGTTTAAATAGATGGTGACCATGTCTGATTCTGCCTCTTGTTTGTTCTCTTAGTATGAGGCATGCTGCTTTTCCTTGGAAGAGCGCAGTTCCATCTGGGCTGGTACTTTATGAGATGTTTTCAAGGAGAGACAGACATGGTGTTTTGCAGCTTTTTTCCTCAGTAATTTGAAAAGTTTTTCATGTAATAATGGTCAAACGAACCACAGAGATGTACAGGGTTAAAAATTGTATGTGTCTATTGAAACAGAAGATTTCTCATTAACGTTGTGATTTATTCTGCGTTTCTGTTGTCATTTCTTCTCCATTTTGGAAGGAAATTCCACTTTCATTGCTGTTTGGTGTTTTTGAAACTTGCTGGAATTGGATTTTGGTCAAAATAAAAAAGCTTTTATTTGTGCAGCTTTTCCTGAAGGAGCCCCAAATAATCCAACACTTAAGAAAATTACATTTTAAAAACCCTTTGTTTTTCTAGGAAATTATGATAGAAATTCTGGTTCACAATGATATGTTAAATATGTGATGGCTGGCATTACGAAAATCACTATCACTGTGTTGTATATGTTCTTAGTACTTTTTGTCTTAGGAAAGTGTTAGGTCTGAGAAAGGACAGCCAAGTTACTTGAAAGAGCCCTTGGTAGGAACAATGGAAGTTGCTGGGCTTGTTCATGAAAGGTTCTCAGGAGGAACTGAGGGGCTTCTCTCAATAACTGACTTGAAAAGAAGTAGGTATAATAGAAAGTCAGTAATTGTTGGACTCCAAAGAAGGAATCTGTGGGCTCCCCGACCAACAATGTCATAAGATTTGTATTTAATATAAACTATCCTGAACAAAGTTTTACTAATTAGTTCTGTTGGAAGTGCAGAGGGTTAGAGCAATTTTGTAGTCTTTATCATTCGAATTGTATAATGGCAGCCAAAAATTCTTCCATTATCTTTCTCACAAATATCCAATGTCCCTTTGCATAAGGAAGTGTGTTATTTAGCCAGAGGAGCTGTAGGACAGCCTAGGTAGTTCAAGTGATAATGATGGTGATAAATCCAAATACTCTATATTTGTACATATGACTCTATACTTTTCTGTTATGTATTCTTAATTATCTAGTGCTGAACTGTACAGCAGTTCAGCAGTTTGCAAAAGAAAATCTTCGAGCTCATTTGTTTAAGGTGATTTTTGAAGGGCCAGGAACTCAGCAAGGCAAGGTTTTTACTGTGTTAGTCTGATAAATGTGTTAAAAGTCAAATGTAGTCCTCTCACTCTTGATGGTCTCCTCCTGCTTGAGGTTAAAGAGAAAATCCAAGATACCTTAGCAAGTTACAACTTAGCAAGAATGCTTGAGAACAGGTGGTGTTTAGAACAAGTCTTAGAAAGAAGGAATAAGATGCTTGGGCTAAATTATTTTCCTTTTAGCCACTTGGGATTTTGGAAAAAAACTAAGGCTTATGAACATGGGGGTTAGCCATTTGTCATTATCAAATGTATCACTAGAGTGTAGCCCATTTTTTAATTAAGATGCTTACTGATGAAGTCTGTTGCTTTGGCAATTTTCAACACTGTCAGAATATAGCAAAAACATGCAGTAGTTCCTGTGGTAATAAAAATAACAAGACAAAGACTCTAACTAGACCGTTTAGAAGTAATGCATTTTAGCGGTTGCATTTTTGTGGCCCAGTATTGAACTCTTTCTTCATTTAGAGCATGAAAGATTAATGTAGGCATTTCTTGTAAAATTCATGTAGCTAGTGTTGCTCAGTATTTGAAAAGGCCATACACTCTGTGGATCTTCACTGGAAATTAGGGACTGCGTGAATTTTTAATACTGCTTGACTTTACAGTTCTGACGTGTGTCTGTATTCATACTGTAGATCTATGAAGATTCCATTGTTCTTCAGTCTGTGTTCAAAAGTGCACGACAGAAAATTGCCAAAGAGGAAGAAAGTGAGGATGAAAGCAATGATGATGAAGATGATGATGAAGAAGAAGAATCAGAATCAGAATGTGAGTCCCTTGGTAAATACTGAAAAGAAAGTACATCTCAGGGCAAAAGGGGAGCTTTTCTAGTTTCTGCATGGAGACATTTTCTGTTGGCGAAAGGAGCTTCTTACTAAGTTCACTGTTTTGGTTGTTAATATTCAGCTGAAGGCTTTTGGCTATAACTCTTAAGAATATAGAAAATTATTTTTAAGCCAGAAGCAAATCTCAGATGCTTTGTGAAAGCACATCTGACTGGCCATGTGTTTATAACCTTTTCTGATCCTATTCACTGCAAATAGAATTGCCTGGAAAGGCTAGAAAGAGTCTTTACCAGCCTTCGAGAGTAGTTGTGACATATAAAACTCATCACCTGGTTAAGAACCTGAAGATGTTTCAAATATTCCTCAGTTTGACAAAGACTAAGTGAAAGTTCAGTTGTTTCAAAAGCAGGAGGTAACACTCATTCAGTCCCTGCAGGCTTGGAAACATGATACAAGCCGACTTTCTGCCACCCAATACATCTACCCATGCTCTGCAGCTACCCTGTGTGTCTGGTTACAGAAACCATGGTACCTGGTACCTGAGCTACTCTTCCATGTACATTACAAGGGTGTGCAAAGCTTACAACTGTAGCAGTTCATTTGGAAATGAGTGGAAAGTCAGGAATCAGGAAAATCAGGAATTTACCATATTCTTCAGAATGACATCAACTGAAAGTTTGACTGTCACCTTCACATTGCATTTTTGTAGTTAAAAAAACAAAGGTTTATTTGTGCACATAAATAGTTCTATGTTCAAGTGGGAACTTTAGACGTATCATACAATCTCACAAGATCTTAGACTGCCTGTAGACACCATGCTTTCTGAGAGAAAAAGAAGATGCACACGCCAAATTTAAAGTTACTCTTTGTAGTTTAATACAAGTTATTGTTAAAACTATCAAGACGTAGAGGGAAAATAGCAGACACCTCTGCTTCATTGTTTTAACAGTCCAAATAAATTACAGGCTGCTACTAGGGGTGAATTTCTGTGAACAGAGATGTCATTTAAAAGTTACATTCATGCATACTGTTAAACTTCTTGTAGCAAAATCAGTGAAAGTCAAAATTAAGCTCAATAAGAAGGATGAAAAGAGTCGGGAGAAAGGAAAAGGCAAGAAGAGGCAGAGCCGAGCAAAAGCCAAGCCTGTCGTGAGTGATGATGATAGTGATGAGGATCAAGATGAAAATGTAAGTTTTGTTCACTGAGACTGTGGAAGTGGTGGCAGTGATTGCATCTCTACCCTGTCCTGCTTGCTGTCAGAATTCTCAACCACTCATGCTTAAGCACGTTTTTAATCTGTATTGATCATCTTGAGAGAGTTGGGCAAGGATGTTAACTATATCTGGGTTTGCTTATGAGGTATGGTCCCAGTGCTGATGGACACGAAGAAGTTTGGAGCATATTTCTCAGCGATTTTCCTGCTTTCATTGAATCTTTAACCCTCGTGGTCTGTTTGCTTTTGTCCACAAATGAAAAACTCTTAGCTTGATTTTATTTTTGTATTTCTTTTCTCCCTGGTAGATGCTTCTACTATTACAGCAAATGAAAACAGATCTCTCCCCAGTGTTTTTTAAAATGCCTGGGTAGGAAAAAATAACTGCTGTTTCCTTTGTGTCTTTCCTTCTATAAAGAAGTCTGCAGTAACTAAATGAAATGTTGCGAAAGAGAAACATTAGATAACATAGTACCTTTCTTAAGGCTGTCTTGATTTATCAGTTTGTCATTTTCCTTCCTTTTACTTTCTTTTTTTTTTTTTTTTCCTTCTTTTACAAATTCTGTAGAGTACTTGGCAAAGAATTTCTGACTTGTCTTGTGTCTCTTACCTCTAGGACCAGTCGGAGGCAAGCGGAAGTGATGATGAGTGATCCATAGGGTTTATTTTCTTGGCAGAACTGACCCCTTCCCCTTCTCTTCTCCCTTCTCCTATTTTACACCCAGTTAATTCGTTTTGTCAAATAGACATTGAGTTGTTTCTGTATTCTCATTCTCTATAAATTAGCTTTAGGATAGTGCCAGACAAACGTATGATATCATGGTGTAAAAAAGGAAGAAAATGTAACATATTCTGACCAGACAGGTCTTAAAAGATTTAACAAAACAAAAAACATCAAGCTTTTGATGAAAAATGGGGATCGATAGTATATTTCTATGAGCTAGTTTTAACTTGTTATGCTTTGATTGTGCCTGGTTTTATCACTTGATAAGATGTTTTTTCAGTGGCGCCAGAAAGACAAACATTAAAAAGTTTTGTAGCATTGATAACCAGAAGAAGCCATGAAAAGCCACTGGTTATTTTATTTCTCATCAGGCAGTTTTCAAAGTTTTTATTTGTTCTGCATTGTTTTTTTACACTGTGGTACATATATGCAACTTTGTTTAATAGCTTATAAATGTACAGTAGTTAGGCTTCATCTGCCTTGTCCCATATATGTTTTCCTGCTTTATGCTTGATGATCTTGAGCAAAATGCTTTCTGAATTGTATTAAGTTTATGTCTACTGTAAACTTTGCTTAACTTTTTTTTTTTCCTCAATTAAAAAAAGTTGAGTTAAAAATGCTATTGAATATTGCAATCTATATAGTGTAATGGATGGCTTCTTTTATCAGACTGATCTATATTACCAATGTGGATTATCACCTTTTCCCTAAAGTGTACTTAATCTTTGCTTTCTTTGCACAATGTCTTTGGTTGCAAGTCATAAGCCTGAGGCAAATAAAATTCCAGTAATTTTGAAGAATGTGGTGTTGATGCTTTCCTAATAAAGAGATAATTTAGCTCAATAAATGCGGCTTCATATGAGTTCCACAAAAATCTTCTTTTAGCAGGGACAAGAAGGCAGGAGGTCTCCTGTAGAGAAGGTCCACTGTGATCTCTCTTGAATGTAAAATGAGAACTCATTCAAGTATCACAGAAGTGTCTTCAGAAATGGAGAGAAGATCTGTAACATCTTCTATGACCAGGTGACCTGCCTGGTGGATGTGGGGAGGCCTGTGGATGTAGTCTACCTGGACTTCAGCAAGGCCTTTGACACCGCCCCCCACAGCAAACTCCTGGCCAAGCTGTCAGCTCATGGCTTGGACAGCAGCACTCTGTGCTGGGTTAGATCAAGTCCAGCACAGGGCCACGAAGATGGTTGAAGTGCTAGAGTGTATGACATACAAAGGGAGGCTGAGGGAGCTGGTACTGTTCTGCTTGAAAGAGAGAAGGCTCAAAGGGATGTGTTTGATGTGAATTAGTATTTGAAGGGATGGGGCAAAAACAGAGCTGGGGAGTTTTGAGTGATACCTAGTGACAGGACCTGAGGCAAAGGGAAAAACAGGGAACTGATTTTGAGTTTTTTTTACAAACGTAGAGGTATCTTCTGCACGTACAGAAAAACACTTTTACTGTGAGGATCACCAAACCCTGACACAAGCTGCCCCAAGAGGTTGTAGAATCTCCCTTCTTGGAGATACTAAAAAGCCATCTAGGCATTGTCATAGGCAACGGGCTGAGCTGCTTGGTTGGGGCAATTACACCAGATGGCCTCCAGAAGTCCCTGCCAACTTCAGCCATTCTGTGATACAGAGCAATTTCACAAGAGTGTATATCACAGAATCACAGAATTATTGAGGATGGAATAGACCTCTGAGATCATCAAGACCATCCTGTGACCTAACACCACCACACTGGTAAGACCATGTCACTAAGTGCCCTATCCAGTCTTTCCTTAAGCACCTCCACGGTGGTGAGTCTACCACCTCCCTGGGCAGTCCATTCCAGTGTCTAATGACCCTTTCTGTGAGGAAGTTCTTCCTAATATCCAACCTAAATCTCCCCTGGCACAGCTTCAGGCCGTGTTCTCTTGTCTTGTCACAAGTTGCCTGGGGGTTTATTTTTTCACTGCAACATTAACTTTAGTCTGCCAACCTATTCCATGACAAGAAACATCAGCAGCAGGCTTCAGTTACTGCTGGCCTGGACTGGATTTAAACTGGCAACCTATATGTAAAAGGCATGGTATCATGTTACCCATTCCCAGATGACTGGATGACTGGATCCAGTTTGATTTATTTTTCAAGCACTCATTCTTTACAGATGAGTGTTCAGCTGAAGAATAAAAATGAGTCAAGAAGACCTAATATTTCTGTTAAAAATGAAAGTAACTTTTCTGGTTTAGTCAATAATTAGAAGCCATTTGAGTATAGTGATAATGTTTGCATGAAGGAAAATTCATTCCGATTCTTAGCTGCAGTTTTTGTTGTATCAGGTTTGAGTAATTTCAAAATATTTTCAATTTCTCCTCTTATTTTCCACAGGGAAAAAAAAAAAAAAAAAAGGGCTCTTCTTTCTGTCATTAGATTGAAATAATTTATGACTGATGAGTAATGTCTATGCCTCTGCTGTAGTGGGTTCTGTTAGTTTGCTAGTATTTGAGTGTGTTTCTACCCAGAGTAGAAAGAGTTGTCTTGCTCTTTTTATGGACTTACTGCATCTTTCCAGATGAAGGTGTTTGTTTTTTTTCAGGTAATCTCAGCATGACATGCTAAGCACTTGAAATACATTTTGGACAATACACAAGTGAAAGCACAATGCCTAAGTCCATGCTGAGAGAAAATAATTCATTTCCCACCTTAATTTCAGCAAATTGTCTTACAAAATTGCAATCGGTGTATCTCAAGCACTCAGGAAGATAAGCAAAATCAAGTAAATGGTGGGAGTTTTTCTTCTTGCATCTGTTTCTCCTGGGAGGCAGGCACCAGTGGAAGTGGGCCAGCTGATTAATAGTTTTTACACATTTCAGGTGCTACTATCAGGAGGAAGTTCTATACAGAGAGAGTGATTGCCCATGGGAATGGGCTGCCTGGGGAGGTGGTGGAGTCACCATCGTTGGAGGTATTCAGGAGGAGACTTGATGGGGTGCTTGGTGCTATGGTTTAGTTGTTTAGGTGGGTTGGATTGGTTGATGGGTTAGACACAATGATCTTGAAGGTCTCTTCCAACCTGGTCTATTCTATTCTATTCTATTCTACTAATATTCTTTATTTTCCTATCACATACCTTCTGAAAGAAAGAGAAGGCAACACCTTTTACTCATTTATATAAATGGCTTCCTGCTTAGATGTGTCTGGTGCAAAATGGTGTCCTATGTTTTCAGACCCACATTTTTGTCTTCCTTGTCAGGTATAACACTTTTGGAATAGAAGTGTCAGGGTGTTCCACAGCCACCAACTCTCTGGACAAGAGGTGGCTTCACTCTCAGCTCATGAATAAAGCTGGGGATTTGGGAATTGAGCCTTTCCTCATAAGGGAGATGATTCATAGAATAGAATAGAATAGAATAGAGTAGAATAGAATAGAATAGACCAGACCAGGTTGCAAAAGACCTTCAAGATCATCAAGTCCAACCTATCAACCAACACCATCTAATCAACTAAACTGTGGCAGTAAGTGCCTTATCGCCTTATCCAGTCTCTTTAAACACTTCCCGTGATGGTGACTCCACCACCTCCCTGGGCAGCCCATTCCAATTTCTGTGAAGAATTTCTTCCTAACATCCAGCCTGCACCTCCCCTGGAGCAGCTTGAGACTCTGTCCTCTTCTTCTGGTGCTGGTTGCCTGGGAGAAGAGACCAACCCCCACCTGGCTATAACCTCCCTTCAGGCAGTTGTAGACAGCAATAAGGTCTCCCCTGAGCCGCCTCCTCTCCAGGTTAAGCAACCCCAGCTCCCTCAGCCTCTCCTCACAGGGCTGTGCTCCAAACCCCTCCCCAGCTTTGTTGCCCTTCTCTGCATGCTTTCCAGCAATTCAACATCTTTACTAAACTGAGGGGCCCGGAACTGGACACAGTGATTATCTTTGTGGCTCTGCACTGGATTCTCAAGCAGTTTCCTGAGGTCCTCCTTCAACTGGGCAGCCCAGAACTGGACACAATATTCCAGATGAGGCCTCACCAGGGCAGTGTAGAGGGGGAGGAGAACCTCTCCCAGCCTATTAATGATTGCTAATGCACCCCAGGATGCCATTTGCCTTCTTAGTCACAAGGGCACATTGCTGGCTCATGGTCATTCTGTGAGCAGCCAGGACTCCCAGGTCTTTTTACCCAGAGCTGCTCTCCAACAGATCAGTCCTCAACCTATGCCAATATGCGGGGTTGTTCTTTCTCTTTTCCCCAGTGTGGTGGGTTGAAATTCCCCCCTAGCATTAACTTTTGCCAGACCAACTCAGTTAGAAGCAAATGAATCTGTATTTACAAGCAAAATCTACACTCTATGATGGAATGCAATGAATATATACAAAATATACAGTATTTACAATATTATACAGATATTTGCAATTAACAAACAACATGAAAACCTCACTGGTCAAGACACCAAGGAAAGCTCCCTGCTTCTCCCTCTATGCCTCCTCTACCCCTGTACGAAAATGACAAGAGAGAGAAGCAGAGAAGTTAGACTTAGCCAAAGCCAGCCAATAAGCGGGTTATCTCTTCCGAGCCAAGCAAAACAGGGAGAAGGAGGGGAGGGGGAGGAGAGGGGAGGGGAGGGGGAGGAGAGGGGAGGGGAGGGGAAGGGAGAGGACAGGAGAGGAGAGGTTCGGTTCAGAGAGAGGAGAGGAGAGGTTCGGAGAGGAGAGGAGAGGTTCAGAGAGGAGAGGTTCGGAGAGGAGAGGAGAGGTTCGGAGAGGAGAGGTTCAGAGAGGAGAGGTTCGGAGAGGAGAGGAGAGGTTCAGAGAGGAGAGGAGAGGAGAGGTTCAGAGAGGAGAGGTTCGGAGAGGAGAGGAGAGGTTCAGAGAGGAGAGGTTCGGAGAGGAGAGGTTCGGTTCGGAGAGGAGAGGTTCAGAGAGGAGAGGTTTGGAGAGGAGAGGTTCGGGGAGGAGAGAGAAGAGGAGAGGAGGGGAGGGGAGGGGAGGGGAGGGGAGGGGAGGGGAGGGGAGGGGAGGGGGGGAGGGGAGGGGGGAGGGGAGGGGAAGGGAGAGGACAGGAGAGGTTCGGTTCGGTTCGGAGAGAGGAGAGGAGAGGTTCGGAGAGGAGAGGAGAGGTTCAGAGAGGAGAGGTTCGGAGAGGAGAGGAGAGGTTCGGAGAGGAGAGGAGAGGTTCAGAGAGGAGAGGTTCGGAGAGGAGAGGAGAGGTTCGGAGAGGAGAGGAGAGGTTCGGAGAGGAGAGGAGAGGTTCAGAGAGGAGAGGAGAGGAGAGGTTCGGAGAGGAGAGGTTCAGAGAGGAGAGGTTTGGAGAGGAGAGGTTCGGGGAGGAGAGGAGAGAGGAGAGGAGGGGAGGGGAGGGGAGGGGAGGGGAGGGGAGGGGAGGGGAGGGGGGGAGGGGAGGGGAGGGAGGGGAGGGGAGGGGGGGAGGGGAGGGGAGGGGGGGAGGGGAGGGGAGGGGAGGGGAGGAGAAAAAGGAAGAATTGTTACTCCAGATATTTACCCAATGAATTTATTTATTTAGAATAATCTTTTATTTTCCTTTTTACACCCAATAGTGATTTATTTATATTTTTCTATTTTTCTGCTTGAAATCTGTAAATAAATTTTAAAGGCATAGCCTAAAACCACCACTCCCAGGTGCAAGACTCTACACTTGTCCTTGCTGAATTTAATTGAATTTCTCCCTGCCCAGCTCTCCAGCCTGTCCCAAGTCCCACTGAGTGGCAGCACAACCATCTGTTGTTTCAGCCACTCCACCCAGTTTTGTGTCATCAGCAGATTTGTTGACAGTGCTCTCTGTTCCCTCATCCAGGTTGCTGATAAATATATTGAATAGTACTGGTCCCAGTACTGACCCCTGAGGGACTCCACTAGATAGGGCCTCCAACTAGACTCTGTCCCATTGATCACAACTCTTAGCTCTCACTTGAAGGTCACACCTGCTTTCCAGGCACTAATCCTTGTCTGTTTGCTTTACATGTGAGAGTTCTGTCTGTGCCAATATTTACCATACTTTTGACACTATGTTCACACAGAGAAATAGATGTGCTGAAGACCATGTTGGACTCTGCCTTGATCTGACACTGTTCCGAGGTGAAATATTTTTATTCCCCTGCCTCCATTATAAGGAGCTTGTATTTCAATCCTTAAGGTGTTTTACTCCTCCCTTACTTCAGGACTGCAGCAGACACTTGAACATGTCCAGAGAAGAGTAACAAGGCTGGTGAGGGGCCTTGAGCACAAGCCCTGTGAGGAGAGGCTGAGGGAGCTGGGATTGTTTAACCTGGAGAAGAGGAGGCCCAGGGGTGACCTCATTGCTCTCTACAACTACCTGAAAGGTGGTTGTAGCCAGGAAGGGGTTGGTCTCTTCTCTCTAGCAACCAGCACCAGAACAAGAGGACACAGTCTCAAGCTGCACCAGGGGAAGTTTAGGGTCAAGGTGAGGAGAAAGTTCTTGACTGAGAGAGTTGTTAGCCATTGGAATGGGCTGCCCAGGGAGGTGGTGGAGTTACCGTCCCTGGAGGTGTTCAAGAGAGGATTGGACGTGGCCCTTGGTGCCATGGTCTAGTCATGAGGTCTGTGGTAACAGGTTGGACTCGATGATCTTTGAGGTCTCTTCCAACCTTGGTGATACTGTGATACTGTGATACATAGCAGGAACAAATTTAATCTCCAGTTAGATGATGACAGCTTGTGTTTTCTTCCAACATATGCTAAGTTGCTGTCAAGGGCTGAATCACGACAAGTAACTGCAACATGAAGTTCTTGCATTTTCAAAATGACCAGAAGACTTCTATGGGAAATTACACCTGTGACAAAGATCATTTTCATGATAACTTCCGGCTTGGACAGCTGCTTCCTGAGTCTGCATTTGTCATATTTTCATGCACAATCCATTGCTGTGGTGACACACACTGATGTTTCGTTACATTTAACACTTTTCATCAAATCAAGCTATATACTGCATCACCTGCCATAGGCTGTTCTTACACTATGAGATGGAGACAAAGACAAGACCCCAATACTAAGACAAGACCCCACTACTAAGACATGAATTCACTGCAAATGAAAGAAAACTGTCAATATGCCAAACATGTTTATAGCCATGTGTGTTACTTGTATTATGGTTTATATACCATTTTAGTGTAGTAGTATCTATTATGTGCATTCTCCCCTTGGGCTTCCAGCATGGTTGCCATTCTGTCCATCATCTTCCATTTAAATCGATTTCATGTGCACTTGGATGCCTTACAGACTTGAAGCAGTGTCTCCTTCTGCTTCATTTTGCAGCATTATTTCCCATCTCCTTTGTCCTTCTAACATGAAACTATAAAGAGAAGGAGGAAAAAGGCATTGTCTGGCCCCTCAATTAGGCCTTATTTTCTGAGGCAAGGACACCTCGTTGATACTAGTGCTGTTGTCTGCTGGTGCAGCCCTAGGGGGACACATCAGTGGTCCTGCAGTTCTTGAAGTTTCTTTGAACTGGTCTTAGGGTCAAGGAACAAAAGCAGTGAAACTGAGCATGTCTGACCTCCTGCAGATGCACAAAAGACAGTAAGTATTCCATATGAGTACTCTTAAGCACTTAGTAATTGAGTTATGTATTTAAAGCTTCAAGTTAACTACATAAGGGACAATCTTCTCAAAATACAAGCATTTAACTTCAACTTTGGAAACCCTTACAAAACCAATTTCCACGGCTCTGCCACTGGATATAACTTTCTGTGCCATTTCTTAATGCCATGCATATATTCTGTGGTTTCTGTGTGACCGTAAAGACAAATCCTGGACATCCTTAGTGCTTAAATAGTAAAATAAATTACCCTTCATCATTGATCAAATTTTTTACTACTTCATGGGAATCTGGAAGATAGATAATGTAGCAGATGAAATACTAAAATCTAGGTACATTACAGTGATAATTCCCCATATTAGGGGGAAAAAAATGTTTAAATCTTGGCTTATACCTGACAGTTTTTCTGCTTAAGAGTAAACAAAGTGGAAAAGGTATTATTTCTATATTTTTCCCATGTTACTCAGACTCACTTCAAAGCTGCCTCTTCTTTCCTAGAACACAAATTCCAGATTCAGCCCACTTGAGATCCAGCCACCAACATGTAGGTTAAAGAGAGAAGCTTGAGTTTCTTCTTCACAAACAAGTGACACTTTTTTTTTCTTAGAAGGTGCCATGAGTTACTCTGTGTCTGGTGGAAATGTCTGTGGCTGATCCTCTCAGCCTTTCCAACTGTGTAGGTCCTATTACAAGTTTGCACCTGCTACAGGCCTTGCAGTAGAAACTATTTCAAGGCAGCTCTTCTAGATGAATGTTCCCTGGATGGTGCACAGGGAGTGAGGTCAACTTTTGGTAAGCTCAGTCTCTCAGCTGTGATATCCCTGATGAATTCTGCAAGTACCCTTTCTGCCTCTTCTGCTTGTGTCACTGTTCCTCTGATTGCAGATCACTGCTTGCTTTCCTGAAACTACTATTTTAATGGCTTAACATATCTGATAAGAGATTTCTGGCCTTGGGGAACAAATCTGTTACCACTCTGGTAACAGGCAGCTGTGGCTGGCTTTTTCACCACTTTCCAAAACTTTGTAGAATTCTTCCTGGATACATCTGTATCACTGCTTTGTTTCTGCTTGCCGCTTTAGCCACTTTTCATGTAGTTCTATGGAATCAACAATATGTTTAGTAGGGAAAGTGAATCACAGACATAAATCCTGCAAAATAACAAAGGATGATAGGTTGGACTGAATGATCTTGAAGGTCTCTTCCAACCTGGTCCTATTCTATTCTATTCTATTCTATTCTATTCTATTCTATTCTATTCTATTCTATTCTATTCTATTCTATTCTATTCTACTCCTATTCTATTCTATTCTATTCTATTCTATTCTATTCTATTCTATTCTATTCTATTCTATTCTATTCTATTCTATATAGCATAATGATGTGGTTTTCACCTGCCTGAGGCCCTTCAAATTGTCTCTCTGGGTGTGCTCAGCCTTTGGAATCACCGAGCAAAAGGTGATCTCTAGTTATTTTTTAACTGAATGAGCTTGCACAGTGGATTATTTTTTTACTTACTGCAGAATTGTTTCTCTCCAGACACAGGATGAAAAAAAGACAGTGCTAGGCAATGACAGCTGCATGAAAAGATCATAACTGCAGATTCCAAAATACACTTACCTTACAGAATTCATAAAGTTTTGGAGTTTCAGGGGTTTGTGGGGGGTTTTTTTGTGGTTTGGTTTGGTTTGAATTTCTGGTTGTTTCAGTTTGTTGGTTTTTTTTCAGTTGGTTGGGTTTTGGTTTTGTTGTGGTTTGGTGTAGGGGTTTTTTGGTGGTTTGGGGTTTGGTTTTGGTTTTGGTTTTTTTTGTTTGTGGGGTTTTTGTTTGGGTTTTTTTTGTTATTTGGGTGTTTTTTTAAGATATTTTTCATATGAGACTTCACACTATTGCTTAAAAAAAAAAAAAAGCAAAAAGTCCCCTGGGTACTGAGAACCTCATTTCCACCATATCATGCTCCCTGGCTTCCTGCTGTCCTTTTCTTTTCAACCCCTAACTCAGTCTTACCATGGTAATAAGCACTGGAACCCATCAAGTGGCAGTTTCAGTGAAGCTAGTCTTTACTCATCCATCCAGATTAAATCAGGGTACGTGCCCCTCAGTGAGCATAAGGTGTGACAGTATGCCATGTGTTATCACCATTTGACTTGACTACAGCATTCCAGTCCTGAAAAATGCAACAAGAATAAACATGAAATTTCAGTACACGTATTTTACTGAATAATACAAAAAGCTGCAGAAAATACGCTTCCGTGAAAGCTGCACTCAATGCAGGTATAAAGGAAGGCGATGTGTTAAATTCATTGATGGGGCCTGTTTTCCCCTCTAGTTTGGCAGAAAATCCTCTCAGTCTCATGTAAGTGTGCCATCTGTCTTCTGAGAGCCTTTACACCCAGTAGTCATTGTCAGGGTTTACACTGGACTCAGTCACGTCAAAAGCTGTAACCTATCAGCTGTGTATTAAATGATCCCTCTTTACAGAAGATTGTATTTTGCCTTCAAGATTTTAGACAGCAAGGTCAATTTGACTTTCCAAAGGGCAAATCCTAGGGGACTTCTGTACTTGCCTCAGGACTAAAATTATAGCTTCTCAGTGAAAGCCCCAGTGATGTCTGAGTTATCCCCCCAGACAGGACTCCTAACAGAGGAAACTTCAGTACAGGCAGTAGGCAGCAGTGGTGGGGATCAGTTTCTTCTCAGTATCACAGTATAACTAAGCTTGGAAGACACCTCAAGGATCATCGAATCCAAAAGCCTTTCCCACTGGCTCATCTTTTGGCACATGGGCACAGCCTGTTCCTGTGCCTCCCAAGAGCTCCTGTTTGAAGTAGGTCCAACTGTCCTGGACCCCTTTGTTCTTAAGGGCTGCTATCCCAGGTACTATCTGTAGTAGTTGCTTAAATAAGCTGAAGTCTGCCCTCTGAAAGTCCAAAGTAAGGGTTCTGTTATTGCTCCTCCTTATTTCCCTGCATATTGAAAACTCCACTAACTTATGATTGCTGCACCCTAGGCAGCATCCTACCATCACATCTCCCACCAGCTCTTTATTTGAGAACAGCAGGTCAAGCAGAGCCTGACCCCTGGTAGGCTCACTTAACAGCTGCCTCAGGAAGCTGTCCTCCACACATTCTAAGAACCTTCTGGACTGCCTCCTCTCTGCTGAGTTAAGTTCCCAGCAGATGTCTGGCAGGTTAAAGTCACCCACAACAGAGATGAAGAAGTCACTATCCCACTTGACTCAGCACTTCTCAGACCACACCTGGAGTACTGTGTGCAGGCTTGGTCCCTGCTGTACAAAAATATGAGGACAGGCTTAAGAGTGTCCAGAGAAGGATTTTGAGAATGATCAGAAGACTGGAAGACCTACCACATGAAGAAGGGCTGAGAGAACTGGCTTTGTTCAGCCTTGAGAAGCTAAAGGGTGGCTACCAGGACGATGCAGACTCCCATTTAAAAAGGGACAGGCATGGGGTAGAAGTTACTCCTGGGGAGGTTCTGACTGAAATACGGATGAAAAATTTTTGCTATGAGAACAATTAGACACTGGAATAATCTCCCAGGAAAAGTGACTGATTCCTCTGCATTGGTCAGTTTCAAGACACAGCTTGACAGGGTGCTGTGCCATCTCATTTGAACTACATTATCACCCAGAAAGTTTGAACTAGATGATCCTTGGGGTCCCTGGTATTCTGTGATTCTTTTAAGATCTCTACTGAAGCATCTCTTGCTCTGTAACACAAAAATAACTTCTGTCTGATGATGGGTCTTGCAGCCTTGCCTTCAGAAGACAGTGAGGAACCATGTCAGCCCATGTAGTCTCTGAAGGCCATCTACACCCACATGGTCCCTACATTCCAGCAAGGAGCTTTTTCATCACTGCAGGAGTTGAGGGGGGAGGGCAGACTGGGAAAATCTGCCTTGTCAAGAAGCAAACAGGCACGTCAAGCAGCCTGTACACAGGAGACTCCAGGCTGGGAGTCAGGCAGGGAGAATTAGTACTAAACTAAATCTCTGGTTCTATTTATGTAAGTACTAATGTTTGCTTAGACTATTACAAATTGGCAAGAAAATGTTCATAGTGGGAGATACACATCTGAATTTTCATCTTTTGCTTTTAAGTTAATAGATACCCAGGAAATTATTGCCAAATCTGAGTGGAAGAAACCACTCTTACAGACTGAAAGAATATCTTGCTCTTTTTGCCCTTCAGTCTTGAGTCTTTTTAGATGTCCACTGCATCTCAGTCACTGCCATGTTTGGACTGAGAGTATCTGTCCAATAAGCATCTGAGTTACCCTGAGAGTATTTCATGTAATCCAGTGAGCAAAAGACAAACAGTAGCTGTTCTTGTCTGAATAAATTCAAGCTCAACTGTGATTTCCTCCATCTTGAACTGAAATTAAGTTCCAAGTTTTAGATCTTTGATCTACATTTTTATTTTAATGAACAATACTTTATTCTAATTCACTTTCCAATACTTTCTTCTTATCCACATTTAAATAACTGCTTTTATTTTATTGTGAATGGTATCTCAGTATAACCAGAGTCTAGACTTCAGTATCACAACAGGAAATATTTTGGGAGCACCAGCAGTAATAGGATCTACCTGCAAGTGTTGTAGAATGCAAACTGAGTTTAATCTACAGAATAAAGAAAGAAAAGTCAAGTTTACTGAGATTTTGTCTGAAACTCCGCACTCATGTTCTGCAAAGCACACTCTAATAGGCTTCCTTTATAAAGAATAAATAGTATCACATATGAAAGGAATACAAATATTCCCATACCCCCTCTGCATTTGTATCTCCATATCTCTGACTTGCTATTTTCTAATAAGCCTGTGAATCTGCAGATCAGGATTCATAGTGGTCACGGGCAAATACTTCAGCAAAGCTGCCTCTCAGCGTGGTACTCATTAAAATCCTGGTGTAGAAGAGGAATTAATTACTTGAGAAGAAGTCTGTATTATGTATGTCGTTCTTCACATTTGTCTTTCCTCGTACAACAGTTTTGGAAGGTACCTGTCTATAGTGTTTGGTTGTGGAGTCGCCATCACTGGAGGTTTTCAGGAGAAGACTTGATGGGGTGCTTGGTGCCATGGGTTAGTTGTTTAGGTGGTGTTGGATTGGTTGGTGGGTTGGATGTGATGATCTTGAAGGTCTCTTCCAACCTGGTTTATTCTATGTATGTATTCTATGTATGTATGTGCTGTCCCAAGGCAGCACATACCAGTGCATGCTATGTGCATACCACTGCACATAGCAGTGTTCTTGCTTCCACTCATTGTTCATCAGAGTTCCACTGGATCCCAAAATTCCTGTCCTAAGGTATCCCAGGGTTTGAAAATAATTATATTAAAAGTAGGAGAAACTGGGGGGGGGGGGGGGGGGGGCGGGGCAGGGGGAACAGGGGAGAATAGTCAGTTTGGAAAATGCTAGAAACAGTAATCTTTTAGAATCTTTACTGAAAGACATGGAAAAAAATGATGCTACAAATAAAAATACCTATCTTTACATGCAGGGATAAACCCCATTACAGAGTCATCCTGGAGAAGACAAGTCTCTGGGGAGACTAGTGTCAGGTAGCAGAAATCAGGGAGAAAGCAACTCCAAGTCTGACTTCTCTGTCTTACCATCTTTACTCTGTCACTACTAAAATACTTTGCTGGTTCAAAATCTTCTGTCATGTCTCATTTTGAGGAACAGTGTGTCAAGGAGAGCAGGACAGTGATTATCCCCCTGTACTTAGCACTGGTGTGGTCTCACCTTGAGTTCTGTGTTTGGTTTTGGGGCCCTCACTACATGAGGTGCTGGAGTGGGTCCAGAGAAGGGTGATGAAACTGGTGTCAGGTGGGAAGAAGAAGTCTTATAAGGAGCTACAAAAACTTCACTCAAAGAGTTATGAAGCAATGGAACAGGCACCCTGGGGAGGTGGTTGAATCTCCATCCTGGTGGTATTTAAAAGACTCATAGGCATAGTGCTGAGGGACATGGTTTAGCACCAGACTTGGTAGTTAGGTTAGACGCAATAATCTTAAAGGCCTTTTCTGGACAAAACAATTCTGATTCTATGAGTCTGTCATTCAAAACAAGCTGAAATATTCTTTCCACAACAGAAATGAAGCTGGTGGTTAATCAGGGAATAGCACAGCAAAGCTGACCAGTGTAATCTACAGAGCTTTTGAATTTTTTAATGACACAGGAATCTGAAATATCAGAAAAGAAAGGTAAAAACAATATTTTTCGGCTTCTGGGTTTTTGTTTGTTGGTTTGGTTTGGTTTGGGTGTTGGGGGTTTTTGGGGGTTTGTGGTGTTGTGTTTGTTTGTTTGTGGGGCCGGGGGGAGGGGGGAAGTTGTGCTTACATTCTGTACATATGTAAGAAGTTAAAATCTCTGAGGACTTCACTGCCCAGGATCAGCAGCATGCATGTGCATGTGGATCACTACCAACCCTGGAGTCTCACCTCGCTTGACTAGGTACAGTCTTTAGAATCCTGTGATGGGACCCTGCTGCTTTGTCCTGCCTGTGTCTTAATTAGTTAGCATAATTAAGTTAGCTGCCATTCATTTTGGAGCAAGCCTGCTCAGGCTGAAAGAAGTTCCTTCCTGTCCAGTTGGCCTCAAGTCTGGAAAAAAGTACATCTGCTGTTTCCTTTTTCTTTTCTGACTGAAGCAAGTCACTGAAATAGAGTGCTTTGTCTGTGCTAATGTTTTTGTCCCATGGTGATAACTAAAGCTTTTCTGGGAAGTCTGTAGCATTTCTCCTGTATGAAGCTGACTTTCTTGGATATATATGTTTAGAGCTCTCTATATAAACTAGTTAAGAAAATAAATTAAGTATATATAAACCAGTTCTGTTAGGAGTCACAACAGCCCTGAATTTTTACTATGTTTTTCTGCCCAAGTTTGGTCAGAGGGCTTGCTTTTCCTTTTTTGTAAGGAGATGTTTAATCAGACACTACAAGCAGGCATCTTTCTCTCTCATTTTTACCTTTTGATGCTTTCTTTCAGCCTACCATTTCTCTGACCTCTTCACCAATTTCCTATGAAGTGGCTCTGAGAATTCACTCATTTAGTTTTGTACCTTTGGTCAGCATCACAGCCTAAGGCCAAGCAAGCTTAGTGCTAAATTCTTGGAGCATATGATAAAAATCACCACCAGACTGTGACTCATTGAAAGCCATCATTGCATGTAGGCCCCTTGTTGGTCCTGCAAAAGGGAGTTACACCTCTAATACAGCAAACTGTCAGACATCCTTTCTTTTGCCATATCCCTGTGTTCAGGCAATTTCATCATAAGCACAGAGCTTATGATTCTCTTTCTTTGCTGTACAGAGGAACTGGAAGTCCCTGAAAGAGTGTTTTTTAGAAGTTAGAGAATGAAACAAGAGTAGTATCCAGCCCGTACTTCCTTCCTGGCAGTTCACCTAGCTTTTCCTTACTTATTCCATTCAGTTTAAGAACTGCATTCCCACTAGAATTGCATATGATGGTTCAGTAACCTACAGCATCCTGTTGAGCTTCTGGTTTCTATATCTTACAAAGCTTTTTCTAAGGAAGTGACAGTTCTTTTTTTGCTGATGAAAGCATGCAAGGTAAAGGAAGAATAACAGTTAAAGAAATTTCATCATTAAGTTAAGTAGTATTTTAGGTCAGTTCAACAAAAGTAGAACTCTGACTTTTTTCAGCGTGTCCAGCTGACCAGGTGTCATACATCATATGTATGTCCTGGCAACTGATGGGTAAACCCCTCATTAACATTTTCAGAAATTATGGCATTGGTTTCCAAACTTCACACTGAGAAACACTGATCAAACTCTCCATACCTCCTGGCCACTCTAAAATGTCTCTTCAGTTTTGCTGACTCTTTTGTTACAGCTATCATTCCTTGCTGTTTTCATTTTTATTTATTTTTAATGAATTTACTTGGTTGGTTGGTTGGTTGGTTGGGTTTGGTATAGTTGTCTCTATCCTGGAGTCCAGTCCTCGTGCCATGTGGATGCATTAAGTCTTCTAACTACCTTACAGAGCATTTTTGTGTTAAATATATTGGTTCTCTTAGATCACAGCCAATCAGATGGAATAAAAAAATCTGAGTTCATTGTAGAACGTTGAGAATCTTGAGAGTGCTACACTATCTCTGTGGAAAAGTTAAGGCAAATAAATCCTTGAAGTTCAAAATTGTAGCTACTATGGGCGTTACAAGAGTGGAATGAAGAGATTCACTTTTAGGGAAAATGGGTGGCTGAATATCATCCTGTAGCTGATGGTAAGCATGGATGATGATGAATGCAGCTAGCTGAGGGAACCAACAGAGCAGTGATTCGTGCAGAAGAGTGTGTAAGGCAGTCCAAGAGTTTTTCTCAGAATAGCATAGCTCTGTCCGTACAGCAGCAGGGACACTGATACAAGTCTGCTTCTACAAAGTATCAGGCTAGTCTTTCTGAAACAAAGAGTTCTTTGTAGGTAAATACTGTGGTTTTGCAGAAATAGACTTGATGTTCAATACATATCCAAGTCAAGAGTAAAAACAGATTCCCAACACTGATGATCAGTGAGACACAGAGCAGAGATGGTGCAAAGGGGAAGGAGGACCTACCTGCAGAGCTACAGGCTGCTCTGCCTCAGCTTGTTCTATGTGAAGGGAGTGGAACAGATAATCCTGTAAACTATTTCCAGACATTGTGCAGGACAAGAAGGTGACTGCAAGTAGCTGGCATGGATATATGCAGGGGAAACCATGCCTGACTAACCTGATGGCCTTCTGTAATGAAGTGACAGGCTTGGTATATGTATATACAGTATGAAACAATTATTCAGGGCAATGACCAGAGAAAAACTAGGTTTCTGCTGTAGGTAATGGATTCAATATATGTTTACACAGCATAAATTTGGATGTCTGTCTGTTGGGTAGTTTTTATACTAGCATTGACAGCCCCTTGCTATAGCAAATGAAAGTATAGCACTTCCACCGCCTTTGTGTTTGTTTCTTATTTGAGTGCCAAGTCACCATTAGCACTTCTGGAGGAATAAATATGCCGGCTGGCGGGTGGGGAAGGTTTTCTTTTAAATATTTGACAACGGGAATGTTTCCAAAAGATCAAGAGGAAAATGCAAAGATAAAGGAGGTGCTGTTTTGTCAGTGTCTGCATCTTCAAACGCCCACCACTGCAAGCAAATCTGCTTTATTTTTAGGAAGAACCATGATGGAGCTGACTGCCATGAAGTGACATCTCTTTTATGGGTAGACTGTTTTCAGCAACTGAAGTGACTTTGCAAAACGTTCTCCCCCTTTGACTACCTCCTTTTCCTCTTTGTTCATTGCCCCTGACTAACAAAGGCAGACAAAACCATAAGTGAAAGCTACTAGAGCAGCCACCAGCAGCCAAAGTGGATTGGACCTGTCCTCCTGTTTCTGACAGAAGTATGAGATGTATTGGAAGTATTAGAAGATGTATTAGAAGAGCATGCAAGGAAGGCTGTCACAGCCCAAAGGTGATGTCTTTTATTGTGTTTTGGATTTTTGTTGTTGTTGATTGTTTGCTTGTTTTGTTTTGTTTTGTTTCATCATTCTCATGGTGACGGCACCATGATTTTTTTTACAGGAATTATTCTTCAGCAGCCTCCTATGGTAGGATGCCATAGTGCCAATATCTGTAATTCCTTCCTTTTAATAACCATCCTAAATTACTCTTTTCACTTTTAATCTGTGACAATGTGTTTCCTATGGGCTTGTCATTTGTATGAATTTGTTTCCTGGTACTGATTTGAAATACTTTTCCTTTCAGTTTGATCCTATTCTACTATCACAGAAGCCAAATGAACAGGAAGCTTTCCCCAGGCTTATCATTAATATTTCACATTTGCATGATCTCTCCTGCTTGTCATGGGTGAAATCTTTGTCTCCTAGACTACATAATTTGTTTGGAATATATCTCATGCATCGTGTTTAAGTCATGGTTATCTTGGACACAGACACCTTTTAGCATCTTTTGGGGTTTTGATCAGATACACAAAAGAGTATCTGGGTTTAGAATTTGTGGGCATTGCCTTCAGTAAAACAAACAAACAAAACACCACCACCACCAAACAAACAGATTCATTCTTGATCAGGAGAAAGAAAGAAACAAAGAACCCATAATTTCTGTATAGTTGATCCTGGTAGTTAAACTTTTCACTAATTCCAAAGCAGCCTTACTTTTACTTTCATAAATGAGCTTATAAATTCCCCACTGCACAAATATTGAAGCAACACCATTCTAGAATAAATGCGTGTGATCTCAAAACATTCATCTGGATTCCATCTTGGAGTATAGCTCTGCTGAACCCCACAAAGCATTACTGGTCAATTCATAGCCTTACAGGCACACACTGCCTCATCTTGTTTCAGAACAAGGCATACCCACGACTTTAGAATAGACTAGACTAGACTAGACTAGACTAGACTAGACTAGACTAGACTAGACTAGAATAGAATAGAATAGAATAGAATAGAATAGAATAGAATTAACCAGGTTGGAAGAGACCTTCGAGATCATCATGTCCAACCTATCAAATTCACACTAACCCAGTTTAAGCTTGGCATAGCTGTGGAACAGTTCTTAACTGTTGCCCAGTAAATCAGACTGTCATACACTGTGTTTCTGCAGCATAAACTTATTAATTAAAATCCTAGTTTGGGTTAGCACATATCCAATGTAAACATCTACTGGTTTTGTCTTCAGAAAATTGATCTCCTGAAGTATTTGCAGTTGGAAACTAATTCTTCCCCTTCTGATGCACAGAGGTAGGGAGGGAAAGAAAGCATAATTCCTCTACCATCGCTTAGGAAAAGAATATTAGCATGTACAAAAACAATTGTGGAAAAATAAAGCCAACAAAACAGCATTATCAGAGGCCTCATGTCTTGTGCACTGTAGGTAAACATGATACCTTTCCTTTTGCACTGTTCTAACAATGGGAAACCTGTGCTAACTGCCTCTTTTGATAATATTCTCTCCTGACACTCCTAATGACGTGCCAAAACCAGAAAATACTTGTACAACATTTTGACTTTATTTCAGCTGATTTGTGTTAGACTCGCATTTCAAATTAAGGCAAGTACACCTGTCCTGCTCTCAGTAAGCTTAATGATAATTTAAACATTGATTTAAAAGGAAGCAACACTGGACCTTCATGGAACAAGATGAAAAAATGGTGATGAAATAAGGCTCTCATTCTATCCTGCCAGTTTGTGCAGTGCATGTACTAATAGATAGCAGGTTATACTATGCTTGTCACTATGGAGAGAGAATGATGCACATCCAATTTCTGGTTTGATTTCACACAAATCCTTTATAACATTTCTTGCTAATGCATGAAAGTTCCTGGACCAGATCCTCTGCATATATAAACAGGCATAAACCCAACAACTTCCAAAGAACTGTTATAGCAGAGTATTCTACGGGTGAGGGTACAAGTTGTGAGGTGTTTGTCCCTACAGACAGATAAACATAGCTGTCCTTGCAAGTCACAAGATGTGTGCACTTCTTATATAGGATTACTTTTTACAAAAGCAACACAGCTCTTTGCAGTCACAGAATGGCTGAGGTTGGAAGGGGCCTCTGGGGCTCATCTCATTCAATTCCTCTGCTCAAGCAGGGCCACCTGAAGCTGGCTTTCCATGACCATGTTCAGGTGGCTTTGCTCCCTTCAGGTATTTATACACACTGATAAAATGCCCCCTTGAGATGTATGTGCTTCACTGAACAGTTGCAAATATTCACCATGCAGATGATGTGCGCTGCTTTTGTTGTTGCACAAGCACATCACTCTCCAAGGTATTCCCCAGCAATAGAGATGCTACAAATTACATGAGGATTTCACAGTGGTTTTCCTAAATGCCTAAATCTAGTCCCCCTAAGAGAGCATCACAAATGGTTGCCTTGTACTTGGGTTCTGAGACCAGAGCAAATCAAGGCCAAATGGTGTAAAGTGTTCCCAGGATTTCTTTCCTGGCCTCCAACTCTTCAGTCAGTCCCATTAGGCTAGATTGCCTGGAAATATTAAAGTGATGCAAGCTTGGCAAACCCCTCACTTTGGCAAACAACTCCTGCAGTTGCTGTTACAGGTCTCAGAGGTCCCCTTTTGAGGCAGAGCATTTGGTTAATTAATTGGAGAGATTCAAATACATGATTGGATTGCATGAAATGAGAAAGACCACATGAGAACGCAGGGGTGGGTACAGCCTCCAAACAGAACCTAGGTAATTCAGTCCTTCAGTGCTTTGGTTTAACCCCTTGCTAGTATGGATGGCCTGAGGACTGTTCCCAAAGTTTTAATGTGCAAACAGTTAATGTAAAGCAAGGTTCCAATTGGCAGATAAACCCTCTCAAGCTGAGCAAGCTTCTCCACAGCTGCTACAGTTGGTCCAGCTTCCTCTGGCACTTTCTTTTCCCAGCAGTCCATCCTTTGCCCACCCTGTCATCCCGAGGAGCTTTGTGTTTCTCAGTCCCAAAGAGGGCACTGAAGAACATCACATCTGGTTACTTCTGGCATTTTAGTGGAAAGGATAGCTGTCATGGGTGGAAGAGTGCTCAAAGCAAAGTCACAGGCACTCAAGAAGCAGAAACTAAGCTCTGAATTGTTGCAGCCTGCAGGTAGTGTGTCTTTCTTAAATACCAGACAATAAGCATGATAAAGAGCCTCTGAGAGCCACAGGGTTTATCCCAGGGAATGTTTAATTATCACAAGAAGAAATGCAGCAGGGGAATTTCCTGAAGCTACAGTAGGATAGAGGATATATAGACATGTAGTATGTGAAAGCTGGATTCTGGCATCACTCCTTCAGCTCATTTTAAGTGTTTAATACTATCACAGTATCACAGTACAACTAAGGTTGGAAGAGACCCCGAGGATCATCGAGTCCAACCTGTCTCCACAGACCTCATGACTAGACCATGGCACCAAGTGCCACGTCCAGTCCTCTCTTGAACACCTCCAGGGAGGGTGACTCCACCACCTCCCTGGGCAGCCCATTCCAATGATGAACAACTCTCTCAGTGAAGAACTTTCTCCTCACCTCGAGTCCAAACCTCCCCTGGTGCAGCTTGAGACTGTGTCCCCTTGTTCTGGTGCTGGTTGCCTGGGAGAAGAGACCAACCCTTTGCTGGCTACAACCACCTTTCAGGTAGTTGTAGAGGGCAATGAGGTCACCCCTGATCCTTCTCTTCTCCAGGCTAAACAATCCCAGCTCCCTCAGCCTCTCCTCATAGAGCTTGTGCTCAAGGCCTCTCCCCAGCCTTGTTGCCCTTCTCTGGACGCATTCAAGTGTCTCGATGTCCTTCTTAAACTGAGGGGCCCAGAACTGTGTTAAGCTCAGTTTGTCATCCTGTCCTTGGCAGGATTCTATCTTATACTCTCTTTCAGTCCACCACTGACATGTTTTGCCTGCTGAGGTGGTGATATTCCCTTGTGAGTTATGATATAAAAATGTAATGTTTACCACAACACTCTCATAAAGCACTAGTTTTTGCTGGCTAACCAGGGCCAGTGTTTGTCCTCGGCATTCTTTGCTACAACAGCTAAGAGCTGCTAGAAGGTCTTACATTTAAAAAAATAAATGAAAAAAATCTATGGAATCTACAATAAACACAGTGTGTTTTAAAATATAATTGCTTTATTTATGAACTACTAGGTATAGAGAGAATGAATGTAGAAAGCTAATGTGTATTTGAGATAATCAACTGACACTGTTTCAATAACTGCTGTTTTGCGAGTTATTTTCTATGTTGCTTTTGTGAACTATTCCCATTTGCAGCTTAAGCTTTTGTATTTGTCTCTAAACTCCCTGTTGACATTGTTGTAATAGGCAAGAAAGGGATGACAGCAACCTGCAGAGAATATTTAAAACTATGAGGTCCAGCAACTGAAGGCAAAAATCTAATTATCTTGGACATGATCACAATTCTATTACCACTAAAGTTTCTTCAGAGAGATTTGCATCAAAGGCTAGAAGAACTGCCATGTGTAGGTATAAATATCTCTGAATGCCTATGTGCAAAACCTGTTATTTTTTTCTTATCAAATATAATTTGAATTCCACTTGTACTGTGTGTAGTCTTGTGCTACTTGCTAACTAGCAAGTCTTTTTGCATTTCACTTTAAACAAATGAAAAATAAATTGTGTAGCTGCCAATGCACAGACACACACAAAGGAGGGAAACTTTAGTGAATATTTGATTCAATATAAGAATGGAGCCAATTTCACTAACATTTAAGGACCTGATGCTTACACCTGGGGAATATTTTGCTTTGCAGTCACAGGGACCTGCAAACTTCCTATTCAAATCAGAACCAAGCCAGATTAACGTACCCTGCTCTTGTTAGAAAGGTGCTTTGTTAGACTGTGAAAACAAAAAGAGAACAGTGCAATAGTACAATGTTACCACCTACTTTATCTGGTGTGAGGGCACTGATGGGACTGTCAGAGACATGGTGACTTGTAAAACAAATTGCCACTATTAGGTTTTGGAATCTCAACAGAAAATTCTCTATTGTCTTCTTCTAGCAGTGCATTTCTCATTGATGCTGAAGAATTCACCCCTGCAGGGCTGACTGGCCATGGTGATTGATGTGCAACTGCAGATTTGCAGCCAGCAAGGCAGGGAGCTTGTCCCACCCACCTATTATTTTTGTGGCAGTATAGCTCTGCTACCACCAGGGCCCTCTTCCTTCTCTGTGCCAGCAGAAGCCAGTGAAGATTTGGGTCTGACACGCTTACTACTGCCTCACATCCCAGGCCAAATAGTGCTAATCACATTAATACAAGAATCCTCCTGGAGCGTAAGATGATCATATTTTGACGTTGTGAAGATGATGAACCTACTTAATATTCACACTGCCATCCCACAATCCTTCCCTATCCCCACAGAAATCCTTGACCGAGAGGTTTGAACACATTCTGTGTTACACAGGTGTTCTGTTGTATAGGCAATTAAGTTTATGTTTAAACAGGATGGGTATGTTTGATCTCTCCTGCTTTCTCACACTAGCCTCTGAAGACCTGCTTATGCAAGCAATCTGCACGCAGTGAGAGGAGGTGGAGGTGCAGGCAGCTTACACCCCTGTAGAGGTTTTGGCAATAGGGTGTATTTTGCCACCCCTTTAGACTCAGATTTTTTATACTCCAGCATTGAACTCTAGTACCGAGATGGCCACAGTTTCCTGGTGAAAGCTACAGCACTGTGCAGCAAAGCCAAAGGCAGCTGTCTTGGCGTCTAGACACTACTGACCTAATTATTCCAGGCGTTTGTGCATCTTGAAGCTCTGCTGGTCACAAGTGGTTAGTAATGCAGTGTGCAAATGAAACTGGCTCCCTATCTCCCTATTGTCTGTGCAAGCCGCACTTACCATGGCATCTCCAATCTCTTACACTCTTCCCCAGCAGGTACCCTAACCTGTGGCAGCCATGCTCCCTCTCATTCTGTGTTTTGATGCCTTCTTACTGCATGGCTACTTTTAAAATGCTAGAAATACAGAGTAAGTTCCCCTTCATTTTAGTTTCACAGCTTTCTCACCATTTGCTGCTATAACTGTTAAATGACTCTGTTGTGGAAATCATTCTCCAGAGCATTGGGACTTAGGAAATGGTTTCTTTATTCAGCAATATGTTTTTGTACATCTCAGTGCTGTTTGCATAAAGGGGTTAGAAGCAGAATGGGCAACACACACGACCAGCAAAACACTTTCTCTTATCGAGGGCTGAACTCGTCTAGAGTGTGTGAGACTGGGGGTCAATATCTTCCTCTGATCCAGGAGATTGCCACAGAAGTTCTGTGATAAAATACTAACATATTGGTGGTTCTGAGATTCACACTCATGTTTTATCTTTATTTCTAGTGTCCTAACTACTTGCATGATGATGCTAGTTAAGTAACTAAAGGCACCACGCAAAGTGGGAGGACTCCTAGTAGAGGAGAACAGCCCCCTAGCCCTAGCCTGAAAGAGCCCTGGCTCAAACCCAGAAAAGTGTGTAGAAGTGCAAGGGAGAAGGGCACTGAATGAGTGTCCCTTGTTCTCAGTGGTTAGAACAAAGGGAGACCTACCTCCTCTACTGTTGTTTTTAGCCTTGAGCTTAGTTTCCTCTGCTTTTGTTACACAGGCTGAAGTGGCTCAGCAGGTCTGGAACTAATTCCTCATGCCCCAGAAATCCATGAGGAATTAGTTCAGGACCTGCTGAGCCACTTGGATACTCACAAGTCCATGGCACCAGATGGGATCCATCCTAGGGTGCTGAGAGAGCTGGCAGATGAGCTGGCCAAGCCACTCTCCATTATTTTCCACCAGTCCTGGCTCACTGGAGAGGTCCCAGATGACTGGAAACTGGCCAACGTGATCCCCATCCACAAGAAGGGTCGGATAGAGGAACATAGAAACTCCAGGCCAGTCAGCCTGACCTCAGTGCCAGGGAAGATTATGGAGCAGATTATCCTGGCGGCAATAACTGCACACCTGAAGGATGGCCAAGGGCTCAGGTCCAGCCAACATGGATTTAGGAAGGGCAGGTCCTGCCTCTCCAACCTGATCTCCTTCTATGATCAGGTGACCCGTCTGGTGGACGTGGGGAGGCCTGTGGATGTGGTCTACCTGGACTTCAGCAAGGCCTTTGACACCATCCCCCACAGAAAACTGCTGGCCAAGCTGTCAGCTCGTGGCTTGGACAGTAGCACTGTGTGCTGGGTTAGGAACTGGCTGAAGGGCTGAGCCCAGAGAGTGGTGGTGAATGGTGCCACATCCAGCTGGCAGCCAGTCACTAGTGGTGTTCCCGAGGGATCAGTGCTGGGCCCCATCTTCTTTAATATCTTCATTGATGATCTGGATGAGGGGATTGAGACAGTCATCAGCAAATTTGCAGATGACACCAAGTTGGGAGCAGATGTTGATCTGTTAGAAGGGCTCTGCAGAGGGACCTTGACAGGCTGGACAGATGGGCAGAGTCTAACAGGATGGCATTCAACAAATCCAAGTGCCAGGTGCTGCACTTTGGCCACAACAACCCCATGCAGAGCTACAGGCTGGGGTCAGAGTGGCTGGATAGCTGCCAAACAGAGAGGGACCTGGGGGTGCTGATTGACAGCTGCCTAGACATGAACCAGCAGTGTGCCCAGGTGGCCAAGAAGGCCAATGGCATCCTGGCCTGTATTAGGAATAGTGTGGCCAGCAGGAGCAGGGAGGTCATTGTGCCCCTGTACTCTGCATTGGTTAGGCTGCACCTTGAGTCCTGTGTCCACTTCTGGGCCCCCAAGTTTAAGAAGGACATCGAGACACTTGAACGTGTCCAGAGAAGGGCAACAAGGCTGGGGAGAGGCCTTGAGCACAAGCCCTATGAGGAGAGGCTGAGGGAGCTGGAATTATTTAGCCTGGAGAAGAGGAGGTTCAGGGGAGACCTTATTGCTGTCTACAGCTACCTGAAGGGAGGTTGTAGACAGGAGGGGTTGGTCTCTTCTCTCAAGCAACCAGCATTAGAACAAGAGGACACAGTCTTAAGCTGTGCCAGGGGAAGTTTAGGTTCCAGGTGAGGAGAAAGTTCTTCACTGAGAGAGTTGTTCACCATCAGAATGTGCTGCCCAGGGAGGTGGTGGAGTCACCATCCCTGGAGGTGTTCAAGAGGGGATTGGATGTGGCACTTGGTGCCATGGTCTAGTCATGGGGTCTGTGGTGATAGGTTGGACTTGATGATCTTTGAGGTCTCTTCTAACCTTGGTGATTCTGTGATTCTGTGAAATCAAACATTTTAGTTTGGCTGGAATGAGAAAGGGTGGGATTTTTTTGGTGCAAAGGGGAATTATTCACATTTCCACTTAGCTGGTATGAATAAATGATCAAGTGAAGAATGGAATGTTGAGACTGGCTACCAAGTTAAGGATGAGCATTTGTTGTGCTCATTGAGCAGTCTGATTGCTCACATTCCCTCATCCCTCGAATTCTGCTGCAGTGATTGTTCGGCCTGTGGTGGCCACCTCTTTCCACTCACCTTCCTTATTGTCCTAGCCCATGGAAATGTGCTGGAAGCAGCTACCATTTTAAAACCTCTCCCCTTCTCTCTCCTTGCTCTGGTTCTCCATATATCAACTTGCTTTCAGATCTCATCTTTCTTCCTAGAAAGGTTTGTTGTTAGGACTCTCTTGCAGGTAAGTTCTACCAGCAAAACAGGGACACCAGGGCAAGACGTGTACCTGGTTCAGTCCCTCCTAGATCCATAAGAAACAACCAGGAAGCATCTTGAATCAAAGCCAGGAATTCCATTTTGCGTTGTGATTTTGATTTTTATTTTTTATGCTTTTATGTGTGATTTGCTTTGTGATCAATATTTGCTTCATGGAGTGGATTTTTGGGGTTTTCTTCTTTAATCTCGCCTCCTAACACTGACAGTTGCTCCACCTTTTCTTTGTCGGGCGTACTAAACATTCCCCTGAGAAAAAAAGTGGGAGAAACATTTAACCACCTGCTTCAAGGACTTCACTCCTTTCATTCCATTTTTTTTTCTACTGCTTTTGTTTTATCATTCTGATTTCTTTCTTAACTAAGTTGCAACACTTGTGACCACCCTCCCACACGCTGCAGCTGCCGGTTTAGCACCACACCATGCCTCCAAGCTTTTGGGTTCTGAAACTGTCAGTACGCAGAACTGAGCAATCACAGGAGGATTTCAGGGGTTGGTTTGTTTATGTATGCAAGTATTATGTTTTGTCATACATGCTGCAGGGAAAACACCGAAGTTCTCACCCAGGCTAGGACTCAAAGACAACCCCTCCCCCCGCCCCCCAAACCCTAACGTTAAAATGACAGAAAACAGACATCTGTATTTTTAAAAAATCTAGTAAAAAATGGTTTTGTTTAGGACCTGACTTAGGTTACAGGGTACTCCAAACATCCTTCTGCCACCTCCATCAGTGGGGGTTTGAATGGGGGAAGATAAAGGGGCAAAATCGCCTTCCGAGGCATGAAATTGCCTTCCCCTCCCACTGGGGGATGGGTAAAAAGGCACCCATTCTTCATGCCAGGAGCTGAGGTCCCTCACATGTATTCAGCATGGGAGAATCCCACACTGGGATTTGGAGCTGTGATTGTCCGGGTTCTTCGTGACCAGTACATATTGGCACTGGACACACTGTCTGGGAAAACCTTAGAGTGACAGAAAGCAGCCTGTGCTCTCCTTTCAGTGCTCATTTTAGGATCAGTTTTGGGGCTTATTTTGGACTCACTCTGCTCTCGCTCTGGATTTGTGGTCAAATTGGAGAGATGAGCACTCAGACCTGGCTTCTCCCCAGACCTGCCCACCCTGGCATCCTAATCCCTGCCTGCTGCTGGAGTGAGCCTGCCTGCCGTAAACCTGTGGCTGTTTGCTGGAACAAGTCAGCAGTGCAGCTTCTCTTGCACTGCTCTGACAGTGTCGCCCCGCATGTTTCGCCTCGTGGCAGCTGTGTCTAAGGACACTCTGATTTTGGTGGGCCTCTTTTCCTTTGGATTCGTGCCACATGACCCAAAAATTGGATTATAAACTTGCAGTTCTGGAGCCTCCCACTGAAGAGAGACCTAGGGACCATCTCCAAACTCCTGCTCCTCTCTCATGAGTACAACCGGCGTTCTCATTGGCTTTCCCTAGGGCTCTGGCTTGCCTCCATTCTTTAAGTGAACTAAAGCTATTTTGTGGCTTAGCCTTTTCCATTTTCTGAATTCTCTAACTTGTCCTAAAGTTGCCCACAAGCATCCTTACAGAATTTGTGACTGAATAGAACCTGTAAATAAATTTAATCAGTTTTGCACATAATTTTGGGGTGGGGTTTCAGGAAATAAGATAACTATATTTTAAACCCAATCAAAACACTTAAGTTTTGTACCCCATCCAGCAATAATAGATAAAACAATACAGATCCTATTTTTCTTCCCGAATTACAGTATCATTCTTTGTTTATACATTTTGAACTGAAATGGAACTAAAATAATCTGAAGACTTTGACATGAAGAATAAGGTAAATGTCTTAATATATCATTAATAAATGCCATGGAGTCATAATATATATCTGAAAAGTTTCTGGGCACATTCTCCCATTCCTTTTTCCTCTATTTCACTTCCTTGTGTTTCCTTGTGTTCCAGAGGCAGCTGCAAATAGAGATTTTTTGAAGTGTTGCAGAGGATAGTTTTAATGGAAGATGCATGGCTGATCCCATGCAACACTTTCAAACCTCAGTCCTGACTTCTTAATAACTGATTGGGAAAGGCCGCAGTGTTAACCTGGAATATAATGCACATGTCTAACCATTTCTTTTCAGTACAGACATTTGGGCACTGTGTGCTTGTGGCTTGGGAAGCCTGGCAATCTATCAGACTTAAAGTTGCTGCAGGTCTGGCTGCAGTATGTGTGCCCCTCTCTGCAAAGCCCTTTGGTGGGGGCTGGCAAAAGCCCCCATCTACAGGCTTCCAGGCTGGGATGGTATGCTTTGCCTGTCTATGTTCATGCATCAGTGCAGTCACTCTCCACAAGCAAAATCACAGTTGCAGCTGAGGGTCTGTGACAGCCCCTGTCAGGGTCCCAAATCACTTACAGCAATCTGAGTCTCTGAAGACCTCCTTTTTTTCCCACCATAGAGCCATGCTCTGGGCTGCTTGTCCACCACATGCTGCAGCAAGCCTCCTCGAGCAGTCCATATGCCCCTTCAGTTCATGGTCCCTCTGCTGCCACCATTTTGACAGTAACACCTTTAACTGGCACATGCAGGTCCCACCATAATCTGTCTCTCTCCCGGTCACTCTGTCTGTCGAAGCTCAGGAGCACTCTGGGTCTGGATCCTCTTAAAATGAGCCTTTTCTGCATTTTCCTTGGAGGGTGTTTGTAGGCTGATGAGAGACATAGCATCAAGAGGAGGGCTCCAGGTCCTTGCTTAGCTGCACACCCTGGTATGGTGATGTAAAGCTGCAAGGGAAAGTCACTTAATAGCAAAGCAGCAGGAGGGCAGTCTTGCCATGAAATAGGAGTTTATGTTGTCTGTTTTCAAATATGACATTTAATTGTCACTAATAATGTCACGAATGTCATGTCCCTACAATAATATGTGTTGTAGAGAAGTTTATCTCTGATAAAGGAAAGCAAAATATGTATTAGCCCTAGGGACATTACTGCATGCATAAATCTTGCCTTTGCAGTCTGGCTGGCACACAAGTGACGAGGGGCATAAGAGACAACTTGGGCCCAGAGGGCAGCTGATCCCTGAGGGAAGGGGCAGGAGAGACACGACAGAGGGAAATGGCTGAGAAAGGTCCACCCTGGTGCTGTCAGGGTGACTACCCTGCTTGCCTGCTCTTGCTTCCAGTGGCTGTCCCCCACCTCAGTTCCCAGAGCAAGTGTTTGAGCAGGGTGCTGTGGGAGCTGCTGTGATAGTGGGATTGCAGGCAGCAGGTGGGCATGCAAACCTATTCATTAGTTAGCTTTCCCAGGAAGCTCACAGGCAGCAAGGAAAGTTATGTCAGATAAAATTAAATACTCTCAAGAACCACTGCAGCAGTGGCTAGGTCCATGCCTCCAGGATCTTATCTTTGCCTCATGCAGTGGGCAGAATATAGACTTGAATTCTTGACTTTCCTGGCAGACAAGATAGCTGCAGAATACTTGGGATCAAGCTGGGGTCATCACCTGGTGACCTGCTAGAATCCACAGGGTCACTGGGTAGTGTGCAGACAGCAGTGGAAGAGGAGATATCCTGGTGCCTATTTCCTACCCAGCCCTCAGTGCTCAGCACACTTGTAAAAGCATCAGTGTCCTTGAGGTTCCTATTTCATTCAGATGTGTTTTACTTCTGCCTGAAGGTTGAGAGGAGAGGGATACTCACAGGTAGAAACAGATGGATACCCCTTAGGAATTATTTTTTTTAGGACTCAGGCTTCAAATACGCAGTTTTCTGAATCTGCACCTTTTTTTTTTTCTCAGATTTGAGGAAGTAGATATAAAGCTGTGCTAGGTAGAGCACAGGTGATCACCTCAGCAACCTGCCCCCCTGTGAAATTAAATGCCCGTCACCTCAGGGATGACCCTAAAGCAAGTGTGGAAGCTTACCTACGCATTTCTTTTGGTTTGAGTTTGGTTTGGGTTTTTTCCTGCAAACTTTTCCAGCTGTATGGATGTATGAGAGGCATTTTGCTTTCCTGACTTGCCCAGCTGATGGGACTTTCTGCTTTTTGTGTGGAAGGAGCACGAGAGAGGTGGTAGAGCCAGAATTACACAGACTGATGTTACCTAAGGAACAGGTAACTTGCAAATTACCTTTATCCCCTTAAAATATGTTTTAAGAATGGGGAAATGACTGTGTGACTGATTTGTAAACTGCATGACAAATATAACCTTAAAATGTTTTCTTTCCTGGTAATTGTCAGATGCTAAATAGGGAAACAAATGAGGATTCATGAAGATGTATGTATTTATTTCATACTTAATTATGCTAGCATAGAAATAGGAACGGACTTGTTCAGCTGGCAACAGATAACCACACTGCCCTGCATTATTTAGGATATAGGTATTCAGAACAATCAACTCAGACATTCTCCTCAGATATTTTTCTTAGTTTATGCAGAGATTCTACCTCAGAGTTTGAAGGAGGCATGTAATCAATCACTGCAAGACAAGAAATTATTTTATGAGAACAAATGGCAGTTGCCATGGTTTCTAAGAGGCAGAAACACCAAGGTCATTCCCTGAAAATTCTCCACATCCAGAGCCAGTGCAAGGACACTCCAGCACGTTGCTGAGGAAGATAACCCCCCCTTGCCCATGAATACGATCCTCCCATTTCCACTGGTATGCAACTTCCTGCTTAAGCCACAAAAACATTGATAAGAACACATGAGAAACCTCCAATGAGTCTAAAAACAGAGTCAGGCCTTGATTTACAATCCTGTGCATTTTCCTTGCTGTCTGCATTCTAGCTTCTTTGCCAGTCTGCTGTAAAGCTTGGCCATGCTTACTGACCATGGAGCTGCTGGAGCAAAACTTTCACCTGAAATAAATACCAGAGTAGCCCTGCATGGGAGTCCTGTCACATGGAACAAGCGAATGCAAAAAGCACCAAAGATGGGACCGTGCATTTGCAGTTAGGTTAGTTGGTGTTAGGTTAGTTGGTGAGGGGCTTGGAGCACAAGCCCTGTGAGAAGAGACTGAGGGAGCTGGGGTTGCTTAGCCTGGAGAGGAGGAGACTCAGGGGTGGGTGACCTTATTACTCTCTACAACTACCTGAGGGGGGGTTGTAGTGAGGCAGAGGTTGGTCTCTTCTCCCAGGCAACCAGTACCAGAACAAGAGGACACAGTCTCAGGCTGCATCAGGGGAGGTTTAGGCTGGAGGTTAGGAGGAAGTTTTACACAGAGAGAGTGATTGCCCATTGGAATGGGCTGCCTGAAGAGGTGGTGGGGTCGCTGTCGCTGGGGGTGTTCAGGGCGAGGCTTGACAGGATGCTTGGTTGCATGGTTTAGTTGATTAGGTGGTGTTGGATGATAGGTTGGACATGATGATCTCGAAGGTCTCTTCCAAACTGGTTTATTCTATTCTATTCTATTCTTAAAAAATAAAATGAAATATGGTAACAGCTACATTTCATGCACTTCTCTTCTGGATCTGAACTACAATGAAAAGTGTGATTCTTTCCATGACCAAGGTGTATTGCATCCATTACTGCTCCTGAATGCCTCAGTATTGACCTATGTACTAGCGAACCCAAAAAAAGACATCTTCAAACAGACACTCAAAATCCTGCTTTGTGACCCTCAAGCATCACACCAAAATGCCACCAACTCTTACACTAATGAAATACTAACCTGCCAACGCAGCGATTAGATGAAGTTTCCCCTTACACTGGAACTGCCAGGGCAAATTTAATTAGCAGGTAATAATATTCAAGCTGTTTGTTTAAAACCATGAGTTTTTATTCTGGCATGAATTAACAGGGGGAGGTACATGAGCCATTTGCTCTCACTTGTACAAACATGCAAAACTGTGTTCACATTTTGTCATACCAAACTACAGTGTACTGAACTTGGCTCATGTGAAAAGAAAATGCATGCATCTGTGATGTATCCAAAGTCTTATTAATGTGATAAACATATTTCTTTGCATTATGGGGAGTATATATGGTGTCTTAATCACCGGTGCCATAAAAACAATGACCCTTGAGTACTTTCTAATTTCAGTTTATGTCAATTTAAAACCATTTTAAAAATCTATCAAAGAGTAGAAGTGATGTAGGAAACATCTACATTTAAGTGACAGAAAAAACATTTTACAGTGACTGCACTGTGTGTATAACTGTCAAGCTGCCAAACCAGCATCTCAGCAACTGATCATATTGTGCAGAGGGAAAAATCTTTGTTATTAGATCACTGGAGAGTGTGCAGGCTGCCAATGCAACAAATTCCTTTCTGATGAGATTCCTAGAGCCAGATAGGCAAGAAGTCTGTAAGTGGAACGAGGCCTTTTTTGCTAACTTGTTATTCAGATCAGAAGAGATCAAGGAACTGCTTGAAACAGTCCAGCACAGAGCTACAAAAATGATTAAGGGAGTGGAACATCTTTCCTGTGAGGAGAGAGCGAGGGATCTGAGGCTCTTTAGTTTGGAGAGAAGGAGACAAAGGGGTGACCTCATTCATGTTTATAAATATGTAAAGGGTGAGTGCCAAGATGATGGAGTCAGGCTCTTCTCAGTGATGCCTAATGACAGGACAAGAGGCAATGGGTGGAAGTTGAGGCATAGGAAGCTCCATGGAAACATGAGGAAAGATGTTTTCACTCTGAGGGTGACGGAACACTGGAACAGGCTGCCCAGGGCGGGTGTGGAGTCTCCCTCTCTGGAGATATTAAAAATCTGTCTGGATGTTTTCCTGTGTAATCTGCTCTAGGTGATCTTGCTCTACAGGGGTTTGGACTAGATGATCTTTTGAGGTCCCTTCCAGCTCCTAACACTCTATGATTCTGTGATAACTTTATTACATAGAAAGAGAACTGAAGGTTCAAGGGACAAATTCTACAAGGGACTTAAGAACCCACAGTTTGCTAAGCTATGCTTTCAGCATCTAAATTCCCAACTACCTTGCTGAAACACTCCAGCACAACTGTCACCTCTACTGGAAGTCAGTTATCCTTCATGGCACCACAATTCTGCCATAAAGCTGCTTAGATGCACAGAGCTGTGTTTCTGCATTTGTACTCTTGCCTCACTGTAAACACATATTTAATTCACTAAGATTTAATTCCACCTGGACACGGACAATTCTGACTCCAACTCTTTCTTCACATAAAGTGTAATTGGCCATTGGAATGTGCTGCCCAGGGAGGTGGTGGAGTCACTGTCCCTGGAGGTGCCCAAAAAAAGGATTGGACATGGCACTTGAAGCCATGGTTTAGTTAGTCATGAGGTATTGGGTAATAGGTTGGACTTGATCTCTGAGGTCTTCTCTAACTTTACTGATTCTGTGATTCTGTGATTCTTTGGAAGATTTTAAAAGAAATGCAAATAAAAATTCCACAATGGGTAAATAATTAGGTATGTTCATCATCTGGTACTGGCAAGGCAGTAAGTGTATCCAACAGCTGTGACCCTGGGCTGGAAATCTGAACAACACCACTCTGTGTTGATCTAACTCTGATTCATTATCTGTCCTTGAAGGAATCATGTTGACCTCTCTGTGCCCTGATTTTCCTGGCTTTGAAATAACAATGATATGTTCCCACACTGAAACTATGTGGTTGGAAAGTGCTAACAATTATCCCTCTATGACCCCTTTGTGAAAGGCAGAAGGACCTCTTCTATGGGAGTTCAGATGCTGACCCCTCTTAATTTCCTCACAAATGTGTCTTTTGATCTGTTTTAATTTTCAAGCTCGTTGTATGACTCAGACGAGGTTCTACTTGTATTGCCTCAAATGATTTTTGATGGAGGAGATCCAATCTACATAGGTAAAAGTAGTTCAACTGAATGTATGTATTCATATCATCTGTGCAGGATTTACAATTGAAAAACTAAAACTGAAACTAAGAAAATTGAAGACAAAGAAAAGGAAAAATAAAAAGGAGAAAAGAAAAAGGAAATAAACAAAAGAATGAATAAAACCATTCAAAATCTGTTACTGAGATATTTTGAGGTTTAATTATCTTTATCTGTGGATGTCTAAAACCAAATAAATCAGTATTTAAGACTAGATTATTTTGGCCAATTAGCATTCACATAATTTGGAAATAGTAAGAAACAAAGCCTACAGTCTTCGGCTGTTGGTGTAACAAGCCCACAGATTATTGTGCTTTAAGCGTACAGAAATGACTATTTCAGCATAAACTTTCATTTTCAAACTTTAAACCAAATGATTTTAACTTCCTTAAGGAGTCTACAGGGAGCTTGTGCTAGGTATTTCAATGGTACCTGCTATGCCAGCAGAGTGGGTAATTTCCCTCTTTCTGCTAGAACACATGTCCCAAGTAGAATTCCTGCAGTTTTCTCTTGCTACATTTAAGATTCATATCAGTCTTCTGCACACTAAATCATATGGCTGTTCCATAGTCTGACACAAGCTGAGCTGAGAAGGAAAGGGGTATTTGTAGAGGCCATTTGTAGAGGCACATGTCATGTTGCCACTTAATGTTTAAAATGTCATTTAGGCGGTCTCTCTCTTTCCCTTTCACCATGGTACTACCATGGTGAAAGTTCTTGTTCTCAGTCTTTATTTTCCCAGTCCTTATTCCCTCATGTTTGTCCTCTTTGCCTTTTTTATTCTTTTTAAAAAGCTCTTAATTCCACAACTTATTCTTTCCCCCTAGTTCACTCTCTCTGGTGGCATCTTCTTACAGAAATAGTTCCCTTTTGAAGTATATGCATTTGCACAACTTATGACACTCCCCATGCCTTTTGCTCTGCTTATTTTCTCAGTGTATTTCCAACTTTCCCCTCCATGTGTCTTCAAGGCTGCTCCAATCCCTCCAGTCTGCCCAGCAGCAACTTTTCTCTCCCCTCCAAACCCCCACTCTCTGCTGATACTTGCTCACTCATGGGAAGAAGACAGTGAAGAAAAAAGACATACCCACAAAGCTTTACCCAGCCAGTTTTCTCTAAGATCTTACCTGAGCTGTAGCATAACAAACTGTTTTTCATCACCAATTATTTTTGCTCTAGTCTGAACTGATACAGAGATGTTTTTGGTTAATTTAAAATTAAGCATGTAAGTCCAATACTCATCTGATACCATGTTTGAGTATGTAGTTGATTTTTCTCAGGGAAGGATGAGAAATGAGCAGTGATATACAAAAAGCAATGAACAAAAATCCCAACCAAAACCAACTAACCAAAACAAAACCTTTCTAAACCACAAATTAAACCCAGTCCAGGTAAGGATTTGTGTTTCTACAGAATACCAAAAATATATGCATATAAATAAGTAACTTTTACAAAAATATGTATATACATGCTTTTGGTATATTCCTTCTTACTTCTGCCTGGTTATCATTTGCTTATCATCCATATGCACTAATTTCTTGCACAGATTACAACTTTTTGCTAAAATTACTATCCAGTAAACAACCATGAGGATGGGGGTTACGTGTTCACAGTAAAAATAACATAAAACCAACAAACTACATCTCCCACAAGAGATTATGGGCAGGAAACAAGGTTCTCTCCAGTCACCCTCAACGTCTGCACGACAGAATCAAATGTGATTTTCTCCTTCATGCTAATTTACTCTTGTCCTCTGCGATGGAATAGAAGTGAATTGCAAATATCTTGATTTTAATCTCAGGAGGGCTTCATGATGCTGTCATTTGCATTCTTTGGGCTATGAGATTTTAATAATTTAGACACCAGGGTAATTCATGCCTTCTCTCACCTTGGTGTTCTCCCCCGGCAGCAGCTTTGCAGTGATGTTTGCCCACACAATGTGCATGTGGGGAAGATGGTTTTGTGACTTTATCTATGTTGCAGCTGAGAGTAAAATCAAAGGGCACAAGAGACCACCTAGGTCTGCTAATATTAATGTACCTATTCTTGTGGGGCAAGGCTGGCAAAATGCCATGAAACAGCCTTGTACTAACAAATATCTTCTGATGTAATAGGTAGGGAAATGTGTTTTCAGTTCCTGCTTCCTACATCAGCAGAACACATCCTGTGGACCAAATTGAATTATACATAAAAACAAGGGAGAAGGAAAGAGCCAAGTCTATCTGCTTTATGTCATCCTGTAACATAGGAGACATCTCCCCATTTCTGATCAATAAAAATTAACTCAGATGAGTGTATCATATTAATGAAATAACAAATCCCCATAGTTAATAATTTAATCTTTTCATCTTTGTTTCCCAACTACAGTTTTGGTCAACTCAGCTTCAGCTGATTTTAGAGCCAATGACAAAATCCCTTCATGCTTCACACAGAAGCATTTTGAGAGTATAGGTAAGGAAGGTAGTGGAGTTACCTGGATGTAGAGCAAGAGTGGAACCCATCTGTAGCCATCGCCTGTCATATCTCATGTGAAGCTTAGGTTGGTAAAGAAGTACTGCTTCTGTGATCCAAGGCCCTGCATTCTCCTGTAGAGGTATGGAAATATCTTCTCATCACCTGAGTTGATGACATTATGTCAGACCTCAACAGCATATTCTACCATTTTATCCTCAATGGTGAATTTCTAGGATATTGTCAAGCTCCACTCTTACACAGTTGCTTCACCTAGCAGCTGGGCTTTTAAAAATTATCCTTCCTGCTGTGATGAGGAACTGGGCTGTGCCCACCGGTGTTGAATTAATTACTGCCTGAGAGGTGTAAAGAACAGCTGCAAAAGGCTGGATAACCCAGATGCGGTGGGAGAATGTTGGCAGGAGCAACAAGAGGCTGACTAGGAGCTGCTGGGAGATGAGAAAGCACAAGGAAAAGGCAATGTTTAAGACCTGTAGGCCTAGGGTTATATGAGACCTGTTGGTCACGTAGGACTTCAGGACCCAAAGAGTCATCAGGAGGAGCAAGAGGATGGGATATATTGTGCATGATGGATGTCCTGCCATCAGCAGCAGAAGAAAGGAAGGGTCAGGAGGCTGTATTGGAGCTGTTTGGGAGAGGCTAGAGTGAATCTAGGGTTTGGAACACAGATTGATCAGAGCTTTAGTGGTCCACAGCTAAAAGAGGTGAAGGTAGTAACTGACACTAGTCATCATGAGCCATCAGTGTGCACTTGCAGCCCGGAAAGCTAATCACATCCTGGGCTGCATCAAGAGAAGTGCAGCCAGCAGGTTGAGGGAGGTGATTCTCCCCCTCTACTCTGCTGTGGTGAGACCCCACCTGGAGTACTGCACCCAGTTCTGGAGTCCCTATTACAGGAAGGATCTGGATGTGCTAGAGTGTGTCCAGAGAAGGGCCACAAGGATGATCAGAGGGCTGGAGCACCTCTGCTATGAGGACAGACTAAGTGAGTTGGGGCTACTCAGTCTGGAGAAGAGAAGGCTCCAGGGAGACCTTATTGTGGCCTTCCAGTATCTGCAGGGGGCCTACAAGAAAGCTGGGGAGGGACTTTTTAGGGTGTCAGGTAGTGATAGGACTAGGGGGAATGGAGAAAATTAGAAATGGGTAGATTCAGATTGGATGTTAGGAAGAAGTTCTTCACCATGAGGGTGGTGAGGCACTGGAACAGGTTGCCCAGGCAGGTGGTAGAAGCCCAGGGAGGTGGTGGAAGCCCCTTCCCTGGAGGTTTTTGAGGCCAGGATGGATGTGGCTCTGGGCAACATGAGCTAGTGTGAGGTGTCTCTGCCTATGGCAGGGGGATTGGGACTAGATGATCCTTGAGGTCCCTTCCCAACCTAACAATTCTATGATTCTATGATCTCCCCATCATAAGCATTGTGAGCAGTGGTGCAGCCCCTGAGGGTGCCTCAGACACCAGCTGCCTCTCTGAGCTGGGCAGCAGGGGCTTTAGAGAAGCCAACTGAAGAGGTCTGCTGTCTAGTTTCCTTCTTTCCAGACTTGTCCTTTATGCTGAACTACAAAGAAAGGCTGCTACAAGTGATACTGCCCTATGGGTGCCTTCTGGGAATTCCACCCCACTGCCACTTCTCTTTGCCCTGTGGCCTATTACCCGATGTTACAAAGGAGAGCTCATGGCACAAACAATCTCCTCTTGTCTTGCCCTTTTACAGGCAGCTGTTCTTCTCCTGGCCTGCAAAGCACTTAAGCTGGCATTTATCCTCCATAACAAAACAAGAAATGTGTCCACCTTGGCCTCTGTCCAGTATTTTGTCCAGTAGCAGTGAATGGATTTGTGGTGGGTATGGCTGGAGGTCAGGCAGGATTGGTGGGAAGAAAGGCCATTTTTGACAACACAAATTATGGTGTATGCAGCTCCCTCAGTGCCTCTGACTCTCATGACTGCATTTCTGGAAGGCCATAATCATCTTATTGTTCCCAGCTCTACAGAAATTTCATTCTTTCTCTTACTCTTTCTTCAGATCTTAACTTACCAAAAAGCTAGAAACTATTTGGCCTTTCCCCTTGGAATATCCTTTTGTTTTGTTTTGCTTTTTTTAGTTCACCTGACCTGCTTTCTTCCAGAACAAAGCTTCAACCTGAAATGCCAGAAGTGGAGGGACACAAAGACCTGAAGCAAATGGAGATAGAATGAGGCTGATGAAGCTGAAACAAGACTGAACACTGATTATAGTTGTCCTGGTGGTCACTCCTTCACTCTTGCAATAACAAATTACCTCCTATAATGTTTCTGCTTTTCTGCTTGTCTGTTCAGAAGACAGTTGCTTGTCATTGGCAGAAACAATATTTTGACATTGGCTGGATATGCCACTCCCTGCTACCACTATGTCAAACTTCTTTCATACAGAAATCAGAGAGTAGGTTTCTATCACACTTACCTCTCCTCTGCTTTCTGTCTGCAGCCTGCTGTGTCTAGGCAGGGCCCTTTACCAGCTTAACTTGACAAACACAGAGAGACACTTCAAAATATGGACATGAGTATCCACAGTTCTCTGCTAGACTGGTTTGTGCTGACTAAATAACTGTTCTTCATCTATCTCTCCTCAAATCACTAAGCTTTGAAATTGCAAGAAGTTTTGTTAAGAACAGGAAGGACTCCTCTAGGTACTTCGTCTTGGCTTGATACCAAAAGCAAAGGGAATTAAGTAACTAATACTGGCCTGTAGATCCATGTTAGGCTACAGTGACAGGGCTGAGTATGGAAAATCACATCACTGTGTAAACATTAACAGCTCTGTCATATCTGTTGGAACAAGTTCACTAAAGTCATGGATTAATTCACAGGGTTTTCTTGTTCTGTAATGAATTTTTATTTAACAAGACTGTGTATATGCTGTGTGTTTCCAGGCCAAAAATATGTAATCTCCAAGTTAAAATATTGGAAACTCAGGCTCAGGAGACCCTTTGCTCTTGGGCCTTTCTTATAGCATCAAAGAGATAATTCCTTCTACTATAAAGTGCCAGAACTTTTTATGCAATCTTGACTCATCTACAGTGCAGGTTTAGGTTGTTTTTTCCCCCTGTAAATACCTGTCTCAATACTGTCTAGAAAGGTGTAAAGGTGATGAGGGACTGGAACAAGGCTGCTCAGAGAAGTTGTGGATTCCCCTTTCCCTGGAAGTGTTCAAGTCTGGGCTGGAAGGACCTTCAAGCAATCTAATCTAGTGAAAGGTGTCCCTCTTGATGACAGGGAGGTTGGAATTTGGTGGTCTTTAGAGTCTCTTCCAATACAAACCATTCTATTATTATTCTATGAACATCATTACACAAATGATGCAGAAGCTGGAACATTGTGGCTGACAGTTACTCTGAGGCTGAGTGCAAATACACAGCTCTCCTGTACATTCTTAATGGCTCATGTAAAAAAGATTATCACTTGCACCCATATTGTCATTCCAGGCAGAATTTCCATTAGCATGTGTGCCTTTTCACATTAAAATCCCAAAGGTATCTCTCTAGGAGAGTTTCTGTTCCTACATTCAGACTCCCTTCTCCTTATTCTAATGTGTAGTAATATGGTTTTGGTGTTCAATCACCCTACAGTCACTACAAGCACAGCTTCCAGGCCAAGATGTTACCAGGTGAAGACATTTATTACATTACACAGCAAAGTTATGTACTCTGTTAGAAAGCATAGGTGTCACGTCTTAATTGGTTATTTTCTACTGGCATGTGTGCAATTAAGACATGCAGTAGGCTAAAAGAACAAAACAACTTTTCAACACATCCAACCAAATTCTGCCAAGTCTTTCTCCTCAGTTACAAGATGCTTAAGTTCTTTTCTAAATCAAAGATAAAACATAACCTTCTCTAACTCCAGCAAGGGCAAATCTTCCCCTACATTTCCCCTTTTCCTTCTCTCAGTTACTAATAAGGTGTGCATTCCTAACTGAAGGGTAAAACATAGTTGGTCCAAGGCTATCCAAAAACAACCCTTCTCCTACACTAATGACTCTGTATTAAGACATCATGAATCCAAAACTTTAATGAAGTTGTCAAGCAGCCAGTTTGGGATACACTAGTGAATCTGTGTATGAATAAAACTGTTTAACTTAAAATCCCACATGCTGGGAAGAGGGGGAAAACAAATAGCAAGTCTGCTGTACCATATTATGCAGAGTTACTGCACAGAGAGAACTGAGTGCATGTTTGTCAGTTTCTCCTCTAAGCATTAGATCTGTTTAATGTTTTTCTATAGCCTTTCTCTTTTAGAAGCCATCACAACATTCTGCTTTATTACTGTTTATGAAATATGACTGTTAAAACAGTCTGGAACAAGTTGTGAAGATAGCAACGTGCCCAGAGGATGGGAGTAACAACCAGTTCTCTTCAAGAACCAGCAAAAGAGGAGCTCTGTGGTAGACCTGTAAGGTGGACTGGGAACACAGTCATTCAAAGGGGCGCTTTCACAGTGTCCTGTAAACCGATACTGACTTGTGTAAAGCATTTCATCTACAACTGTGACACTGAAGTGAAGTGTGATGAAAGCTAGAGTACAGGAGAGACCTTAGGACAGCAGCTTAACAATCAGTGGTAGTACAGCTCACTTTCATACACTAACCTACTGTTGCTCCAGTACAATGTGGAAGTTGCCTGTGTGAACTGGACCATTTTTATGGACCTCATCTCAGTGAGTATTCATGCTGATCTTGTTCTACCAGTCTAAAAATCATTATTTGTTGGGAAAGAGCATAACTGACAAATGCAGCTATGCTGTAAGGAGCCCCACATGCTGTTCTTGCATCTCTTGCAGTATGAAGGAAGCAAGAGGTTCTGTGATGCACAAATCTACAGTTGGGCTGTTACATCAACAAAGGTCAGGTGAGCATTCACCTTGTATGCAAAGTGAATAGCTACTGGTTTGGTGTGTGGTTTGGTGTGTATTTTGGTGCGTGTCCAGTCCCAAACAGAGACACCCCTACCTCCCTGGCTGTTGGTCTGATCTGAGCTGGTACTAGTGAGTGTGTGTAGTTTTCTTAGCAGTTTTGCTGAACACCTGCCTGAAAACAGTTTTAACTGGATTATGAGTAGAGTTGTATAGGAATCTGATTTGGGTTTACACAGATGAGTCAACCAAGGAATTTCCAGTGCATGGCACACTCTGTTGAAACATGGATAGGCTTATCATTTCTTTGCTCCCAGAAAGGATGAAGGGGCGACTGTTCCATCTTCAGAATCTGGAAAAATCCAATGTAGAGGGAAGGCCAAAGCCAGCCCATGAGGCTAACTCACAGATTGGCACTGGTTCTCCCTGAAAAATGAGACAAACCCCTTTAACATGGAGCAATTACCTCTCCTGCAAGGATGGTGCCCACTGCAGTTGGCTAGTCTTCTGTGCCTTAGGCGGGAGATGTAAAGTCTGCTTCTCACAGGTTTAGACTGGATCTTAGGAAGAAGTTCTTCAGTGCAAGGGTGGTGGAACTCTGGAATAGGTTGCCTGGGGAGGTTGCGGATGCCTCCTCCCTGGGGCTGCTCAAGGCCAGGCTAGATGAGGCCTTGAGCAGCAGAGTCTAGTTGAGAGGCAATCCTGCCTATGGTGGGAAGGTTGAAGCAGGTGATCTCTAAGGTCCTTGTCAACTTATGCCATTCTATGATACTAGTTCACCTATGACTTGAACCAACACAAATCCTTTTAAGCACCTTCAGTGAACTTGTGTTTTGCCATATATTTGACAGCAATGGTTAGTTCAATGAAGAAGCTTCATAAAAACCTACTTGCCAAAGCCTGTCTGTTTTGGCCAAGAATATAATGGCTGTGTCTCCAGTAAGCAGTGCAGCCTGAACATTCAGGCTGTCATGCAGTAGAGGGAAAGGGCAGCTCAGTCTTGCTTGTCAGGATGCTTTCTTCTTAGCCTGAGCCATGATTTAGACAAATGAAATGCTGCACTCTCACCTAAAACCTTAAGGGTTGTGGAAAAATACCTGTGGACAAATCCAGAAGAATTCAGCAGGACGTGCAGTTTATTTGATCTGTTATATATGCTTCATAGGTCTGAACGCTGTGTGTGAGACTGAAATTTGTGGTACCGATGCTAATCTCCGAATTGCAAAGGGAAAAATAACAGCAGCATACTCAGAGTGAATGAAGATTCTCTGGCTCACTGATGTCAGTAGCAACTTGAATGTTGCTTGTTCTACATGCAAGGATATTTTTTGGCTCCATGTTGAACAATGTAGATAGAAAGAAAAAATAATCTTGTATCTTAACATAGACTTGAATGACTAGTGTGTTTTGCTGAAAATGCCACACTAACACACTAATGCATGCTAACAATGCAGTGAGTTTGTGAAGTTTGAAACAGCACTAAGAAAGGACTAATGATGTGAGACAGGAAAAAAAAAAAAAGGAGCAATTTGTTTTTCTCAATGTAGGTGATAGACATTTGGAAATTATACATTAAACACTTATTGGAAGCCAGAACCTTCAACTGTCCGGCTGTCCTCCCCTCTTTCTAATTAAAAATATCAGTGGAATTGGTATACTTAATACCTTACTGTTGCCTTACTGTTGTACTGAAATCTTACAAGAGTTTCCAGTTCCTCTTTTTTAAGTTTTTCTGCTCAGCATCAGGCATATTCAAGTGGAAATGGAGGCAGAAAAATATGCACTCACCAGCATCACTCAGCGAACACAGGGGTGATGTCCAGGTCACAAGCCTACTGAAGTCTTCACAGGAGGGTCTCTACAGACAGGAAGACATGACCCCAGAGAGGGATTGGCTCTCCACTGCATTACTTTAGTATATGGTAAGATGAAAATGAATAGTGTTTGGGACCACTGATTGGCTTACAGATCCCTCCTGCCTCCCACTCTATTTCTTAAGGCTGCAGCTTTTGGAAGCTAAGCTGGTAGAAAGTCAAAAGGTGGAGTTTGACAAGAAAATTCTTTTGTAAGGAAAGCATTGATTGCTTGGAAATTGTGGTTTAGGATTTTATCCTTCCCCTTCCCTCCCCCCCCCCCCCCCCCCCCCCCAAAAGCATGAAACAGATTCAGCCTGACAATTTATTTAACTAGATAGAAATAATGATTAAGTCAAAAATGTTGCTCTAGAGCAAAAAATTATTTTTATTAAAAAATCTAGTTGATGGCTGCAATATGAAATAGAGTTGTGTCAGTCCACTTGAAGAGGTGAAACATGCATACACTTAGATTAATTTATGGCCTCAGCCAGTTCTGGCACCATTTAAGAAAAAAAAAAAAACCACACATAATTTAAAACTCAGAAACACAAATGTCATAAGCAGTGTGTATTTGTTGTGTGGCTTTTAAACATTGCTTCATGGCACTATACTGGTAAACAGAATTCTGCCCTGTTCAAGTCAAAGTCTTTATACTTGAATACCGTAGTGTAAAGCCTCCTAACCAGGCTGTGTGCTTCAGAAGCAGGACACAAGGTAGTTCCCAGCTGCCAAATTGCAGGGCAGTGTCATGGGAGGCAGCAATCTGCAGGTGTCCTTCCATACAGTGTCTAATTACTTGCGGATCTAAGTTCCTTTCTCTCAGGTAGCTGGCTCACTAGGACCAAACCTCTGTTTATTCCTTGTTTTTAACTTTTCTTTCCAATATAAAAAAAGACACACAGTGAAGAGTTAAACTAGGTACATAGTTGAGCTGCATCTCATCCTATCCATCCTGCAGAAACCTCCAGTGCATCTGCATGAAATCAGGGAAAGGGACATAACAGCCTTGTGTCCCAGCCCCATGGCTGCACAAGGCAGTCCTTCCTTTCTTCTGTCTATACCTCTCTGGTTACCTACTTGCATCTAGGAGTTTTGAAGTATATACACTAATTGGTTAGCAGGGAGAAACCTGAAAGCTCTTTTAACAGTGGTCAACTAAAACTTGGCAGCAGATTTCTCTATGATAGTGTAAGAAACCAATGAATCAATGAATCCCTTACTCTATCCATGAATCCTACCATATATCCCCTCTTCCCCTGTTGTAGAATTAACTGTTTGTTATAATTCAAGTGGTCATTTGTTAGTGGCTTCTGAATCCCCTGTAAGTATCCTTGCTTACATATGTGAATATGGATGTTGATATACATAGCAGATTCTAAATGTTTGGGGTTTGTTTGTGTGTTTGTTTTTAAACTTTGTGAATCTCTGCTGGAAATTAAATACAGTGCACTCAGGGTAACACAAATTCGTGCCTCCTGTTCAGGGCAAAACTTGATGAAAACAATTTGGAAGGAACTGCTCTTTCTTCTGATGCTGTTTTATTCTGCTGATTTATTCAGCTACTCGCCTCAGGACCTGACTAGATTTTACTGATAAACATGAACATGGAGGACAATTTTGCCTTTTCTCACAGAAGGGACTGATTTGTCTTCTCCAAGTTTCATTGCCCCTGCAAGTGAAACAAACACAAGGATTTCACATAAAGCTATGTCCAAGTTCCCACTCTTGTTCATTTAAGTAGTGGGGGTATTTAAGACTAGAGAGAAGCACAGTTAAAAGGTCAGTATGATGCAGAAGCTGCTTTAGGGGCTGCACCTGTTAGGGTCAGCACACACATAGCCACAGTGCCTTTGAAGGGGCAGATATCATGAGAAAGGTCTCTCAAGCCCTTTGGATGACCCTTCTGATTTCTGTGGCTTTGCTTCTCAGTATTACTTAGAAGAAATACATTTAAACAGCTTCCAGATGACTGGAAGCTGGCCAACGTGGTACCCATCCACAAGAAGGGCCGGTTGGATGAGCCAGGGAATTATAGGCCTGTCAGCCTGACCTCAGTGCCAGGAAAGATTATGGAGCAGGTCATCCTGAGTGCAATCACACAACACTTAGAGGATGGCCAAGGGATCAGGCCCAGCCAGCATGGGTTTAGGAAGGGCAGGTCCTGCCTGACCAACCTGATCTCCTTCTATGATCAGGTGACTGCCTGGTGGATGTGGGGAGGCCTGTGGATGTAGTCTACCTGGACCTCAGCAAGGCCTTTGACACCGTTCCCCATAGCAAACTCCTGGCCAAGCTGTCAGCCCATGGCTTGGATGGGAGCACACTGAGATGGGTTAGGAACTGGCTGGAGGGCCGAGCCCAGAGAGTGGTGGTGAATGGTGCCACATCCAGCTGGCAGCCAGTCACTAGTGGTGTGCCCCAGGGATCAGTACTGGGCCCCATGCTCTTTAACATCTTTATTGATGATCTGGACGAGGGCATCGAGTCCATCATCAGTAAATTTGCTGATGACACCAAGCTGGGGGCAGGAGTTGATCTGCTGGAGGGTAGAGAGGCTCTGCAGAGGGACCTCGACAGGCTGGACAGATGGGCAGAGTCCAACGGCATGAGATTTAACACATCCAAGTGCCGGGTTCTGCACATTGGCCACAGCAACCCCATGCAGAGCTACAGGCTGGGGTCAGAGTGGCTGGAGAGCAGTCAGGCTGAGAGGGACCTGGGGGTGCTGGTCGACGGTAGACTGAACATGAGCCTGCAGTGTGCCCAGGCAGCTAAGAGGGCCAATGGCATCCTGGCCTGCATCAGGAACAGTGTGGCCAGCAGGAGCAGGGAGGTCATTCTGCCCCTGTACACTGCACTGGTTAGGCCGCACCTCGAGTACTGTGTCCAGTTCTGGGCCCCTCAGTTTAGGAAGGATGTTGACTTGCTGGAACGAGTCCAGAGAAGGGCAACAAAGTTGGTGAGGGGTTTGGAACATAAGCCCTACGAGGAGAGGCTGAGGGAGCTGGGGTTGCTTAGCCTGGAGAAGAGGAGACTCAGGGGTGACCTTATTACTCTCTACAACTACCTGAAGGGAGGTTGTAGACAGTCGGATGTTGGTCTCTTCTCCCAGGCAAGCAGTACCAGAACAAGAAGACACAGTCTCAGGCTGCGCCAGGGGAGGTTCAGGCTGGATGTTACAAAAAAGTTCTATACAGAGAGAGTGATTGCACATTGGAATGGGCTGCCTGGGGAGGTGGTGGAGTCGCCATCACTGGAGGTTTTTAGGAGAAGACTTGACGGGGTGCTTGGTGCCATGGGTTAGTTGTTTGGGCGGTGTTGGATTGGTTGATGGGTTGGACGTGATGATCTTGAAGGTCTCTTCCAACCTGGTTTATTCTATGTATTCTATGTATTCTATGTATTCTATGAAGCCACTGTTCTTCTGTTCCTTGAACATGGCATAGGAATAAGTCAGCTAATACAAAATTCTTGAAGTCCTATAATCCTCATTGAATTTGTCAGGTGTGAGCTCTCTGTAATGTACATCAGGTTTTGTGCATATGTTTAGATGGTTTACCATTTGGAGCATTTATTCAGATCTTCTGAATGCCTCCTGAGGGTACACGGAATGTATTTTATTCCCATGGTTATCCAGTGCTTTATTCTGAAGACTTTTTGTCAAAACAGAAAAAAACATCTATATGAATTTTAATCATGAAGATGAATACAACTTTATCCAAAATGTCCAAATTGGAACTTTTTGTTGGACAAAACTGAAAAGATCAAAAGTATAATTATGGATTAGGATTAGACTAAATTAAATTTAGTTTAAATATCTTTGAAATATTAAATAAATCTTCAGATTAATATTGTATTTTAAAGTAGCTAGGGAGCCCTAGAAAGAAGTCTGGAATGGCTTTTCATTCTGTCCTTCATTGAGATATGAAGCATCTCTTTAAGGGCATGCTGAACAACCAGAGTGTCGATAGCCTTATTGAAATAATGAACCACTTTGAGGTTTTGGAACAGGCTGTCCAGGGAAGAGGTGGAGTTGCCATCCCTGGAGGTGTTCAAGAAGTGTGTAGATGTGGCACTTCAGGATATAGTTTAGTGGTCATGGTAGTTCAGTTATAGTGGGACTCGATGATCTCAAAGGTCTTTTCCAACCTTAATGATTCTGTGGTTTCTACACAGGCTGCTAGGGTAGGCAATTCTCTTACACGGTCAGACTTATTTTAGGGATTGTTCTGTGTAAAAATTTAACCCACATTTATCCACATGAAAGGAATTCCATTGTTATCCAGCTCTATCCAGCTGCAGATAGTGAGATATCAGAGGCAGAGAAAAAATATGGTTATGCATAAATTTGCTACTGAACTGCAAGCTATTGGTAACATACACTGAATGCATAGTAACTTTGTGACTACCTCAGAAAGGTTAATGTACAACAAACTCTGTAGATACATGAATATTTAACAAGAAAGGAAAATATTTCAGGATATGTTAAACAATGAAATGTAATCAACCCAGGCCTGGTAACTTTCAGAGAAGCTGCAGCACAAAGGTTTGCTGACACAGGGACATCACTAAGACATCTGGGGAACATAGAAGTCACAAGATAGCCATCAAATAGAATAGAATAGAATAGAATAGAATAGAATAGAATAGAATAGAATAGAATAGAATAGAATAGAATAGAATAGAATAGAATAGAATAGAATAGAATAGACCAGGTTGGAAGAGACCTTCGAGATCATCATGTCCAACCTATCATCCAACACCACCCAAACAACTAAACCATGCAACCAAGCATCCTGTCAAGTCTTGCCCTGAACACCCCCAGCGATGGCAACCCCACCACCTCCTCAGGCAGCCCATTCCAATGGGCAATCACTCTCTCTGTGTAAAACTTGCTCCTAACCTCCAGCCTAAACCTCCCCTGACGCAGCCTGAGACTGTGTCCTCTTGTTCTGGTACTGGTTGCCTGGGAGAAGAGACTAACCTCTGCCTCACTACAACCCCCCTTCAGGTAGTTGTAGAGAGCAATAAGGTCACCCCTGAGTCTCCTCCTCTCCAGGCTAAGCAACTCCAGCTCCCTCAGTCTCTCCTCATAGGGCTTGTGCTCCAAGCCCCTCACCAACCTTGTTGCCCTTCTCTGGACTCGTTCCAGCAAGTCGTCACTTAACACAAGGCTACTTTAAGAGAGTGAGAGACATTGAAGACTGTCTCCTACCCTTACCAAATTTTCTTTAAAGGTGATACAGTACTACTAAGTGACAGGAATTTGACCTCAAAAAATTTCCAAATAAAGCCTAGTTTAGAACTAACACATAGATTGCTCTCCACACTGCGTTCATAGATACACAGATTCATAGAATGGTTTGAGTTGTAAGGGACCTTAAAGATCATTTGGTTCCAACTCCTCTGCAGGCACACCCTCCACTAGACCAGGTTGCTCAAGGCCTTGTCCAGCCTACCCTTGAACACCTGCAGGCAGGGTATATCCATGACCTCCCTGGGCAACCTGCTTCAGCATCTCACCACCCTTACTGTAAAGAACTTCCTCCTAATACCTAATCTAAATCTATCTTCCTCAAACTCAAATCCATTCCCTCTCATCCTATCACAACAAGCCCTTGTAAAAAGTCCTTTCCCTGCTTTCCTGTCAGCCCCTTAAGGTACTGGCAGGCTACTATAAGGTCTCCCTGAAGCCTTCTTTTCTCCAGGTTGAACAGCCCCAAATCTCACAGCCTGACCTCATGGGCAAGGTGCTCCAGCCCTTTGACTTTGTTCCTAGCCATTCCCTGGACCCAATCCTGAAGTTTGATGACCCTCTTATGCCGACGACAGCAGAAGTGGGCACAGTACTGCAGGTGGGGTGTCACAACAGCAGAGGGGGAGAATGATGTCCATCATCCTGCTGGTCACACTGATTTTGATGCAGCCCAGCATACCTCTGGGCTGCAAGCGCACATTACTGGCTCATGCTGAGTTTTTGTCAACTGACACCTCAAAGTCCTTCTCCTCAAGACTGCTCTCAAGATGCTCATCACCCAGTCTGTTCTTGGGATTCCCCTGACCAAGGTGTAGGACTTCACACTTGGCTGTGGTGAACTTCATGAGGTTGGCTTGGGCCTGTCTTTCAAGCCTGTCCAAGTCTCTCTGGATGCATCCCACACCTCCAGCGTATCAGCTTAGCTAACCACACAGCTTGATGTCATCAGCAAACTTGCTGAGGGTGCACTGAATTCCACTGTCCATATCACTGACAAAGATGCTAAACAACACAGGTCCTGGTACCAACCCCTGAGGGCTGGCACTTGTCACTGGTCTCAATGTGGACACTAAACCATTGACTGCAGCTCTCTGAATGTGGCCACCCAGCCAATTCCTTACCTAGTGAGAGGCCCACCCCTCAAGTCCATCATTTTCTCTTGCTCTTCCCTTACCCACTGATGCTGTAACTCCACCATAGAAAGCCATCAAGCTCATCATGTACTTGTCCTTTGTGAATCCATGCTGGTTACCACCAGTCACCTCTTCTTTATCTTCCGCAGGCCTTAGCAAAGCCTTCAGAAGCATCTGCTTCATGGTTTTTGCCAGGCACAGAGGTGAAACTGACTGGCCTAAAGTTTAGGATGTATTCCTTTTTAACCTTGTTGAGGATGGGGCTTATATTCCCCCTTTTCCAGTCAGCATGAACTTCACCTGATTGCAAATATGATGGACAGTGCTTTGGGACCTTCATCTGCCAATTCCCTCAGAACCTGTGGGTGGATCTCATGGGGCCCCATGGACCTTCAGATTTTTTAGATAGTCTCAATTTTAATCTTCACTAATAATGGAATGATCTTCCTTTTCCCACTTCTAACTTTGTTTTCTGGAGCTTGGGTAGTGCAACTATAGCCATTGCCAGTGAACACTGAGCAAGCACCTCAGCCTTCCCAACATCCCTCATGACCAGGTCTCCATTTTCCCTTTGGAGAGGCCCATAGTCTCCCTAGCCTTATTTTGTCACTGATGTACCTGAAGAAATTATTTGTGTTCCCTTTTATGTCCCTAGCCAAGTTTAATTCTATCTGTGCTTTTTAGTGTATATTAGTTGCTCTAAAGAAAGTCTTCCCTTTTTTTGCTGCTGCTGCTGCTATTTTGTTTCAAATTAAGTTGATAGAACTTACTACCTACTGTTCTCTGAGTCCTGGTATTGCAGTGTGCAAGACAGTCTAATCTGACCTGTTCTACATGATTTTTTTATTACTACTAGTCTGGAAGACATTTGCCTTCATGTCTTCACATGCTATACAATTATCACAAATTGCTTCTTCCTCTGTATACCCAACCACCCATTTTCACAGACTACCTGAACTTATTCTGTAAAATATACCTTTTTAGGCACAGGTGGGGTTGTTTGTTTTTGTTTGATGGGGTTGTTTTTTTGGTGGCGGTGGGTTTTGGTTTGGTTTGGTTTGGTTTGGTTCGGTTTCTCTCCTCAGTGGCTCTGTACTTCTGTGGAGTGCTGAGCTACAACCAACCTCCAGTGAATGAGCTATTTACACAGAATGGTTTACTTTAATCCTTACTTGTCATCTTTTGTTTAATAAAATTCCTGTTATGGTGGTTTGTTCAGGTTCTTCCTGAATAGCCCATTTTGGTCTATGTCTTCCTGATCACAATGAAGAAAACTTTCCTCATGTTGTGAGGCAGAACATAAATATGTCTCCAGCACACTGCAGCTATGTGGTAGTTCTGCTCAAGAGAGCAATTTCATAGCACAAGGCAAGAGGATGCAGCCTTTTCATAGTCCATACAATAGAAAACCTAACCAGTCAGTATTGTCTGTTCTGAGAAACAATAACAAACAGAAAATCTCTATCCACTGATTTGTGTTCTGACAATTTTTCTCTAGGAGGCAGTGTATCTAGAGGTCACTCAGTCCAACCCTCTTGTTGAAGTACCAGCCAAGTCATCCATGGATTTGTCAGTCTGGGTCCTGAAAAACTCCAGGTTTGGAGGAAGGCAAAATAAACTTGCCACAGCCTACTGTCTGTGATCAGAGAAGTGTCAGCTGTCACTGCAGGGGCACTTGTTAACGTCTTTAATAGGTTTCTGAACTCTAGGCTTCTGTTTCTCAAACAGGAATGTAGTGGGCTGAAATTTCTCATTGCAGCTTAATTTTAAAGGCATAGCCTGAAACTGCCACAGGGAAATTTTAAAGTTGAGTCCTACAACTTGCTAGTAAGTCCGACACAAAAATACAACAGACATTAGATGTAGATCAGAGTATAGTAAACCATTTTTTTGGGTGATCATTCTAATGGCTTCATTACTGATGGTATTTCAGATTAACTCTGTGAAAGCCGACACACAGCTGTGTCACATCATCTATTGGTAGTGATTGAAAAGGATGGGTTTCCACCTGCAGTGATACAAACGGTGGTAAAGGCAGGCTAGGAAATGTGCTAGCAACAGTTCTGCCTTGATTCTGTCTCTGTTGCACAACGCAGCTGCCCGATCTTAAGGTAAATGAGTGTAGTAGCTTAAGGAGATGAAGGTTCCCTAGAGGTGTCTTTAAAAGGCATTTTAAAATGAAAACATGGAACTTTTTTCACTCTCACTTCAACACAGGCACAGGGGAAAGGAATATATGCAAAAGCCAAAAGGAAGGAAGAACATACCTATGAAGTATAAAGATAAATGAACACTATATTTCAGACTGGACTAAGTGTTCTGTTTAGTTTAATGTTTCAGGCATCAGACATACCAGATACTTAGGCAATACATCAATATGCTAACTAATACAATGGCCAACAAGCTTGACTGTTGTGATCACTTTTGTGCTCAGGTATGCAGCAATCAGTTTTACACAACCAGTGGATATGCTGCACTGTAAATACAGGTAAGCAGATTGCTGATTTCAGTAGCGCTAAAGTAGTGCTTTTAGTACTTGTGCACTTAGCAATGCAATCTGAAAACAGAGGTGAGCATGTTTAATTCCATCAGTGCGAATGCTGGGTGGCCCCATCGAGGGACTGAAACCTTGTTTCTCTGACCATGTCTCTTCATTTGGAATTACCTGGAGTTAGCATTATTTTTTATCACCTAAAATGGCTGGCAGGAGATACAAAGCCCCACTACTTTTGTGAGTCTGTGCTTCTTCAGAACAGGATGACACACAAACACTGCCATTTCATTTCAGTCTTTACCTCAAAGATATATTTGATAATGATGAAGTCTAACTTCTCCATTACCTCTAATAGTTAAGTTACAACTAAAACAAACCAGTATTTTTATCCTGAATTTCTTTGAGTCTAGTAGAAAATGTAGAAAAAAGTCTGCATGTTCCAACCTGAAACATTGCAAGTGCAATGCTCTACTTGGAACACAGCAAAAATAAGACTAAAATGGACTTTAAAATGTTGAAAATTAGTTGGAGGAATAATGATTGACAAGACAAAGACTGCATAAGCTTTTCTCAAATCTAGGTAAGTTGTTAAACTGTCTTTTCTTTTATCTTGAAAATACTTTTTCTACTTTTTTCTTTTCCCCTACACCTGTAAAACACTAGTTCCCAGAAAGATTAAAGGATCTCCTGCTTCACTGAGAGTACTAATATGAATATGAAATTATACAAGCAGGATTACTTGGATCAAGATCACTTCAGTACTGGATCTACATATGCTATTCCCATATTTATTGCTTTATGTATTATCTATTGATGGAACTTTTGATTAAAACAAAAAAAAACATCCAAACATGGGATGACTGCACCTTTCTTCCTTAAAAGACTGACACATGGAGGCTATAATCACAGAGTAACCAGCAGAAATGCTCCATCAGATTTGGCTTGCACAATCCATCCAGCTGACCTTGGCAGAAAATGCAGAGATCTTCTGTACTCCTGGAAGGTAATACTAGATGTGCAATCTGGCTAGACAAGTGGCTCAGAAAACTTTAATCCACAAATCATCTTCATTTGACTATAATTCATGCAAACATCTGTAATTCACAGAATTGCTTTGGACAAGACAGAAATCATCTGCTCATGTTAATGTATTCCCAGGTGAAAAACGCTTGGCTTTGTAAAGTGAAATGAACTGCCTCAAACATCCCACACATTATTGACATGTAAAATTCATGCTGGGGTGTATTAGAAGGGGTGTGGTTAGTATGTTGAGAGAGGTTCTCCTCCCGCTCTGCTCTGCACTGGTGGGGCTGCATCTGGAATATTGTGTCCAGTTCTGGGGCCCTCAGTCAAGGACAGCGAACTGCTTGAAAGAGCCCAGCACAGGGCCACAAAAATGATTAAGGGAGTGGAACATCTCCCTTATGAGGAGAGACTGAGTGGGCTAGATCTCTTTAGTTTGGAGAGAAGGAGACTAAGGGGTGACATCATTAATGTTTATAAATATTCAAAGGGTTAGTGCCAAGAGGATGGAGACAGGCTCTCAGTGATGCCCAATGACAGGACAAGGGGAAATGGGTGGAAGTTCCAGAGAAACATGAGGTTAAAATTTTTCACTGTGAGGGTAACAGAACACTGGAACAGGCTGCCCAGGGGGGTTGTGGAGTCTCCTTCTCCAGAAATATTCAAAACCTGCCTGGATGCATTCCTGTGTGATGTGGTGTAGGTGATCCTGTTCTGGTGGGGGTTGGAATAGATGATCTTTCGAGGTCCCTTCTAGCCCTTAACATTCCATGATTCTGTGATCTGCAAGTCTGCTGAGTGCAATTGATCCCTGATCCCACTGTCTATACTATTGATAAAGACATTAAACAGCACTGGACCCCATACAGACCCCTGAGGAACAACATTGTCACCCATCTACAACTGGACATGGAGCCATTGACCACTGGTCTCTGAATGTGACCATCCAGTCAATTGAAGGGCAAGTGTCAGGAGGATGCAGCCAGGCTCTTCTCAGTGATGTCTGAAAAGAGGACAAGGGCCAATGGGTGCAAGCTGGAGCACAGAGGTTCCACTTAAACATAAGGAAAAGCTTTTTACTGTGAGGATGACAGAACACCAGAGCAGGCTGCCCAGAGAGGCTGTGGACTCTCCTTCTCTTGAGACTTTCAAAACCTGCCTGGGTGCACTCCTGTGTGTGATCCTGCTCTGGCAGAGGAGCTGGGCTTTCCAACCCCTAACATTCTGTGATTCTGTGATATTTTTCTGTAATTCACAGTCCAGCAAAATACATGTCTGGGTCCTAAAATAGACAACTTGCTGACAAACTGAACTGTCATCCCACTGCTTGATGGAGTGGAAGAATTCACATGTGTGCCAATTTCATCTGAGGAATAAGTCACTGCAATCCTCAGGCCTGTATCCAAGCCTGTACAGTACTAATTTGTGCAGTAAGCAAAAACTACAGATGTGAATTTCAGATTGAGGCCAACATTTAACCAGTTAGCAAAATCCTACCTCTATGAAACTACAAGCTACTATCTCCAAAAGTGTTCAATCCTTGCTTTTCTTTTTTTGGGGAAAGAGTCATGTTATACAAGACATTTCCAATGGAAGAGTAAACAACAATTTTCTGATAGGTTGGACTGCATGCAGTTCTGGGCATCCCAGTGAAGGAGAGACATGATCATACTGGAGTGAGTACAGAATGCCACCAATCACGTTGTCTTAGAATCACAGAACGGCTTGGATTGGAAATGACCTTAAAAATCCCTTTCATAGGCCGGGACAGCTTCCACTGGACCAAGTTGGTCAAAACCCCATACGGCTTAGCTTTGAACACTTTCAGGAATGGGGCAGCTACAGCCTTTCTGTGCAGAATCACAGAAGCATTCAGGTTGGAAAAGACCTTCAGGATCACCAAGTCCAACTGATAACCCTAGTCTGCAAGGTTCACCCCTGAACCACATCCCCAAGCACCACTTCCAAATGACTTCCCAGCCTCAGCAGGGAGTGGTTTTTAACCGGAATAGCATGTTTATAAGCTTGTGATAAGATCTAAACTCAGTGAAAGTTATTCTTTCAGACTTTGCTTCAAGCAATAAAATGTATGTGATACCCATTTCCCTGCAAGCTTTTTCTTTGTCTCCGTAAAAGGTGCCAATAGTAACATTTTAAGAAACCTAGTGGAAGACAGTGGGTTTGGACAGATGTTCCATCTTCAAAGGCTTCTAATTTTCCAGCTCCCAATGACTTTGTCTAAAATCTTCCATGGATTCGAGTACTTAATGAAAAGCCCTGTATGCAACTGTTGCTAATCACAATGGATCAAGATGATCTTGAAGGTCTCTTCCAACCTGGTTTATTCTATTCTATTCTAAGTTAAAAAGTCTGTCTTGCAGAATCAGGGCTATGCTATATCACTAGGGCCTGAATACAGATACTTCTTTGCATCAAACTGGAAATAATTTCTAACCTGGCAGTTGGGCAGGATAGACTGTACTATGGTTGAAAGACCCCATGCGAGTGCAAAGCAATTCTGTGGCATGCTCTGACATGTTCCCTGGTTTTTTCTTTCAAAAAGTGTTACAGATATAATGTAAACAGAACTTCATACAGGAGTCACTTTCTGTTTTATCCATAGGAAAGGTCTTCCTTTGTCCTCAGTTACAATATTGTCCTCAATATTACCTCATGTGGTTCAACGGGTTCAGGTGTTCAAGAGGGGATTGGACATGGCACTTGGTGCTATGGTCTGGTAGGCATGAGGTCTTGGGTGACAGGTTGGACTTGATGATCTTTGAGGTATTTTCCAACCTTGTTGATTCTATGAACAAGGCCAAGTGCAAGATCCCGCACCTGGGTCAGGACAATCTTCATTATCAATACAGGCTGGAGGATGATGCAATGGAGAGCAGCCCTGCAGAAAAGGACTTGGGCATACAGGTGAATGACGTGCTGGGCATGAGCCAGTGATGTGCACTTGCATGAAAAGAAGCATGTCCAGCAGATGGAGAGGTGATTCTGCCACTCTGCTCACCTCTGAGACCTTACCTAGAGGAAGTCTATTTCTGGGGCCCACAACACAAGAAGGACAAGGGCCTGATGGAGCAAGTCCAGAAGAGTGCCACAAGAATGATCAGGAGCACCCCTCCTAGAAAAGGGTAGATTTAGACTGGACACCAGAAAGAAGTTCACTATGATCTTGAAGGTATCTTCCAACCTGGTTTATTCTAGTCTAGTCTAGTCTAGTCTAGTCTAGTCTAGTCTAAATATGAGGATGGTGGAATACTGTAACAGGTTGCCAAGGGAAGTAGTGAGGCCCCACCCCTGGAAACATTCAAGGTCAGTCATGGTGGTGCTCTGAGCAATTTGCTCTTGCTGGGGATGTCCCTGCTTACTCTAGGGGGGATTGGTCTAGATGACCTTTAAATGTCCCTTCAATCTTGATGCCCTCTATGATTCTATGATTTCACCTTATTTTTTTCCAGGTCTTAGATTTAAAGGTCTATCTGATCTCTCTTTGCTGTCTGTGGCCTAGTAGACAAAGCATTTCTTGGTGAAGGAATGCATTGGCTTCATTTAATTTTGGCTATCAGCATGCTTTGTGGCTTTGGGCAAAGTTATGTCACTGCCTGAATCGCCTTTGTAAAGTGGCAGTGACATTAGCATCCTTCAGAAAAGGCTTTCAGATGTACTCCATATAGGTCCTATTGAATAAGAAGTGAATACACTACGCTTTAGCGCCAAAGATGCAGCTTCTCTGCGCCTGGGGAGATCAAAAACTCTCTGACATATGAATGGATTGCAGTAGAGATAAGAACATATTCATGTCATCATACAAGGCATTGGCAACATTTCCCCAACACTGCAACTTTCTTATTGCCAATGCTCAGTAAAGGCTTACCGAAACTGAAAAAGGTGTGGGATGAGGTAGGCAAAATAATTAAGAAGAGAGGACATAAATTATTTTGGCTTCCTTATTATAGTAAATGTTTTGCTTTGTTAGAGGCTATGACTTCTCTCGATAAATACACAGGAAGGTAGGAGTTCTGAACTAAAAAAAAAATAAGAAGAAAAAAAAAGTGAGAGTAAATTAAGTTAATTAACCAGTGTTGGCATGGGAACAAATGGGCAGTGCCCATAGAACCAAACCAGAAATGAAAGGCTTTCCCTTCCAGACTAGTGAGGTTGTGTGTGCTTAGGCTAATAGCATAATGAGATCACGTGGAAGTGCCTGGTTGCGTTATAAACAGTCTTGTGTGATGTGGTTACTCGTGACACCCAGGAAAGGTCTCAGTGACAGGAGAAAATGTGCTGTGGAGTTCTATTTTCTGTCTCACTGAGTCTTCTGTTAGCTATTCCTTCTCATTCCCCACATCCACACTAGCCTTCTACCTTCATCTGTTTGCAGAAATAAAACTGAACTGAGCAAAGACAAAATAGGAGCATCCAGACCCATGCTGTAGTAAAGATCACTGCGTGGTAACATTTTTTAATAGCCTGCTCTAAAAAGGACTTGGGTAAGGGAGGCACAGAACTACTTAAATAAAGTTTTTAAGCAATAGAAGAACTTGGAACAAATGGTAAAAGCTTTTCACTGTAATGAAATCCACTGGAAATGTAATTTTTGAATGTCTCATCCAGAAGGAAAATGTGTCTGTTTTCTCAGTGTTGAATTATTTGTACTAATCCTTATAGAACAGTCTTGTGCAATGACTAGGATTTTACTTTCCCAGTTGATAAAATAAAAAGCAGATGGGATAAATGTAGCTGCCACAGATGTGGCTGCTATTTCTTTATAATCTGCCTGCCTTTGAGTGAACTGTAACATAGATGGTGAGGCGCTGGATTCTGTCCAGTAATGAAAATCTCTCCTCAAAGCTACAGCGTGTTTTCAAGCTGTAAATGTAGCCTGGGCTCTGGGGAAAGAAAAAAAAAATGCTTTCAGAATCATATTTAACTCTGTCATTGCTGGCTTTACAGCACTCTACCTTCACCCTAAGCAGCCAGGGCATTGGCTGTCCCAGCAGGTGTGTGAGGAGCCTGCTCATGTAAAGAACGGAAGCTCATAATTCCATCCCTGCCCAAAAAGGTGTCACAGTATGAGAAGATGAGAGGCTGGAGAGTAAGGAGGTAGAGCAAAGAAAGCATGTTGGACATATTTGTATAAATTCAATAATGAAATAGGAGGCACACTGAAGGGGGAAAGGAGGGAGAGATGAAGGTGGGGAGAAGGAGGGCATTTTCCTTTCCAATTCCATATCAAAACTAGAAAACACATGGAAACTTAAACACTTTCATACTTGAAACAAGGTGTGTTTTTTTTTCATATGACACTTAAAGGCTTGCCTATAGAACAGTCAGTCTTACACCTGGATTAAATTTAATAAAGGTAATTTTGTATTTCCTGTACTTCATAAATTAGCAGATTAGCATCGCAACATCCTTTCCTTGGCTGAGTGCCACTACTCCACTGTGAGGTGCCTCAAAAGAAAATGCAGAACCCTCAGTAACTGGTCACTATCGAGCAAGTTGTTGGATGGGGAACTTTCCTCTTCACTCCTGTCATTTAATAATTGAGTTATGCTCTAAGCACAGGTGATTGTGTACAAAGATCTTGGTGCATCTCTGCTTCCATGGGCTGTGTCAGAAATTCAGAAAATATGTTTTTGTAACCTTGTTGAGTGCTCTTCATTATCTTCCTCTTTCCCAGACCACCCTGGCTGCAGTGGTGATACAGAAAAGCCTGTCTCATCAGCCCAGCCTGAGAGAAATGCGCTCCCTTCTATTCATCCAGCTGTGGCAGGGTTGGAGCCCTGAGCAGCTGGAGCAGTTTATTCTCTCCACAGCATCACAGAATGAAACCTGTGAAGATGGAATGAACCTTGTCTAGAGGACATTTAGCCCACCCTTCCTGCTCAGCACAGGTTGCTGAGAGCTGTGTACGGTAGTATTTTGCTTTCCCTCACTGGTGGAAACTCCACAGCCAATGACATCAGACAACTGTCTAAGCAATCAGTGTTTCCCACTAGATTCCATGGTTTATGTTAAGTCCCTTTTGTTTAGTATTTCCTAATATGAAAGTCCTCCAGCAAGAACAAAACTACTTCCCCCTTAATCTCAGGGCCTTGGAATTCCTGAAGCCTGACACAAATTGCCATCAAATAAATCCCTGCTCCACACAGTGAGAGGCCCAGATTTTGCTTGAGATGTCCTCTACTCCCAATGACCTTGTTGAAATCATTCTTTATTACATTCACCCCCCTTCCTGGATTAAACTTGAGGTGAACTTTGCCTCTCCTGAACCCATCATTCCACAGTCAGATAGAATCTCTATATTCCTCTGGGTCATCTACCATTGCTTCTACCTCCTGTACACCTCTTTTTTATGTCTGAGTCTAATCTGGAGCTCCTTGCTCATCCATGCAGGCCTCCTGCCCCCTTTGCTTGGTTTCTGCTTGTTGACATAGACCATTCTTGAGCTTTGAGGCAGTGTTCCTTGAACACTAACCATCACTCCTGGAATCCTCTTCTTTCCAGGGCTGCCTCCGATGGGATTTTTCCAAGTAGATTCCTGAATGGCTTACAGTCTGCTCTCCAGAAGTCCAGGGTTGTGATCCTGCTGTTTGCTCTGCTAATTGATTTTTGGATCCAGACATCTACTATCCCCACAGTCACTGCAGTCAAAGTTGCCACTGATCCTCATGTTCCCAACTAGTTCCTCCTGGTTTGTAACTGTCAGGTTCAAGCAAGCAACTCTTTTCTTGGCTCCTTGATCACCTATGTCAGGAAGATGTCAACACACTTCAGAAACCTTTAGGACTGCTTTTGTCCTTCTGTGTTGCCCCTCCAGCAGATATCAGGGTAGTTCAATGCCTCTGGATAGGTGAATGTGAGGTTTCTTCCAGTCATTTGATCAAGTTTCCTTTTCTATTTCTTTCTCTTGAGCAGTGGTCTCTGTAGCTGATACCCACTGCAATAACTCCCACACTGGCCTGCCCCCTAATCCATAAGCTCTCAAGTGGCTTTTTGCCTGTGCCCAGGCGGAACTCCATGCATAGGCCCTGCTCACTCACACAGGCAGAACGCAATAGTGTGTTTTGATACAATAATGTTACATGCAGACTTTCAGATAAGCGTAATATAGGCTATAAAGTATATGCAGCTTTGATTATGGGTCCTCTATATTTGGCAAGATGACATCTGCATTTAGATATTTGTGGAGGCCAAATATTTCACTTTTCAATAACCGGATTTTAAGTGAAATCCTGCTGCCGACATAAATTATAGCTCATGTCTGTGGTTCTGTGTAAATAAAATGTGCAGCTATTCTGTTTTGTTTTTTTTTACAGCTTGTAGGTAGCCTTAGAAAACAAATATGATCCTAAAGAAGGAACAGAAAAAGCAATACTGATATTATCTGAATATATCAAATTTGTTCTATGTGATTAATGCCTCCATGAAATCGTGGAAGGGGTCTTCCATTTTAATGTTGCCCAGAGGACATGTGATAAGAGGTATTAAGATGGCATGAATTGCACAGTGAGGACTTCTGCGTGACTGTGAAACTGACCTGACTCTCAAACATGCCTCTACACAGCATGAGGAATTTAATGACTGAGTTTTGTCTGTGGCAGTATCATCAGCACCCATATTATGGGATCCTGCAGGCAAACACAGTTCCTTTGCTTGCCATATTTGTTTTGCACAGACGTTTCTAAGGCATACATCAAGATCTTCTCACCTGTGGAACAGCTGCTTCATGGTTACAACAATGTGTCCATTGAAGGCACCTACATCACCTGTGATTCCCCACATCCTTTAGCTGAAGAGAAGGGGACAAACACTCATTTCAAGAGTCTTCAGTCTCTGGGACTTGCCCTTTTTACTGTGCCAGTATACAGTTCTCTGAAAAATTCAGCCCTGAAATAAGTCTGTCTGACTTCTTGTCACAAGCTGTGTCATCATATGCCCTAGCAACTTGTCAGGTAAGGTAGGCAAAGATGTAAAGCTATGAAAACCATGTAATTCATCCTGCTGCACTATTGTTTCTCTATCTGTGATATGGATTAACAGACATACCAATCAAAATGCTTTGGAAAAATCTTCTGTATAACAGAAAACTTGTAATAATTACTTGAGCTGTTAAGCTTTTGAAGGATGAGGAGTCATGAAGGAGTCCTCCCTCCTATGCCATCTGCCAGCATCCCCAAATTTGTCCTGGTTTGGGCATGTTGTCATGTCCTCTTTCAGAGGTGTCTTTGGAGTTAGTGCATATTGGCAATTAACATGCTGGGAATTGCTGTTTTCAGTCTCAGCTCGTTTTCTGGGAGTTGCACCATTCACTTCGTATGCTTCACTGGGCCTACGGCATGTCAGCTCTGGGCCTTCCTCTTCTGACAGTCAGGATGTACCAATGCTGTGGTGCACAGCCAGCAGCTATGAGCTGGTTTAGTCCTGACTGCTACCCTGCATCAGCATCAGTGACAAGCTTTCTTGGCCAATAGTATTTCAGGTTGTTCTAGGCAGATGTGCTGGTGCATCGCCAGTGCTTACTCACTGTACTGTAGTTCAACAGCAGAAATAACCTGAAGACAGACCCCTTCTAGTTTATCACTGACTTTTCGAAGCTTAATCCCAAAATTCTTTTCTCTCTCTGGACATCTCTGTAGATCTACCAAGAAACTGTTTCAGGATAAATATAGTGGAGCTAAATTACTGAAAACCTTCCCCCCCTCCACCACACACACACAGTGTGTTGGTGCTATAGAGTCACTGTCAGAGTCAGAGGCAGCGCCATCCACACTCACAACCAATCAAAGCTACAGAGATAATTAAAGCACAATAAAACCTTGTGGTAAGGCTTGACTAGAAGGTCAGAAAAACAAAATTTTGTGGATAATTGTTGCTACTTAATGTTACTCAGTGGCTTTAAAATATGTAAACACTAAAAACTGTAAGAGTCTGCTGCAGTCAAAATCAATTGCTCTACTACCACTCACGCCTTCAGGAATCAAAAGAAGGAAAAGAAGGTCTTTGACAACTTTTTTTGTTAAGGAGGTACAGCAGAAGGTTAATGTTGAAAAATATGCTTCATCAGCAGCTGACCAGTGGCAGCTAGAAGTCCAGGACATTTGATTCCTCTGTGTCTTGTAGTCACTGCTCTTTGCAGGGTATTTCTTGTCATACAGAGGAATCAGTGCTGTTGATTTGCAGTCAGCTTTGGGGGTAACAAATGGGTTCTTGCAACAGTCAGCATGTGGGCAGCACCAGACTGCTGTCTCTCAGAAAGTTAAGAGACCCACCACAAGCCCCACTTGTGAAAGTTGTTCCAATAAAAGCTTTTTGGTAAATGTTGTTCCAATAAAAACAGCCAGAACCACTAGCCCGAACATTTTTTTTTAATTAAAGTATTTCTTGGTCTGCTGAGGATGTTAATACTAGAGCCAGTCAGCGCCAGGACTCAAATTATTCCCAGACAAGGTTGGTTTAACATGCCAGAGAAGTGATGGAAGCAAGGAGTTTTCTTTCCCTCTCTCACTGTGATCCCACAGAGCCATGCGATGCACACTAAAACATCATCTGATGGTTTACCTGAAGAGACCCAGCTGTCCTTGCTTAGAAACAAAAATGAGAATATGTTTGTCTTTGCACAATGGTAAAGAACTATGTGTATTTAAATAGCTGAGTGCTTTCTATTTCTGCTGGTCTAGGGGATGGAGAGAGTGGTGGGCGTGTTGAATTTCATCTGGTTTTGCTCAGTGCTACTCAGAAATTCAGGACAAGACTGGGTGAGAAGTGTGAAGAACTTAGAATTGCTCATCTCTTCTTGGAGGCACCTCTCAATCTGCGTGTATTAACATGGCTACAGCCTTGAAGGCATAAAGGGTAGGTGTAAGCCCAAAATGTAATCATACTTCTCCTGGAAGATAGGATAAGTCTAATCTTCTTAATGAAATAATGTGTTTTCAAAGTATTTTTATCATACAAAACTGGTTTCTTCCCACAATCTTCTGACCCATATCCTTCCATTAATGTAAAAGTTATATGCTTTCTCAAGTTTATGGAAGAAGGATGCTTCTTTACAGGAGTTTGAACCTGTTCTGCCTGCTGCATCTTTCTTTACAGGTGCTGAAGTTGTGACCAGTTTTGCTGCTGGCTTTGCTGGGAAAAGGGTATCCTGGAAAAACTTCTGCAGAGCCACCAACCCACCTGAGCTAAGAAGATGTGTGATGTAACCAAGTACAGACAGTCTCACCAATTCTTCTGAAAAGCAGGGGTGGTCTTTCCTGTTCCAAGGTGACACACCAGTGGTACCAGGGTGGGGGTAGTATGAGGCTGTCCAAACTCCCCCAGGAGAGAAGCAGGTGACTGAGTGGGACACAGAACCATAGCCACCAGCGGGAAGTTGAATACAGAGAAAATCAAACCCACAGACAACATGTCATTGGCAAATCCAAAGCAACTAAGGACATACAACAAAAGCAAAGCTAAAGCAGAAGGGAAAACTGCCCCAGATTTCTGCAGAAGGGAGCCTTCAGGGGATACTCTTCACTGGGTGGTGGTGAACAGGGTGCCACTTACATCTGGAGCTGTGGGAAGCTGTTGAGCAGAGGGAGGGTGTCTAGCTGCAGCTGAAGGCTAGCTTTCAGCCTGTGACACATATAAAGAATACAGACATTGAGGCTCAAGTTCAGTGAGGCCTGGCAGAAATTATTGGGGGGGTGTTTTAAAAATGTAGAGGTTGCAGGTGTGCCAGTTCCCTGCTCCCTACCCTGCCCACTTTATGCAACCAATCACAGCACTCAGACATGAGCCTTATTGCAAGAGACACTCTTTTCCATAAGCAGCACTCAGAAGCAGGCTGACCTTCTCTGGCACAGAGGCACTTTCCAAGATGCCCCAGTTTCAGAGCAAGATGCAACTGTACTGTTAGTGAATTAGCAGGCCATCCAATCCTGAACAAATGTTATTTCAGGTAGGAATAAATTCGGTATCATGAACTGTATGTATAAAAAGTGTAAAGTGCACACAGAATAGAAAGCAGAGAGCCTGCTGAATGTTTGGGAATTACACAGACAATAGATCTTTTGACTTGGAGTTTAAAGATTAGAATATTTGTTTGTAGCCTTTTAAATTTTCTTTTTAAGAATTTTACAAGAAGTAAAGCAGATGGAAAGTCCTAGAGTCCAAATGTAACCTGTAAGCATTTCCTCTAAACAACTGGTGATATTTTGTCACTTCTGGCTTTGGCAGGCTTTTGGGGAGGTTTATTAAGAAGGACTGAAAAGAGTTTTACAGAAACCTATAATGCATAATGCAGACACAATGCATCAGCAGAACATAAATTTATTCAGCTATGCTAGATAATTCAGAAAGAGGGAAGCATCTCAGCGTTGCTTTATAAGGAAAGAAAGGAAATTGTGTACAATTCATGGTTAAAGTAAAGATTCCCACACTTTCCTCCATTCTCCAGTGACACGTTCAGAAGAACCTGCAAGGCATAACAGGAAGAGAAAAATAAAACTGTCCCAGGACTCCAATGGTATGTTTGAATGTTTTTAGTATCTTTTCCGCCCGCATTTGATGATACAAATTGCTACAGGCCTTATATTTAATACCTAACACCTGATTTCAGGCTTGGGATTTTGCTCAGCTCCACAGTGTTTTCTCTCTGCCTCACACTCCCAATAGAAGAATGGTAAACATCTGTTAGAAAATCTGGAAGTCACTGTCTGCAGGTTCAGTCACAATATTCTGCTTTACTTTGTGCTCTGAATGGAAAGGTGGCATTAAAGAACACAGCTGAAAATGCATCAGGTGTGCATCTGCCCAGCTGTTTCCTGTAAGGAGCCTGGTCAGCGTGCTAGGAGTAATATCCTGCTGCAGACATTGTGCTGCTGCTGCTGGGAGAAGCACTAGCACTAACCTGTGCTTTTACCAAGCTTGTCTGATTTACAAGTCTTTTGTAAGTATGGTGGCTTGTCTTGAAGATTACTGAGAAATTTTAAAACTTCTATGTACTAAATATTTCTGTATACCAAACAGTTACATACATTTTTGCAATCATGTAGATGAGCCATCTTGTGCACATACTTGAGGACAAAGATAATGCTTCCAGCTGTCCTCTATTTGCTATCTTTGTGCTACCCATGGGGATCATGCAGAATCACAGCCTTCACAGTGGATAATGCTTTAAAACTGGAAATGCATATATGGTGCAGTAAATCCACTTTATTTTCCTGTTTCTCTGGGTGGTGGTGTAGGAGGACTGACCTCCCAGAACAGTTTCTTGCTGACCAGAAATGATTGCAGATTACAAATATCAACAACTGGGAGTTCCCTTGGAGGCTGTGGCCACCTGTTAACTATCCACTCTTTCCCTGGACTTCCAGAAATGTCTATAAACCTGGGTAAAGCCTATGTTGCCTTAACAATTACAAAATGAACAACAGCACTGCACTCTGGCAACACCTTCAATATCCTGATTTTGATCTGCTTGTTTCTCATACAACTGATTGGACATCAGGTTGTAACAAACTCATTTTCAAATTCCTTCCAAAATCAGGATATTCTCCCTTTTTCACAGTAGAGAACTATGACAGGAGATAGAGCCATTTCCTAGAAGCCAGTCAGAAAAGCAATTAAAAAGAAAGAGCCCAGACTTCTAAAATCTTAATCTAGATCATGAATCACAGGGTAGCTTTTGGTTCCTCTCATTATAGACAGTTGGCATGATGCTCTGGGTTATCACTGCATGGCTTTACTGTTTAGGAAAAGAAAGAGAGAGATGGCGTAGCAGGGTCTTGATTTCTAAAGAAACTTAAGATACAAACTGTTGTGTCATCTGAAATCATTTTAAAGACTCAATAAGGTGCTAATTTATTAGTCACCTAGTCTACTTTCATATTTTACCCTGTGAGCAGTACTGCATTTAAAACCTGCTGATGTGCATTTTCCTTACCAGACATAAACTCCCTGCAGCTTATAGATATTAAAAGTGATGCATTTTCCTATACACTGCCAATACTGGGAATATACCAGGCAGTCACTCCACTAGGCCAAGCTATAGTAGTCTTATGCTCAATGGAGACAGCTCAATCTGCCATGGCTGCACTGCCTGTAGTGATCTGTGGGACAAACAGACCACTCAGCACAGATGACAGTGCAAACCCAGCCTTTGCACAGACACACAAACTGTAGCAGCACCTTTAACTATGCATACATGGGCTTCACTGCTAACAGACTAAAGAGTGGAAGCAATTCAAGGTTTGCTGTATCAGCAATCCCTTCCAGCTAGCAAAAATTGTTCACTAGATTGATTTATCAAAAAGGTAAACAAAGAGAAAGAAAATACTGTTGACAGCCACCCATTTAAAAACATGAACAAATATTGCAGAACATTTTGCTCCTGTGTTTACCCTGTGCTGAACAGGACCATCAAATTAATTTGAAGATTAAACATTCCAGAAAGCTTTGCCAATCAGGCATAATCCTCAATATAGCTGCAGGGAACAGACCTGTTTCAGTGTTCTACAGCTCTTCTGAGAAATGATTGCTAATGCTTTATGGTCTGCCCAAGCAAATTCTGACAGCCAAACACTAGCTTTAAGGCTCTGGTTCAAAAGCTATTGAAAATGAATGAGAAGTTCTTCATTCACCTCAACAGATTTTGGATCAAAGCCTGAATTGTTTCAGTGCAACTTGGTCTGGATTGTAGCGCTCAAAGCTGTACACCTTTTCCAGAGATATGTGTTATTTTATGAGGATAAAGTATGACAATGAAGATCCTAAGAATCTTCTTTCTGAAGACTGATCTTATTTTCCCTGATATGTTGCTGTCAAGACTGCCACGTCATCTAAGAAAGCTGTTTGATTTCCACCTTTATCAGAGATCTTAATACATCCAGTTACCTGGAAGTTGCCTTCCAGTTACTAGCCAGGTTATGTACATCTCAAAATTAGATCACCAAGGTCTATTCCCTAAAGCTGCTGAAAAACTGATAACAGACAAATTTTGATTGAAATATGAGAATTTTTTTATTTTAACATGCGATTTTTTTTAAATTACTGCTTGCTTTGTACTCAACCACCATTAAGGATTTGCTGTCTCAATAATCATAGAACCATAGAACACTTCAGGTTGGAACAGACCTTTCAAGCTCATCTAGATCACCTCCTCCTCAGAGAACAGATATAAAACTAAATTAAGAACTTGTATCACTTTGGTTTTGTAAAGATTTACAGGGAACTCTATAATTACACTTCTGACCTCTCTTTAAGTTACTTTTTCCTACTTTATCTAATTGCTGTTGTACAACACATTATTGTATAAAATGATTTATCAAAACACCTTTGAGAAAAGACAATTGCAACAAAACTCTGAAAACTGTTAGGTCTTTAACTAGAAAGCAATTACCCTTATCTTAACATCTCTAAATCAGCATAAGATTCGGTGTACCCACAGCACAAATTTCCCTTTACCTTACTAGTTAATCTTTGCTTTCCACAGTAGGAAGATCCATTCATTCTATATGTCTGTTGCAAATCTGCCACCTTCTATTCACCTCACAGTGCATCAAGTGCTGTTTGGGGATGTTATGTTAATTCCAGGACCGAAGTACATTCAGTGTTGTATTATGAAGCAAGAGCAAGAAAACAGGCAGGTCCAGAAGAACTCAATTACTGGATCATTTTCCTTCGCTATGTCACCCTGCTTCATCACCTGGTCCCGACTTTCATCACCCCGTGCCACCTTTATGCTACCACTTTGTAAAGCAGAAAGTATTATTGCTGTGGTCTGTCTTAGACTTAGTGCCATGGGTGTAGTTTTAGGGTAATTAACTATTATTTTACAAAAATATTGAGGTCCTTTTGAATAGAAGTTATTGGTACATGACAACGCTTGAAAGAAAATTGACTCACATGGCCTAAAGGGTTTCCTTGGAGACTAAAATAGCAATGTCAAATAGATAAGTGAGAGGACTGGCTGGACTGCAAGTCTTTGAATCACACATCCCAAGCAATAGAAAGATCTAGGAGAAGGCAAAAGGGAGATCTCCATGTGGACTGAGGAAAAGCCAGGTGAAATTTTGAACTGAATGCTGGATGAAAACAGTTTAAAGATAGAAGCCAGAAAATGATCACAGAATCACAGAATGTCAGGGCTTATAAGAGACCTGTGGAGATCACCTAGTCTAACCCCCACTGCCAAAGCAGGTTCACCTTGAACAGGTTGCACAGGGATGCATCCAAGTGGGTTTTGAAACTTTCCAACATTTCTGGGCAGCCTGCTCCAGTGCTCCATCATCCCTGTAGTAAAGTGTTTTTTTCCTTATGTTTAAGTGAAATCTCCTGTGTTATAGATTGTACCTGTTGTCTCTTGTCCTATCACTGGGCAGCACTGATCCCCTATAATTTCATTTGTGCTCCAAAATAATTAATGGCATACACTTTTCATGAAGGTACATGGTATCAGATGTACCTGATCATTATTCAGCATTGATTCCTCCTTTCACTCTAGGAAAAGACATGGGAATTCTGAACTTCAGGCTCACCAAATCAAAAATGGGATGGAGAAAAATGGTGTCCTTCTAGAGCGCTACAAAATTAGGTAGCAGGTCTTCCCATTCTTCAGACCTGTGTTTAGCACTGGTATACTTTCAGAATCTGGAAGTTTTATTTCAAACCATATAAGGACCATCTTCAAAACTGATTTGAATAGTTTATAAAGCATGGTGGGTTTTGTTTGATAGTATCTAATAAAATCACAATAATAGATTTTGCATACTACTTCATAAATTCTCAGAAATACCTCCATACTAAGGTAAGTGTGATTCTAGTGTGCTCTATTTTTAAAAAGATCAGCATTTTAGCTGCATGGTGGAGCTATTTTTCAAGTAAGAAACAGGGAAAAAGAAGTCATTAAATATTCAGGGCCACAAAAAAAAAAAAACAACCCTTAAAGGTAACATACATTTTGACAGCCTCCTTTTAAGTAATTTTTGTGGTTTTCCTTGAACTATTTCATCAGTTATTTATAAGGCATATCACAAAATCATAAACCATATGAAGGAGCAATTTACAAGCAATGAAATCTGTATCAACATCTGAAAAAGTGTGTTTTCTAAAATATTGAGACAAAAACATGTATATTGCCTTCTTTTCAGATTTCCTGCTCTTGCCTTTTCCTACCCACTGCCCTCCTTGAAATGAGGGAATAAAGGTTTACGGAAAATTTTCACTGCAAGCTCACTTCAAAGTGCTGATTGTCCTCTGATTTTCAGGTTGACTCTGTATACAGTGTCCCTTACTAAACGAAACAGCAGACTACATACAAGAAGATACAGCAAACAGTTTTCTGTGCCTTTGCTGATGTATAATTCTTAGTTAGAAGGGACAAAGTCCTTGGGACTTAAGTGCCTGCAAAGTCTTGCATCTTCTGGAGCCCCACAGAAGCACGGAATTCTTTCTGCAGGATCAGACAGAAAACCATCTGCATTAAAAGAGTCAGGCAACAACATCTATGAATCCTCCATAAAATTAATCTGTGATAACACGGCATGATTGCCTGTTGAGGATGCTTTGTGGTCCTTAATTACTCATTTACTAGTGCCCCTGTTGTTACTGGTAGAATAGACTACTGGGTTTCAATCTGTATTGTCACCTTGCTCAAAAAAAGATGCTAATTATTGCTGCATTTTTCTTACAGCAATTAACCATATGTTAATTTTTACAGTCCTTCAACCTTAATAAGGACATTTTCTGAGAAATATTTTACTGAGCCACCACCGGTCATACAGCAGGGTACTTCTATACTAAAATGAAAATTTCTTTATTTGTCTTCCTTTTCTAGTCTCAATTTTAAAATGAAAATACATTTTTAAAATGAGGAGAGGAAGGCACTTGGTTACTCAGCTTTCATTGACACTGGCACTTGCAAAATCCACAGGTTTTTTTTGTGCCAGTTGAACAGAGTTACGTGCCAGAGAACTAGTGCACAGCCCTGTTGTAAGCCTGCAAATCATGGTCAAACACAAAGCTGACAAGTCAGAGGATAAAGCCTACTGCTTGGCTGATTGAAGAAAACATTTGAAGCAGAGCAGGGCCTTGTAGCCCTGCAATGCCTTGGCAGGCTTTAAGACACAGAGTCCACTGTTCCCTGCACACAGCTAACAGAGTAACAAAAGCTGTAGGAAACAAGGTCTCTGGTTTACAAATACAAATTGCTCAGCATTGTACTCTTCGCTCAGCTGCTCCTATTTATCAAGTTTGTAGGAAAATGTGGGCTTATGCACAAAGAAATTTGCTAAGGGATCTCCCCATCCATATAATACTTACATGGCTGGCCACATGCAGAGAGCATTGGATGTATTGCAGCATAGGGCTATCTAGTTGGAAGACATGGAATAGAAATGGCCTTCATGCTTCTGGATTGCAATAAGCAATATTTTTCCACTAGATGCTGAAGAACTGCTGCCACATCCCTAATTATCCAAGGCATAATTCAACCTGACAAAAAGGAAGATTTATTGTTCCGGATTTTTTTCTCCTTAATTCTGACAGGAGTGCTGTATGATGAGGAACAGCTGCAGTAGAATAGAATAGAATAGAGAATAGAATGGAAAATAGAATAGAATAGAATAGAATAGAATAGAATAGAATAGAATAGAATAGAATAGGAATAGAATAGAATAGAATAGAATAGAATAGAATAGAATAGAATAGAATAGAATAGAATAGAATAGAATAGAATAGAATAGAATAGAATAGAATAGAATAGAATAGAATAGAAAACAGAATAGAATAGAAAATAGAATAGAATAGAATAAACCAGGTTGGAAAAGACCTTCAAGATCATCAAGTCCAACCTATCACCCAACACTATCTAATCAACTAAACAATGGCACTAATTGTTTCATCCAGTCTCTTCCTAAACACCTCCAGTGATGGTGATGGTGATTCCACCACCTCCCTGGGCAGCACATTCCAACGGCCAAAAACTCTTTCTATGAAGAACTTCTTCCTAACATCCAGCCTAAACCACCCCTGTTGCAGTTTGGGACTGTGTCCTCTTGTTCTGGTGTTGCTTGCCTGGAAGAAGAGACCAACCCCCACCTGGCTACAACCTCCCTTCAGCTAGTTGTAGACAGCAATAAGGTCTCCCTTGAGCCTCTTCTTCTCCAGGCTAAGCAACCCCAGCTCCCTCAGCCTCCCCTGGTAGGCTCACACAGCAGCTGGGATAAGAAGCTATCCTCCATACACTCTAAGAACCTTCTGGACCACCTCCTTTCTGCTGTGTTGAATTCCCAGCAGATATCAGGCAGGTTAAAGTCACCCATAAGAACAATATCTGGTGGTCTTGGGACAGCCACTAGCTGCCTATAAAATAATTCATCAAACTCTTCATCCTGGTTGGGTGGTCTATGACAGACTCCAACCAGGATGTCAGCCTTGTTGGTCTTCCCTCTAATTTTCATCCACAGGCACTCAACCTGATCATCCTTAATCTCTAGTTCCATGGCATCTAGAGCCTCCCTGATGTACAGGGGCACCCCTCCACCCCTTCTCCCTCGCCTGTCTCTCCTGAAGAGCCTGTAGTCACCAATTACAGTGCTCCATTCATGTGAGTCATCCCACCACATCTCTGTGATGGCAACTACATCATAACTTTCCTGCTGTAACAAGGCTTCCAGCTCCTCTTGTCTGTTACCCATACTGTATGCATTAGTGTCCATGCACTGCAGCTGAGCTGCTGGTTTCACCCCTGACTCCATCTTACCATCCTCAGACTCCTGTCTTAGTGGATTGTTTTCAGCCTCTTCCTCCTTCAAATCTAGTTTAAAGCCCTGTCAATGAGCCCTGCCAACTCCCTTCCTAGCAGTCTTTTCCCTCTGTGGGATAGGCTGTTCTCATCTGCTAGGATTTTGATCCCGCTCTGTCATGCTGAGAGCTATTACTCCAGCTCTGACCACCACTACTAAAACTGTGATTCAGGAGGGAAGCAAAGCATCCAGACTACCCTAATCTACAAGAAGTCTGGCATCTATTTAAGGGTGCAAGTAAATCTTTATAAAGTTGTATTATACCACAATGAATTTCTTTGATTCAGTGCATCGGATTAGGATGATTACCTTGGTTTATTAATATTTCACTAAATAACATATGGAATTCACTTGCTTCTCTTAAAATGCAAAACAGAAAACTAGAGAAAGATAAAACTGATGTGAAGTTAGTACTAAGCATCTAAGAAAGTTGAAATGCAAAGTTAGATCCATGGTGGCAAAACATTAATCTCCATTTTTTTCCTATGTCCATTGATTTTACTTGGGTTAACCAGTGAGATGTCCCACGCTGCACAACCCATAGATTGTACCAAATATATTTTCACTTGAGTGTCCTCCTGATTGGTGTGGAAACAACATCTGACATCATAATCTAAAGCATCAGCCTTGAGGCTTCAATGCTACAAAAATATATATTTGCAACTAGTGAAATTATTTCACTAGCCTGTTACATTCCAAACAGTCAGTTGTACTTGAAAAATGAATTTTCCATGTGGCTGAATATGGCAATATGCTCTCAAAACTCTTTCATTGTGTCTCAAATGTAATGTGTATGGAAACACAGCTATAATGCATTGATTCTTCTTGTGGAACTGTTCATGGACTTCTTGAATTCACATAGCTTTAATGTGATGGCTTACTCGCCATTAGGCAAAACACTGAGATAGGAGTGGAGTGGCAGCTTTCTCCCTCACAGGTACCTTGGGGCTGAGCAGTTGAACACTATAGAAGCATTTCCAGTTCAAAGATCTGACAGATCAGTTCTTGACAGCTTAAAATATTTGGGGGAATATCTGTTATCCAGGATTAGAAGTTGTCTGACCTCATTTTACTCTGTTACTCTGAAGAATGGCAGGAAAGGGAAAATGATCCTACAAAAATTGTACCTAATTTGTTCTACTCACACTCAATATGAAGTTCTGTAACACCAGGCCAGAACAACAGTGCCTGCAAGGAATCTATGTTATGTCCAGGATAACAAGATCAAGCTCTTCTACCAGGCCACAGCTGTGCCTTTCCCCTTTCATATTCCTTTCACTTTTCATTTTGTCTTGGATTCAGAAATTGTACTTCAAGTACATCAGGGATGCACAGCCACTTCCATAATTATGTTCCTCTTCCCATAGCACTGTAGGTTACAACTGTCTCTTTCTTTCTTCTTGCATAGCATATCTCTTTAACAATCAGTTGCGAGTTGGAAGTGTAACAGTAAGCTTCAGTGATCTTTGGGGTACTGAAAATAAACTTAGCTGATGTAAGCACCATACAAATACGAAAAACAGTGATATTTCAAGCAGCTGTTTAATAAGAAAGAGGAAAAAGCTTGTGAGTTCATCTTCTCTGAATCTGTCTTCAGATTAAATTGTTTCTCTCCATGGTTTAGTCTCACGTACAAAATAGTTTTTGTAAGGGAAAAAAACCACTTGGGAACGATGCAGCAAACTCAACCATGATTTCTGCAATTCAGGAGGGGCTCAGCAAGACTATTTCTATTAGTAACCATTAGATAGCTTAAAGGAAAAGCAATAGTCTTCCCTTCTGCTCCAAATCTTCCAGAAACCTTGAACTCATTAGAAGCTACAAGTAAATAGGAAGAAAGTATGTGAAGCCAGTGTTTTAAATTGGCAATATTCTGAGAAACATCTTGTTTTCTTATTGCAATAGGTCTTCCTATTAAAATAACGTATGGTTGTAAAATTGAACACTGGTCCTCCAAGCAGGACTCACCAGGAAGGCTGGCAGGTTGCTATTGGCTTATGTCAACAGAAAGTAGTGCCACCTATCATCATGGCTGGACTGGTAACTTTCAGATAGAGAAGAATGTAAGATCACTACTCCAAGTGTCAAGAAATTCTCCTGTGCTTAGATGGAGAAACTAAAGTACCTCAACAGACTGTAAAATAACTGTAGGCTTTTAGTCTAGGACCATTTAATGCCAGATCCAATGTTTCACTTATGGGCTTCAAGGAGTTTAACTATGGAATGACCATCTGTCCACATCAAGTGTCAGCTAGAATCAACCAACTGTCATGACCAAGAGCCCTTTCTGCATACCATACCCCAGAGAACAAAAAGAAAGACCTTCTGAAGTCATGCAGTTACAAAGAGCTGTTCTCTGCTTACATTAAAGATGATAGCAGGACTTACACTCTGACTGTTGTGAACATATTTAATCACCATAAGGCAAAACTCCGGAGTTACCAGTGGGTGATAAGCAGCTCCTTTTCTCCATGCAAGGACTCCACTGGACATCATTTCATAAAACAAGAGTTGAAAGTAATTCAGTGGCTTACGCAGTTTCCAAACAGAAGGCTGTTCTATAATCTGGCTTGTACATCTGCCAAAAGTTCAACTCACTACTGCACATGCCATGATCTCTTTCAGAGTACTACTAGCAGTCTCAGATAGCTGCGTGTTTGAAATCACTAGAAAACACAGAAGACCTATTCTCCATGGCAGAACTTCTGTACCAAACCTGCCTTATTCAGATTCCTAACTTCTGTTGTTGCAGTTTGTGCTTTAACACAACCTGAAATGCTGGCACACTTCTCTCGGCAGTCTTCTGTGAGATCCAACATTGGTCTGTCCTTCATCTTTGCCCAGTGTTGTCTAGCCCCAGAAAAATATGTGCAGACAGACATCAACATTGATGGACAGCGGACTATCTCCAAGGACTCAGACCAGATTTATATACCAAAGTCTTTCAGGCTAATTTCAATTTGAAGTGTGAAATCTGTTTCTATTTAAGGTTTAAATATAAGGACCTTCTAGAATATAGTTCCTCTCTCTAACAGGCACTAGCTAGAAGCCCATATGGCACAATCAGTTTGCCTCATTGTATCATGAAGATGTTGACCTTCATACAAGAAAGTCCACAGCTCACTGTTCAACAATGCAAGTGCCACAGATGTAAAGTAGATTTTACTGATTATGGTATATCCAGTCTTGTAGTTCTATAATACAGGGGTCCAATCCAGAAACCTTATTGCTAGGTATGAATTTCTTTATTGAAATAGATGGTCCTAGGCAGTTCAAAGTGTCACCTCCTGTTCACTGGTTCCTGATAGGAGCTTACTCCATCTCAATAACAAACCTGATTATTCTGTTATTAAATATGGTAAACCTATGGCTGCTGAACCTCTTGGCATGAGAAAACAAGAAAGGGTCCATTTCATGAACCAGGTAACACACTGCTAATTAAATACACCCTTAGAAAATACACAGACACCAATATGAGCAGGACCTGACTAAGGCCTGTACAATGAAAACTGATATAGTCCTAATATGTGAAGAATTAATATTTAAGGATGAAATTCTCAGGGTTTGAGCAATGCAACATTACTCTTCCCCAGAAGGTTGGTGGTAAGTGCACAGAAAGCAGAAGCATTCTGCTGACAACAATTTCTTCTGCCTCATTATCCCCCTTTTATTTCAGGTTAGCTGAACTACAGCTTATCTGAGCCAATCTTTGTCACAGACTGAGATGTTCAAGAGAAAACATCTTAACCAGGTCAGAGACTTAATAGCAAAACCCCCTGCAGCTTCTCTTGTTCTGTTTTCAGGTGTCATACTGCAATCTTAGATACCATCATTATGTGCTCTAGCTTGTTATGAAGACAGGTGATCGGTGTATGCCACAGTAAAATGAAGTCCACATGGATAGGAAATGTAGACTTTTCTATGTTGGTGCCTTATACTTTGTATGTTAGAAAGGATTAGTATTTTAATATGAGAATTCACACCTTATGGGGAACAGTACAAGTTCTGGTAAATAAGTTTTTATATGGAAGCCTCACATCATTTATGATCAGGATTATTACTAACATTGCTGAACACTGTTAAAGTTCCATGTTCCTTATGAAATTGTCCTAATCTCTTCTACTTTATTCACTGTTTCAGGCCTCCATACCTATTTCCCTTCAAACAGCTCTGTTCAAAGCAGTTGTGGATCTGGATGAGCCTTGCTTTGTATTGCATTTACAGGATGCATCCTTCTGGGCTTAATACTTACTATTTTTGCAGATATGAAACAAAAACCAACAGATCACTGATTCAGTTCTGATTCAGATTCTCAGCAGTGCACAGGCTCTGTGCCACATATTTTCTTTTCAATATGACCTTATCAGCACTTTTACGAAGTTTTAGTAAAGCAGTTACACTTCTAGTCCACAAAAGTCTACCCTGTTCCAGGCACTGCCACATTAAAATTATCATTCAACAGCTTGGGTGAAAAACAGAGTATTTCAAAACTATGCATGCATTTTGTGACATGAATATTAACATCCTTTTCATGACTGGCAGCATGCGCCTGAGATGTTTAGGAGTGCAAGATAAGGGTTTCCATTGCCTATGTTACTTTTCAAGAGCAGAAACATTACACAGTTTTTAGATTTGATGTGTAGGGCTATGTTTGATTCTGCAAGAAGATGACAGTGGGACTAGAAGCTGCATGCAGGAGTCAGCCCACCAGTCCTGTCACTTCAGTACACAGCAGAAAATGTGGAGTTCAGTACCCAACACAAAAGTGGAGGGAGTGACAAGTAGGTCCTGCTTTCTGCATGCAAGGCAGAGACACAGTGGTTTGTAAAAACTCAAAGACAGTGTCAAAGCTGATCCCATACTTAAGTGATCCTATGTAGACACAAGACTCCTTCTTGTCATGAAAGGAAAAGCCACCAGGAAAATACCTTCCTTTGGATTAGAGAGTGGAAACACGATCTGTTCATTTATAGGCTGCATGCTTCGAAGGCCATCCAACTAAAATCAGAATGTTAGTAAGGCAATTTGCCCACTTGACTTAAAATATATGTTTTGTTCACTACTTTCATTTAAACCCTTACAACATTCTTGTTAGTAACCATCTCACAGCTATTATTTGGACAGCAGTGAACTTGACATTATTCGTCTGCCTGGTGTTCTCAGAGTGAAGGTCATTCTGCAGCTCAGGGTACTGCACAAGGAAGAGGTAACAGTAGACTCGTCCTCCTTCTTCTGTCTCTGTAGGAAGGTTTATCACAGCTGGACACATAAACCAGTCATAGATTATACTAGTTGTAGGGCAGACAAAAAGAAAGCAGTCTTCCTCATTCAGTGTTATAAAATAAAGTGGCTATCAAGGTCTATCAGAGCTAACTCGATCTCATTCCCAGCTGCAAACCACTGCATGAGAATGGCATCTTTCAAAACTGGTGATTAAATCAAAGCCACACTCTTGCCACATCCCATACGTTGTTAATTCAAGACTGCAGTATGCCTGCTTTTCAGCCTGGCACCCTAGGAATCATCCCCATTCTGAAGGTAAAAAAATAAAGCATTGGCATCAGCAATTATCTGTACCTTCAATGCTGCATGTGCTATCAAGCAGCACAGATTAATTTAGTCCATGGAGGACTGAGTCCTGCTACAATTAGTTTAATGACAGTAGAATGATGAACTGGTTAAGTGTTTAACGAGAAAGAGATAAGCCAGTGAGTTGTTCTGTATGTATCCACTCAGAGGTATCCTAAGACTATGGCTTGCTGACATATACAATGGGCTAGGAATGCATATAACACAATACTAAATTAATTGGTATGAACTCAGGTGTTTTTGTAACCACTAAGGTCTGCTCTGCTGGAAGATAGCATGTACACTTGCCAAGATTTTCAATATGTTCAGAAAACCACATTCTTCTGACCTTCATAGTTCCCTGTGAGACACACATTTATGAAACAGGTGATTAACTGAGGTGTGCAGCCTGTAACAGTTAGATTGTGGTTAAAGCAAGTAGCTTCCTCAGAAAAAGCATGTAACAAGTCTCGTGGCTCATTTCCAGTCCTGACATCAAAAGAGGTATCTTGAAATTTCTTCATTACATTTAAGAACAGTGTGTAGGTATCATGTGAAGGTAAGCATCCTATCCTGTTCCTGTTGAGCAGTTAGATACAGATATACTAGCTATCATTGAACACTTCCTTGCAGAGGAACACAACTGGTTTTAGGGCTGTCTCCAGTTCCAGAAAAGATTAGCTATTTTTGCAGAGTTTTTTGACATGTTTTTGCTTCCCATTAAATTTCTCCTTCTAGGCCTGTACACCACTGATTGTTATACAGCCGAAAAAATACAGGTCAAGGAGAATGAAGGAACTTGTAAGACCTCCATCACTGCAGCAGGGTTGGGGGGTGGGGGGCAAAGTTTTTTAGGCTTTCACTACCTCTATGTTTAGTACAATCCAAAAGAAAAGTCTGTATTATCTGTTCAGACTTTTGATTATATTTCTTTTTTTAACTCCCAAACTAATGACAGTGAACTGTCCTTTGACTCTTGCTATAGGAGGCTGGCCAGAGGACAACTCTGTAAGAGCAGTTTTTCGTTTTGCCTAGAGCAGGGTGTTTTAGAGTTCAGAAGCCAGGATGATATTTTAAAAGCAAGAGGAGTGCTGCAGGACAAAGTATTTGTATGAGGCATAGTAGATTCCTTTTATCTTAACAAACAACCTAAAGAATAAATTCTTGCACGCTTTGCAGCAAAGCATGAAAGCTTCTCTCTTACTGTGGGCATGTATAATCCTACAGATCAATCTGAAAATCTTTGGCTAAACTGATTAAATATGACAAGCTATAATGAGAAGATGAGGGAAGACCTGTAGCAACTAGTTCTGGCAGATTTTAGTGTGGTTTTTGTGCAAAGGGAATACATAAACAATATTGGCTGGGTCTAAAAGACCATGGCTGACATGTCTACAAATAAAGTCTGTTTGTACTACAAGCCTTTATTTTGAGCACCAGAATAAAATGCTAAAGACTGTCTTCTATTAAAAAAAAAATCCAAGATTTACCTCACATAAAAGAACTTATAAAGCAGTATATCCATAATGACATTCTAGAAATTACCTCTGAGCACAGCATTGTCCTGGCAGTTATAAAGACAGGTGAGAGGAGGTATCTGCTTTTCTCCTGGCAGCTGTATTTCCAGGCCTGGACTATGTAAGTACCACAGTTTTTCAGAACAATGTTAGACAAATTGCACCTTGTTGTGGTTTGGCTGGGGGCCAAATGTACTCCAAAGCCTCTCTATCACTCCCCATCTTAGATGGTCAGGGGAGAGGGGAAAATATAACAAAAGCCAGTAATAAGATAGAAGGAATTTAATAATAACAACAACAAGAAGTGACAGTCTGTGTGAAAGCAAGAGCAGAGAGAGATGTTAATCTCTACTTCTCATCATCAGACAATGGTTCGTCTCAGGAAGCAGAGCTCTCTGTGTAATGGTTCCTCTGGAGGACAGACACCATGGACAAATCTCCCCCAACTTCCTTCTTTCACTTAGTTCTTATATCTGAGATGACAACATATGGCACATAATACCCCTTTGGCCAGTTTGGGTCAGCTGGCTGAGTTGTGTCCCCTCAGCATACTCGCAGCAGGGAGAAATGTTGGAGCCTGGGTGCTTGGGTCAACAGTAGCCAAAACACTGGTGTGTTGTCATCACCCAGCTAAAGCACTGCAAAACACAGGACTAAAAAGATGCTTTGAGATAATTAACTCCAGCTCAGCCCAAATCCCATAAACACCTTGACAGAAGTTAATACTATGGACTGGAGGGTAAAGACACATGTCTTTCTGATACCCCTGGTTATTATCAGTGTACAGAGGCAGTCAAAGAACAGATTAAACAGGAAAGCCTTGTGCTCTGTGCCACATTTCAACTGAGGCAGAAGCAACACCAGTTTTCAGAAGTACAAATCATCACTAACAGATTACATAACCAAAGGGAAAAGGTTGCATCAGGGATGGGACCAAATACTAAATCCTATGTTCTAAATCAATGGCCTAGACTCCTGACCTCTGAACCAGCAAGGGCAATCCATGTTTGGCTTTTCAGCTGGGGTGCCTGAATTTGAATCAGGCAACCGTACAAGACAGACCTTACAGCAGTCCACACAGTATTTCCCGTAGCTGCAAAGTGATTTGGAAACCTATAAACATATAGACATAGGTAAACATATAAATTCATGAGAGGCACCAAAACTATCCACATGCTTTCAAAGCTGGAGGTGACACTCACAACAGTGTCCTGTTTGAACTTGGATACCTGCTTTTCCACAGACTTTCTGCTTTACTGCATAAATGACATGGGTCAGTGAACCTACAGGTCAGCTCAGCATGTTCATACAACTCAGTGCCCACTGAAGGGCCTTTGTCAGACCTGAAATAACAAGTCTGAACATAAAAAGACACAATATAAATGCAAAGCATGTGTGTGGGGAGTGGGTGGTAAAGATGGGAACAAAAGACATTCATCTATAAATCTTTTTACAGACAAGATGAGAGCATATTGTCCAACGGTTGTTTTTCTGCTACACTTTACCTACCACAGCAGACTCCCAAGAACACCCCTGGAGTAGGCATAATGTTCTATACATTATTTTTATCACTTTGGCAAAGTTTATTACAGCAAAGATTGCTCTTGGCTCAGCTGCAGACAAACTTTACTCTTTTTCCTGCAGTGAGTGCAGCATTTGGTTTGTCTGTGGGACAAGGCAGCAAGAGCACTTCCACCCCCCAGAAGCCCAGTTCTGGCTCTGAAAATCAGATCACTTCTTACAATGTAATGTTTTCCCCCACAAAATTCAAAGAAGCCACAGTGAACAAGCAGCTGCCTTCATCTAGGGAGCAAATGATCTGATAAGTTGTTTTGTTTTTAAAGCACTATCCAGGGAGACAAAGAGAGGAATTATCTCCAGCCATTTTAGTAATTAAACTTTTCAAATTAGTAGTCAATCACTTTGGAATAAGCCCACTAGACTAGACAAAGTTTAGTAGCAAGCATAACCTTCCAGATTTGCCTCCAAGAGGATGCCTCCAGGGATGACAGGATTTCAAATGCTTCACACAAAACCAGCATGTAGCTTTCTAGAGTTGCTGAAAAACATAGGTACCCAAGTCTGTCAGTTATCTAACTGGTCCATGGCTGAGAGGAACACTTTTCACTGATGACCTCTGGCAAAAGCAGACCCTTTGCAAGGTTACATGAAGATTAAAACACTGTCTTGAATTGCAAGAAATAGTGTTGCAATGCTGTGGCAGCCAAGAAGCAAATCTCAATGGGAGACCTTAAAAAGGGGCAAGGGTGAAGGCTTTTTAAATTAAAACTCAAGTAAAGCTAATTTTACTGCCTCATATCCATGTATTTATGATCAGCAATTACGGCAGAGTGGCATGCTCAGCAGTCAGAACTGAGGTGCTTGTGTCACAGTACCTGCCAAGATAAACTTACACAGAAGATGTAGGAGGACCACTGTCTTCCTCCTGTGCCCTAGATTCCTCTGGGTTTGGAAATCATGTGCCAGTCTTTGGTCAGCTCTTCTGTACTCACTGAAAGTTGACAGGCTATCTCTCCAACCTGTTTTACATCTGTGAATCATTAGGATTTACTCAATATCCTTCATATTTATCTGGTTGTCTTATGGTTCCCACTCTGCTTTCTGCCTTTTACCATGACCTTTAACTGGCTTGAGTATTAATTCTAGCATACAATTAGTATCTTCCTTCTTTTAGGCTGTCATTCCCATGTTGTGTGCCCTGAGAAGCTGCACATACTGGTGCTGGGGTCTCAAACACACAAACATATGTAATATACATCAACAAATACATGCCACTACTAAAGCCCTCTTCCTATTGTTAGTTTCTGCTACTGCTTCAAAACCACACATGCCCGCTCATGCCCAGTCTTAACAGTACTTCATTATTTCTGTCTACTGAAAAGCTGTTATAAGGAATTACTTTCTACCACTGTTAACAGAGGCTGGAGATGCTGAGGTAATGTTAGGTTCAATTCCTATAATCACTAGGTCCCATTAAAGACAAATTAGAAGCATCAGCATTGCTCAGCAGAGATGAATGACTATCTCATCTTGATGGATTTCACCCACAGTTCAGTTGTAGAGAAAAGGAAAGGAGAAAGAAGCCGGAAACAAAATCAATAAAGCAGTGAAAAAAATGTTTGGGTTTTTTGTTTTGTTTTGTTTTGTTGGGTTTTTTGTAGGACAAGTAAGATATTGGAATTTCTAATACTTTACTGTGTTTAATATTTTTTTACTGGATTCAAACATTTTTCTCAACATTCACAGATTGCATCAGGTTGGAAGGGACCCTCAAATGTAGTCTTGTCCAACTCCCTTGCAGTCAGCAGGGACACCTCCAGATAGATCAGGATGCCCATGGCCACATTGAGTCTGATCTTGAAGGTCTTCAGGGACAGGGCCTCAATCACATCCCTGGGCAGCCTGTTCCAGTATTTTTCTACTCTCATTGCAAAGAACTTCTTCATATCCAATCTCAGTCTACCTTGATCCAGTTTAAAACCATTGGTCCTCATCCTGTCACTACAAGCCCTTCTAAACTGTCCTTTCTTAGCCTTCCTGTGGGTTCCCTTCAGACACTAAAATGGGTTCTCTTTTCCAGGCTGAAAAGCCCAAATTCTCTCAGCCTGTCCACAAGAAGGGCCGGTTGGATGAGCCAGGGAATTATAGGCCTGTCAGCCTGACCTCAGTGCCAGGCAAGATTATGGAACAGGTCATCTTGAGTGCAATCACACAGCACTTACAGGATGGCCAAGGGATCAGGCCCAGCCAGCATGGATTTAGGAAGGGCAGGTCCTGCCTCTCCAACCTGATCTCTTTCTATGATCAGGTGACTGCCTGGTGGACGTGGGGAGGCCTGTGGATGTAGTCTACCTGGACCTCAGCAAGGCCTTTGACACTGTCCCCCACAGTAATCATTCTGCTTAAGGTACAGAGGATAACTGGGCACCTCAATGGGGAATTGAGTGCTTGCTGACCTATCATGTTGTTGAGTGTTTCTACATTAACTTGAAGTACATTGGTAGCCCCACATTAGGCATTTGCCACAGCGCACCAACAGAGGAACACTGCTGTTACGCAGCCAGATGTAAATGCTGAGAACCTTACCTTATTATTGTTCTGCTTAGAATTGTTCACAAAAGCTCAGAATTTGATTAGCATTTGCAGGAGACTCTCTGTAGATGTATTGAAGTTCTACAGCTAGGCACACAGGGAACAGAGCTTAGCTTGAGTCTTGCATGAGCAAGTAGATAAAAAGCCACAAATGCTAAGAAGTAGTGACAAATACTGCACTAAAGCATTGACAGGGATTGCTCAACCTCTTTTTGACATCTAGAAGCACATCCATTGGGAGACTATGACAATTAACTACTGGAAGACCTGAAAGGAAGCTGATGCCAGTTATGCACATACAGTGTATTCAAGGTGTATAAGATATGGAGATTGTGTGCAGCTCATTTAGTTATTCTAAATTACAGAACGTCCTTCACAGACTTGTAAAGGTGCATGCATTCTTCTTAAAGCAAGAATGGAATTTGTTCTCAAAGTTATCATACAAAGGTAGTTTCACATGCAAAGCAGGGTTCATATAGAACAGAGGTATCAAAAATCCTCCTTCTTTGTCGGATTGCAATCATGATGTTGATGTGTTGGCAACATTTGCATAGAAAAATGTGCAAAAATCACAGTTTATGAAGAAAGCTCAGTCATGCTGTCCTGCACTCACAGTGGTTTCTATACTGTTATTGCTGTTGAAATTCGTTTCATTTTTTCTATATTTCATTAAATCTACATTATATTAGCTGGTCCACTTAAGATTGTCTCACTTTTCTTTTCTTTTTTTTTTTTAGTTTTTATAGCATAAACTGTTGTGCAGAGCTGTGATTGTTCTGTTTATTTAAGATGTATAAAAGCAAGACACAATACAACAGTTTGTCATAAAAATAACTATGTTTTCACAAGTATTCCAGAAACAATTACCCATGAATACTAAGGTGCACTTAAACTGTCTGGAACAATTTAGGAATCCTGCAGAAACACTGGGAATTAGGTCCAAGTTTATTTTCTTTTTTCCAGCCCTACCAGTACAGAATGATGGATTTCCAGCTTGGTGTATTTGGGTGTTTCATGCTGTGATGAAGTGATCCAACAGTGCAGCTGAAGCAGAGCAAGTTCCTCCATGTATTTGCTACACATTGATTGAAAAAGAAGGGGGAAAAAAAAAAAAAAAGAGTTCTCAGTGATAGTTTTCATTATTGCTTACTCTGCTAATATCTTTGGATACCTTTTACCAGGGAGAACCAGATTCAGCCAGCTTTGCAGCAATCATCTATAGGATCTAAAAATTCACTTGCATAGTTTCAGTTGCTGCTGATGCGTTTTCCAGTACTTCTGGTCAAATTAATGTCAACCTTTCTTCCCAAGAATCAATGAGGTATTTGACTTAATTGATCTTTCTCAATAAATAGGCACACAAGCAGTACAATGCTAGGTCCAGGTTGATCTTATCAATTGCATCAGAAATGCATTCATCTCCTGAAACGTGACTTTTGGACCACCATTTGGTAAGAGAGCTGCTCCGGACTGGCACCGGGACCAGCGTGCTCGAGCTGAGAGGTGCTTTATTTTGGTTTCTTTTGGGGGCTTTTCAGGGCAGGAGGACCTCAGCAGACAGTGAGGACCGGCAGGGTTGTCTTCTCGCATGCCTGCTTGAGAGGGTGATGCTGGATGTGGGAAATTTAAATGAGGCAGAGCAAAGCCGTGCTACTGCCATTTGGCAAGAGAGCCTCCTGGCTGGATTGCAGCTAGCAGTGTGTGCTGGGTCAGCCAACAGAGTGCAGAAGCTTCTGTGGTAGCTTGGGCAAAATATAGTAGTCAGATGGAATCTATATATATTTAATAATAAACAATAAAACCCCCTAAACTTAATTTCACCTACCTGAAGAGATGCAGCTGTGGTAACAACTTGGCTAAAGGCTACTGGAAAAACAGTAGGTACCTAGACAGAGCCGGTGCACAAGCTTGCAGGTATCCAGGCTGCTAGCTGCAGAGTGCTGGAGGCTAGCACCTAGAATGGAGGGTGAAGGAGACAACACCTGTGTGAGGTGTGACCAAGTGGATTATCTTCTCAATCTGGTGGCTGAGCTAAAAGATGAAGTATCAAGACTCAGGACTATGAGGGAATGCAGGGGTCAGGGAGCACATAAACATGAGGGAAAAAAATTCCGCAGCAAGGGTAACAGAACACTAGAACAGGCTGCCCAGGGGATGTAGAGTCTCCTCTGGAGACATTCAAAACCCACCTGGATCCATTCCTGTGTGATTGGGTATAGGTGATCCTGCTCTGGCAGGGGGGTTGGACTAGACAATCTTTCAAGGTCCCTTCCAGCCCCTGAAGTTCTGTGATTCTGTAAAGTCAGACACACCCCTGTGCCAAAATCCAGCTTTAGTGTTCATGCTTCACTTGATCACAAGCTATGCCTTAATGCTAAAACATATCTGTGTGCACAAACCCAGCACAAAGTTCACAAGCAAGTTAAATCTTCAAAGTGACGACTTGGAGTCTCTCTCTGCAGAGTATGGTAAACACTGAACACTGCAGCAAAACGATGGTCTGAGAGTTACTTTGGTAATCTCCCTTCTCTCTTTTACCTTCTCATGAAATTCAAAGCATTTTCTTTAAAATCTCCCTTTGGCAAACAGTTTGCGATCCCTAAAATTGTGTTGTCATAATAGGATGTGTGTTCTTTTTACAAAAATCACATTTCTTCATCACAGCAGTGGGATGCAGTGAGGAGCTAACAGCACACCTCCTGGCAGAATAGTACTTTCACTTAAATCCCCAGTAATAGATTTTTGGCTGATGTTCCTAGACTTGAAGAAATGTCATTTGACAGTGCAACTACATCAGCACATACATTCCTTTATTCTCCAACATGCCAAAACTCATTTACTTTTCTGAAACTGCCTACTCTCAACATTAGAACTCCCTTTTCTCTGAGCTTTCTGGATTCTCCTAATTTTTTTCTTCAAGTTCAATTTTCTACTCCCCAAGCTAACCAATGTAAACTGTAAATCTGCTCACAATCTCATTTTCTTTTCCTATCTCTCTTACAGTTGTTACTCCTTCCACACAATTTCCAGTCTCACAGCTCATTTTTCCTTCCATCAGCAGATCAGGTTGCTTCTCCCCTTTCATCTGCCTACTAGTTCATCATGCCAGCATGTGATTCCCAGTCAAAGGATCCCACCCATCCATTTACACCTGTCACCCTCAGGTTACCTTCATCCTTCTGCAAGACGCTCTGAGGGTGTGCATACAGCACACACAAACACACAGAAATGTCACATGCACAGTTGTAAATGGCCTCATTCCTAGGGGAGAGATACTGTAAAATATGTGTGAAATATTCCAACCATTTCAGAAACCTTCCTTCTGGGATCTGTAGTTAAACTGAGAGACTCAAGAGTAGTTTTTAATCAATGCGTATGTGAGAAACTGCGTGCGATAGGTGTGTGCTAGGCACCATCAAAACCAGAAAATAAATAATTCCATTAAACATATAGCTGAAATTTCTTTTGACTGATATTCTGTTAGCCAACAAATCATGCCTGAGACCACTGTCCTAGTCAAACACCAGTCCACAAATGCACCAGTGTAACACATTGAATATAACAACTTATTTATTTCAAAAGAATTTACTGAGCTCTCAGTCACTGATTAAAGTTTTCCCTTCCATGGGAAGTACAGTGCCCTTTTGCAGATCTCCCCAGAATGTAGATGCAGACATTTCTGAGATGCTGATGTTTGATTTATAAAACCAGCAAATGGTTCATTCACTCCTTTGACGTGGATTTCAAGCCTTATCAGTTTCTGCAGGGTCTGCACGCAATGTCAGATGTGAAAGTGTAGAAACATCTAACCATCAACCCCAACTAACTACCACAGTGCCTGTTGGCATGTTTCCTGCCTTCTAGGATGGAATTCCACTGGCTGTAACAGATCTTATTTAGATTTCTCTTCCTACTGTGTCAGACATTACATAATGCTCTACAAGAGATCAGTTTGGAAGTGAGTACTGTCAAATGGATTGTGAATAAGAAAAAGAAATTCAAACCAAAGAGAATTGCCTATGTAAGCACATTTGTTTTGTGAGAACCTGTAGAGAAAGATATACAAATAAGCACATTAGACCTAGCACCTCATGTAACACTTGCATTATAGGTTGGAAAAGAAATGAAAGGACATGCACATCTGATACTAGTATTCATCACATCTATTAATTCAGTGTGAGAGAGGGAAATAGAGAATGATGAAAGAAAAGTCAGAAACTAAAGTAGAAAGTAACATAAGCTTATTTATTTATTTATTAAATAGCATGTTGAGAAATGTGTCGATGAGGAAGTAGCTCAGAATCATTCAGATTAACATGCTGAGGCTGACCATGATGGCTTTACTGCCAGAGGAAATGCAAAAAAATACTGTGCTCTTAGCACAGCATTTCCAGTGAATTAAATCAAAATTCTTCTTGGTACCAGTTCACAACGACATATTCCAGCTGCCACGAGAGAATGCAAACAGGTTTGTTCCAGTATGAGTGAGGGACAAGATACCCTCAACATTTCCTGTTGTTAACTTACTGCGTCTCACAGTGTGTTATGAAAAGCAGTTATGACATTGGGAAAAGATCCTAGGACAAGTTCTTTGGGCCTTTATTTGCTGTGCAGGCTGATAGGCCATCCACTATGGGATAGAATTTCAAATACCAAGTATGCCTTTGTCCTATTTGCTGCCTCTGTGCAGACCCAAGTTGAGTATTCACAGAATCACTACTCATCAAGATCCCATGCACAGACAGGCAGCACGGGTGCTTTGCTGCTGGCCCCAAACCACAGAACCTCAGATCAGTACTAGGTTCCCCGCAACCCCAGTAGAGGAGCTTAGATGTATAGCCTCAATGGCACAGATATTCAAAGGGGGAATGAAATTCAGAGAGCAACAAAGCTTGTTCAGAGCCTAGCTGACCTCCACCTCAGTTTAGGAAGGATGTTTACTTGCTGGAACGAGTCCAGAGAAGAGCAACAAAGTTGGTGAGGGGTTTGGAACACAAGTCCTACGAGGAGAGGCTGAGGGAGCTGGGGTTGCTTAGCCTGGAGGAGACTCAGGGGTGACCTTATTAGTCTCTACAACTACCTGAAAGGAGGTTGTAGACAGACGGATATTGGTCTCTTCTCCCAGGCAGCCAGTACCAGAACAAGAGGACACAGTCTCAGGCTGTGCCAGGGGAGGTTTAGGTTGGATGTTAGGAAAAAGTTCTATATAGAGAGAGTGATTGCCCATTGGAATGGGCTGCCTGGGGAGGTGGTGGAGTTGCCATCATTGGAGGTTTTCAGGAGAAGACTTGATGGGGTGCTTGGTGCCATGGGTTAGTTGTTTAGGTGGGTTGGATTGGTTGATGGGTTGGACGCGATGATCTTGAAGATCTCTTCCAACCTGGTTTATTCTATGTATTCTATGTATGTATAGTGATGAGATGAAAAATCTCCCTCTCTTGACTCCTTCCAGGGAAAATGTAACAATAAAAACACATCAGGGGAAACAATCCTGGAAAATGCTGGTTAATTTAACTGAAAGTGGTAACCATTTTTAATCCACTAAGTAGCATATCATTCCAGACATTTTATATCTTAGCAGGACTACTCCATGGGAGACATGCTCCTTTGGAACTAACTGAAAAAGCAGGGTATTTTTTTTTTCATACAGAAAAGCTTACATTCCTGTGAGCCTTCATCAAGTACCTCAAGAGCCCTCAATTTAAGTCCAACTGGAGAACCAAAAGGAACATTCAAAATTTACAATAATCCTTTACCTCAAGAGTAAGAGAAAACACCAGATGTGGCTGCAGCTTTCAAGGCATTAGTAACACAAGCCACTTGGCAGTATTTGTTTCTGAGAGATAAATTTGAACTGTGAACTCAAAAGAAAGAGAAGGAAGATAGCTGGTCAGACTGGTCACAGGAACGCCTGCTGAGCCCAGACAAAAGCCAGTATTTTTTCATAGGGACCCATGAAAGGTGGACACAAAATACAACATAAAGAGTAGTAAATACTTGAAAAGAATATATTCAGTTACCAGTCTCAAAGAACAATTGTAATGCAAACTATGGCAGCAGTTTATCAACAATGCAGACTAATTAAAGATATTAAACCATATAAACAAAAATCTCTTATCAAATGAAACAGGCACTAAAGGAGATCCTGAGGCATTTGCTGTGCCACTGCATTTTCTGCAGTGGTTTTCAATCTGCAAATGCCTAAATATTTCCCAGGGAAGCTGGACACATTGCACAGCAAGATGGATCCTTCTGCCAGCAGGCTCTCTTTACTTAGCTACTTTATGTGGACCATAACCTTACAGACCTTACAGAATACACAAAAACAAGTGTGGGAAATCTCGTGTTTGGTGGCTCATGTCACCAAAACAGAATGATCACTCATGTAAAAAGGATGCAATTGCAGGCCTGAGTTATATGATGTTACATGTAACATCAGCTAGGCAGAACAATAAAATGAAACAGATGAGAAAGTGATACAAAATTCTATCATTCAAAATGTGTGTTTTTATGTCAAAAAGATCCCTATATTGGCTCAAGATTGACTTATCTCCAAACTCCTGCAGAATTATTTCATGTGGGGACAGGACAGAAACTAAGATGCAACCAAGTACCTGATGCAGGCACCCAAATAAATCAGATGGCACAGGGGTTCTTGGTTTTGTTTTAAAAATGCATCACTAGTAGAAGTAATGATCAAAAAACAACCAGACTTACTTTGTGGCACTTAGTGTGGCTTTGCCACACAAGGGCTGTAGAAGTACACCAATTCAGAGTATAAAGCAAGACTATTGATTATTAGATTATGGAGCAGGTCCAGAGGAAGGCCATGAAAATGATCAGGGAGCACCTCTGCTACGAGGACAGGCTGAGGGAGCTGGGGTTGTTCAGCCTGGAGAAGAGGAGGCTCTGTAGAGACCAAATAGCAACCTTCCAGTATCTGAATGAGGCCTGCAAAAAGGATAGAGAGAGCCTGTTTACAAAGGCCTGTGGTGATAGGACAAGGGGTAATGGCTTCAAACTGGAGAAGGGCAGATTAAGACTGGGCATTAGGAACAGGTTCTTTGCTGTGAGGGTTGTGGAATACTGGTGCAAGTTGCCTGGGGGGGTGGTTGAGGCCCCGTCCTTGGAGATATTAGAAGTGAGGCTCATCAGGGTTTTGGGCAGCCTGGTCTAGCTGAGAATGTCCCTGTTGACTGCAGGGGGGTTGGACTAGATGACCTGCAGAGGCCCCTTCCAGATGGGACCATTCTGTGATTCTATGATTATTAAATCTTCACCCTGTGTAAGGACTTCCATTCACTCCTGTGCAGTTATTCTTCAATAACAGTAAATTATCCTTCCCTTGAGTCCGAGAAAGTGCTGCAATCTAATAATGTTACACCTGAATGGAAGCTTCCACATCAGTATGACATAGTTTAATTCAGCACTTCATCTTCACACCCTTAACTGATTTTCTGTAGCTTTCCTGAAAAGAAATTACTTTAGGGAGTGAATTGGTCAATGCAGTAGCCTGCTTTACCAGATAAATCAGGTGATGCCTGTATCTCTAGAAGGAATAAAGACTGTGGCTAGGAAAAAAAAAATGGATCACAGCCTGGAAGTGGGAGTGCAGCTTTCCTCCTGTGTCACAGAGAGGCCCCATGGAAAAAAACTAATGCATCGGGCTGCACTATCTCATGGCAGAGTACCCTGTTCATCCTCATGCAGGCTCAGCAGCACTATTGGTGCAGTGATAAGAGATTCTGTTTGGCTTACTAGGTCAGGGCGAACTGCATGAGGGCAGCTAGAGTATCTTTGAAGCCTGGGGAGGTCTGTGGCACTTTGCAGTGTGGATTTAAAAAAAAAAACAACTCTGTGACTTCGCAGGGAAGTAGTGAGGCAGGAAATTGCCCTAAAAAACTCAGCACACTAACATTCAGGTTTTAGTTTCTTTCTTCTCTGTTACAGAAGCAGGGAATTGAGGTCAATGTACTCTATCCTAAGCATCTTTTTGGTAGACACAACTAAACTTACATAATTCAGCTTATGTCCTTGGTCATTCTTTAACAGTAGTCGTTTGTTTCACACAGCTGACACCCCCCTCCCTCGCCCCAAATTTCTGGGAGAAAGCATGACTCTGATGCCACTCACACAGAACTTCTGTAAGCAACAATTACATAACCACCAAATAACCTATTAATCCCTGATAGACAAAACTCTTTCTTTAATCAAGTCTATAGTTCCTCCATCATGTCTTCCTTGTTAAGCAGGTCAGACCTATCTCAAAATGCCAAGAGCCTCTGTGACTAATAAACGATTCTATCTTAACAGTCTTTTAAAAATGGCATCAAAATCACTGAAAATTCCATTTTGAAACCATACTGTCAACCAAGAAAGAAAAAATATCAGCATGCAAAGGAACTGAAGTCAAACTTCTTATTGAGTGCATAAAGTTCATTCAGTCCAAGCATTGTCATCCAGTAGCATATTGCCAGCTTCACATACTTTACAATGTTTTGCTTCCATAGAATTTTGCTTTATTATTTGTGGTTTGCCATGTCCTACCCTGCCAAGAATAAATATATACACTTACATAAATACTCTGAACAGAAAACAACCTCTTCAAGAACAACTGGCAGTTTCTTTTTCTCTCAAAGGTGCCATGCCTATCTACATATTGCCAAATATTTCCCAGTCCCATCTGGGTTTTATCCACCTCCCCCTTTCCAGTTTAGAAACCATGCCATATTCTTTGATCATCAGTCCAAAACCCCCTCAGTGTTATTAAGAGCAATTAGACCCTGAATAGGATAAAAATAACCACTATATTTGTAAACTTCTTTCTTTTCAAACACATGTAATTCATTAACGTGCTGGCTACAAGCAAAAGCTCAATTTATTCACCTGTGCTAAGGAAATATAACCCGTTCCTTGAGTTACAGTGGTGAAAATTACCATTGATGCCTGTCTCTGTCTCAAGAATTGAGCAATTGCAAATACCATAAAGAATTCGGGCGTTAGTTATGCTTATTAATGTTTATCAAAGATTTCCAGACAGATAGTATCTTACACAAAAATCAGGTGAAGAAGGTAAACTGTCCCTTAACTGACATCCACAAGAGTCCAGCCAGACCATGCTGTGGCTTGGAATATATGTCCCTCTGAACACATTCAGAGCCATTCCAGATGCTTAAAATAAATGCCACAGTCTTTAGCAGTATCTACATGCTTTTTCCTTTTTTCTTAATTATCCATACAAGTTCTTTTGTGTTGATCATACTCTGCTGACTGGGAGAACCATTGCTGTTAGATATTACACAGAATTAAAAATAACTAATCTGCTCTACAAAGTAAAGCAAGTAGAAGTAAAGGAAGAATGTAAAAAACTCAGCAGTTTGCATGTTTGCCATATGACAGAATGATAGGTGTTGGAAGGGATCTCTGGAGATCATCTAGTCTGGCCCTCTGCCAGACCAGATTCACCTATATGTACTCATGTGTCATTCCAATTGATTTATGCTGACACTATTTTTCTTTGTATGCACAGTAACTCTTACAGACCATGTATTACCTCCTAGAGAGAGAGACAGCTCTCATAATTTCTGTGGAACTTAACTGGAAAGATTCTACATGAAGTATACACTTTCACCTGACCTTAAGGGAAAATACTTTGTCTAATTTCCTCCTCTTCTCTTCCCATCACTTCTAAGGTGATAACTGACTCATTTTTCCTGTACTTGCTAATAGCAAAGGCCTGGTTTTAGAACCCTGAGAGATTTTCCGGCTAGAAAATTAAGTGCTGCACACTTAAGATCTTTCTTCTGCTTGCTATAGGAAGCATCCTGTACATAAAATAAAACAATGCCTCTTTTCCAAGCATACTAGAATTGCACTGTTATAACTATCTTTAACTCACTGTTTTCATCATATCTTCAGCTCCCTGTTTGCAGTTAGAATAAGATGAACAAATGCTGCACTCTCAACAAGAAGAACAGACTGCATTTCTTCAAAATAAACTGATTTGTTAAATATTTGAGAAAGGATTTGGTGTATTTAATTGAAAAGATCTAATGATAATTTTTGTTGTGCAAACCTTTAGCAACTCACTTTTTAACAGGAATCGTTTGATTTGTATGATTCAAGCCTGTGTGTACCACCCTATTCTTTGTCCATGTGCTAAGACTGGCTAATAAAGCTATTATTCCCCAGAAATAAGGTAAGCTTCCTCTGGCTCTGCACTCCCAAGCCCTCTACAGAGAAAGGGATCTGGTACACAAGAGAGGAGCTGTTTTCATTCCTGGGGCTTCGATTAAGGACAGAAAATGGTGTCTTTCAGAGCAAAGGAAATGACTGTCCATGCAGCAAAACAACATGCTGTGACAGGGGCTGATAGCAATGAACATAATGCTCATTGCAGCAGTAGCAGAATAACAGTGGACTGGATATACAAAGGACACTCCCTGGAACTCTGCAAGGTGACCAAGGAAAGCAGCTACTGGGGGTCTAAAGGACAAATGGTGAGTGCCAACCATTTATGGAGAAGGACACTTTAGAGGAGTTGGGAGGAAGTCCCAACTTGACAGCATATAAAATTATCTTAGAGACTGTAATACTAAATTTACTAGTGGCTTTCAACAAGCAGAGTCAGGGTAGGAATAGACATGCTCAGTCCCTAGATCTACCACAACAGGAGTTAGGCATTAGTAGCCTTAGATTCTCCTTTCCTCCTGGGAAAACCAGTTTGTTGTTGGCTGTGACTATCTTAGATCTATGAAGGTAACCAACAGCTTACCTGTGAACATAACCCAGATTTTGAGCAGTGTAACTGTCATGTAGGCAGATACTGTCCTTGTGTGCAAAGCCCAAGAGATGATCCTAGAGAGGGCACAGCCAGGATTGCTTCAGGTTTCAATAATGAAGCACAACACAACCCAGGGACATTGGCAGTGAACACTAAAAAGCTGTTCACCACCAGTGATGTCCCTCAGGATATCAACATGTCTCTGAGACAGATCCCCAGAGGAGTCAGAATGGCTGAGTCAGTGCTGATTAGGAAGTAGAAATCCTTTGAAGAACTAGCTGAATGACTGGCTTTATCCTCTATATACCATCTCTTAAAGTGCATCAAGTCAAGCCCTCAGGATATTTGTATTAACCTTGGAAGAGGCCTTTTATCACCTCCAGCTGAGCAGGAGTCATCCCTTCTTCCCAGATAAGCAATGGTCACAATGACCCACGCATAAACTAGATTACTGTAATTCACAGGCTGAAAGCAGGAAGTGCCAAAATTCTGTTTCTCAGTAAGTTAAGGCCCTGCTTAGTTTTATCCACTGAACCCCAGTCATTTTCAGAATACATCTCACAGCTTTGCTCCTTATACTCCACACAGCTAATGTGTGGACCAATATGCCTACAAAAACAGTTTTCAGCCTACTGTCTGCCAAGAGACTTCCCTGGGGCAATGCAGATCTATAACAGCCAAAACCAAGAAAGGCTTGAATGAGATGACCCAGGTTTAGCACAAGGCACTACAAAAAAAAAAGTGCAGTTAAGTACAGAGTCTTACAGCTTTTAGGAAATTTTTAGACATTTGTACAAAAAAACTCCCCAACAAACATTTTTGCTGTGGTGGAGTGAGTGATATTTTGTATAAGTGAGTGGTACATTATCCTCACAGCTTTCATAGCCTTTTCCAAAGCTTGTGTGGGTTTGCCCACACAACAGCAGACTCTTCTGAACGTGAAAAGGGAATTATTTTTGTGCTAGTAAAAGAAGCAGGATTTTTTTTTTTTTTGTAAGAAAGAAAAACTTGCTTTTTGAAACTCCAAAGCAGATTTTCACAAGTGGGAATGTAGCAGTCTGAAGTGTGGCCACAGGTCTTCTTCCACATAACCCAGTACTAGTTGATGGGTGTTGTGATCTGTTTCTGACAGGACCTGCATCTGACAGGATCTCCAAGTGACTAGACCTGAGCTGCTGGGCCCATGCAATAGATTCACTGGTTTCTTTGGAACAAGCTCTATTAGCTGTATGATTTATAACCAGGTCAAAAATCTATCCATAAAAATATATCCCCTGGATACAAAAGACATCTTCTTGTTTGCATCAAACTACATTATAAGAGCATGAGGCGAAGTAATACATGAGCCAGAAATATAACCTTTAAAGGTGTTGTGGATAATTCACAGGAAGATTATCTCTCTCCAAGTCCAGAACATGGTTCCAAATGTCACCTTTTGCAGACATGAAATTAGGAAATTACAAAAGCATGTATGCAGCAAGCCCTTGTTCTTGCAAAAGATATCACTCCCATAGCAAGGTCCTAGGACAGCACTTCAACAGCATAGTGACTGCTACCTGAGCATATTACCTCCCATATTCCTTTCCTTTCCTTTCCTTTCCTTTCCTTTCCTTTCCTTTCCTTTCCTTTCCTTTCCTTTCCTTTCCTTTCCTTTCCTTTCCTTTCCTTTCCTTTCCTTTCCTTTCCTTTCCTTTCCTTTCCTTTCCTTTCCTTTCCTTTCCTTTCCTTTCCTTTCCTTTCCTTTCCTTTCCTTTCCTTTCCTTTCCTTTCCTTTCCTTTCCTTTCCTTTCCTTTCCTTTCCTTTCCTTTCCTTTCCTTTCCTTTCCTTTCCTTCCCTTCCCTTCCCTTCCCTTCCCTTCCCTTCCCTTCCCTTCCCTTCCCTTCCCTTCCCTTCCCTTCCCTTCCCTTCCCTTCCCTTCCCTTCCCTTCCCTTCCCTTCCCTTCCCTTCCCTTCCCTTCCCTTCCCTTCCCTTCCCTTCCCTTCCCTTGTCTTTTTTAATTTACCTGAGTACTTTAGAATCACAGAATAGAATCATAGAATCAATAAGGTTGGAATAGACCTCAAAGATCATCAAGTCCAACCTGTCACCCAACACCTCATGACTACTAAACCATGGCACCAAATGCCATGTCCAATCCCACCACCTTCCTGGGCAGCACATTCCAATGGCTAACAACTCTCTCTGTGAAGAACTTTCTCCTCACCTGGAGGCTAAACTTCCCCTGGTGCAGCTTGAGACTGTGTCCTCTTGTTCTGGTGCTGGTTGCCTGCGAGAAGAGACCAACCCCCTCCTGGCTACAGCCTCCCTTCAGGTAGTTGTAGAGAGCAGTGAGGTTGCCCCTGAGCCTCCTCTTCTCCAGGCTAAACAACCCCAGCTCCCTCAACCTCTCCTCATAGGGCTTGTGCTTGAGGCCTCTCACCATCCTCCTTGCACTTCTCTGGACACGTTCAAGAGTCTCAATGTCCTTCTTAAATTGAGGGGCCCAGAACTTTGTCCCATTGCCTTTCAACTCTCATTTATGCAAGTAATCTATAAGCTTTTCAGGTTTTCCTCTTCCTTCTCTCTCCCCATTTCAACTGTTTTAGACATCAGCACTGTGAATGTTCTCTGCACATTTCAGAAGCAAGGTAAAAATCCTGCTGTGAGTCAACAACAAGGACTACTAAATGAAGATACCTATTCCACAGCATAATGACAGACTACTAGCAAGCAACAAAGCTTTTTCCTTTACTCAGGCTCTTCCTTGGTCTATGTGGAGGACCTCAGTGGAAGGGCTTTAACAAAGGGGCACAATGCCCAGAGATTGTGAATAACAGAGTTCTGCTGATTTAGGGGAAAGAGAGAGATCACAGAAGACTCTGATTATTGATGTTTTAAATTGTTAAAGGATGTTATAAAAAGGTAGTGGTGGTGTTGTACTGCAACAAGAAAGAAAAGTGTGAAATGCACTGGAGATAGCTACTTCCACCAACAGATGCTTTGGAATTTAGTACTAATAATGAATATAAATAATTTTAATCCTTCTGTTTAATTAAAGAGGAAGTGGACTTTCAGGTACACCTCCTTCTGTACAGTCATGAATATAATAGATAATTTTAACACAACAAATAAAATAAATATAGCAAATAAAGCAGATAAATTTAGCTAAACTAGAGGCAAAGCAGATCCTGCACGATGTAGCTGAGATGTAGTCCCTCTACAAGTTCATTTAAACCTCAGATATGTTGTTACCCCATTCCCAAAGGAAATTAAGAACATTTAGTACTAACCAGTGCTATTACTTACATAGTAAGTAACTTAATGGGCTATAGCTTGAAGAGAATGAACAGCCCAGCTCCCTGAACAGCTTCTGTTCAATTTGCTGGCACAAAGGAGAGTGTGTGCCACTCACTGGGTGTGCCTTGCTTTTTTTTTTTTTAATATATGCTATCTTTAACTGTGTGGCACAGATAAAGAAGCACAGCACTGTAAGAGCATCTTCATTCAGCTGCAGGAAGAAACGCTGCAGTAAGCAGTAAGCATCACCTCTCTTCTTTCAGAAGTAAAAAGCTTAATAATAGCAAAGGCCTTTCCCAGATTTCTGCTTATTTTGACACCATCTATATTCGTTTCTTTACTGAAATCAGAAAGTATCTTTCCTGTGAAGAATCAAACTCTCTAGACAGGGTACAATTTTTCTTAACAAACTGTATTTTAACTACTGTTGTCACTATTGTTAAGCAAAATTGCCTCACAATTCAGCTGCACTTCAAATCCTTGGGCTGGAAAGGTCTCGAGTGGCTGATGGTCTCAGCTGTATAAACTTGTGGGTTGAGGATCCTGATTGCTTACAGTGCTGGAAATACCACTTCCCTTTGCAGTATTAGAGGAAGACAAATTAAATTTAAAGGATAAAGTATTCACTTAGTAGTGTCTTTTGTCAATATTGGCCTTAAAGCCTGTGTAACTCAGATCTGGGCAAAACCACTGTCTCCAAAATTTCTTAGATTACTGAGTTCAGTAGCTAGAGAATTTTACCCAAGTCCCTAGAAATAGAGACTAAAGGGAGAAGCTGTCAGCTGCTTTTTTGGGTACATATTGGAGATACCTAACAAGTGTATTCTAGGCACTGAGCCACATTCTGGTTAACTAGAACATGCCAGTACATGAGCCAAAAGCAGACACTATGACTTGATCAGCACTAATTTGAGCCTTTTATTTTTGGACTACAAATAGGCCCATTGGTTCTGAAGAGGGAGTTAATTACTAAATTAATTTTTCCTATCAGAATTATATTACAAGCTATCTATGTAATATAAACCTTACAAAATGGAAAGTGAATTACTACATTTTGGCTCACAGAAGTACTAACCATTTAGAATAGAATAGACTAGACTAGAACAGAATAGAATAGAATAGACCAGGTTGGAAGAGACCTTCAAGATCATCGTGTCCAACCTATCATCCAACACCACCCAAACAACTAAACCATGCAACCAAGCACCCCATCAAGTCTCCTCCTGAGCACCTCCAGTGATGGTGACTCCACCACCTACTCGGGCAGCCCATTCCAATGGGCAATCACTCCCTCTGTGTAGAACTTCCTCCTAACCTCCAGCCTGAACCTCCCCTGGTGTAGCCTGAGACTGTGTCCTCTTGTTCTGGTACTGGCTGCCTGGGAGAAGAGACCAACATCTGCCTGTCTACAACCCCCCTTCAGGTAGTTGTAGAGAGCAATAAGGTCACCCCTGAGTCTCCTCTTCTCCAGGCTAAGCAACCCCAGCTCCCTCAGTCTCTCCTCATAGGGCTTATACTCCAAGCCCCTCACCAACTTTGTTGCCCTTCTCTGGACACACTCCAGCAAGTCAACATCCTTCCTAAACTGAGGAGCCCATTTTCTGTGACTGTTTTAACAGGATGGCCATTGCTAAATAGATTGTATATCATAGTAGAATGATAAACTTATTTGTGGTCTGGTTCTTCTTTCAGGTACACTAATCTGTTGCTCTGTAGCTCAGCTGTCTGTACACTTGAGCAGAAATGCCCCAGTCTCAGCTATGGTTTCCTTGGCATATCCAAAAGGACAAGGGAGCAGTAGGATAAATTCCCTCCTCAATTTTACTCCTTCTAGAACCAGACTCTGGTTGAGTTGTCCTTAGCTCTTGGCAAAGGTGAGAGGAGCCCTAATGCTTTTACAGTTTCAGTAGCATCATTTGACAGCTCTGTACCATCCAGGTACACCATTGTTCAAGTACCTGGTATCCTGATGACAGCTGGATCACAAAGGAAAGCATAAAATAGAAGCAAAAGAAAACCAAAACCAAACCCAGCAAAACATGAAGGCTATATCTTGTATTACCTCATGCAGAAGTCATAGTATCCTACAAGTTCTGGAAGTGATGTGTGCCATTAGCACAGGTGCCTTGCAGGCTTACATTTGACTACTGCTTCCCAGAGAGCCTTCAGTGCCAGTCCAGCTACCCCTCCTTTATGACACAGAGTTAGTCTTTGATTTTTGTTCTGCTACTATTGGCCTCCCTAATAAGTGGTCCACAAAATTTTATTTTATTTTTTGTAATAGCAATTTGGATTATCAAAGTCTGCAGCACACTGCGCACATAACGTATGTCTCAAAGTCCTTATGATAATAGCCATAAATAGTGCATCTACATGATAGAGTTTTGTTTACAAGTGATGATGATGATAGTAGTTGCAATAGTAACAATAACAACAACATAGGCTGCAAGATAGGCAAGGTTTGAGCCAAGAAAAAGAGAATGTTTGAAACATCTGCCCTAGAAAGTAAGGTTGCAAGGTCACCACAGCTGCTTTTTTAGCTGAGACTGGAAACACTGGATACCGTATTAGACAGTTATTGTAATGACAAATATCTTGATACTATGGGTTAAAAAACATCTTTTAAAATCCTGGCTTCTAATTGTCTTTGCTTAGCAGCTATTAAATTGCAAAACAATCACTCGCCAAATTTTATAATCTGTCATGAACAGGTTTCTGGAATTCACAGTATCACAGTGTAACTAAGGTTGGAAGAGACCTCAAGGATCATTGAGTCCAACCTGTCTCCACAGACCTCATGACTAGACCATGGCACCAAGTGCCACGTCCAATCTCCTCTTGAACACCTCCAGGGATGGTGACTCCACCACCTCCCTGGGCAGCCCATTCCAATGACGAATGACTCGCTCAGTGAAGAACCTTCTCCTCACCTCGAGTCTAAACCTCCCCTGGCACAGCTTGAGACTGTGTCCCCTTGTTCTGGTGCTGGTTGCCTGGGAGAAGAGACCAACCCCCTCCTGTCTACAATTACCTTTCAGGTAGTTGTAGAGGGCAATGAGGTCACCTCTGATCCTTCTCTTCTCCAGGCTAAACAATCCCAGCTCCCTCAGCCTCTCCTCATAGGGCTTATGCTCAAGGCCTCTCACCAGCCTTGTTGCCCTTCTCTGGACACGTTCAAGTGTCTCGATGTCCTTCTTAAACTGAGGGGCCCAGAACTGGACACAGTACTCAAGGTGTGGCCTAACCAATGCAGAGTACAGGGGCACAATGACCTCCCTGCTCCTGCTGGCCACACTATTCCTAATAGAGGCCAGGATGCCATTGGCCCTCTTGGCCACCTGGGCACATGAATTGCATGAAAAAATATCCATGACAACGGATAGATAAAGAGCATGCTTACTGGTGTCCTCTGCTTTGGACAAGAGCTTTTGCACAAAAAAACCCTGCAGAAAACTCCATCATGAAGTATACACATAGTTCACTAATTACACCATGTAGATGGTCTCGAGCCATCCTGTTCTGTGTGGTTTATAAAGGAAACTGTAAGGGAAACTAGAATTTGAACTACCTGAGATTAGAATGTCATCCTTGTGGTTGCGAGGAAAAAGAATGGAGGCAACATGTAATTTGGACTGCTTCACTGCACTTAAAATCATTCTGTAATGTCTAATACTACATATAGTAATTTTAGTCAAAATTCACCTTTTTATTCTAAGACAAGCTGTCACACAAAAGGTTGGGACAGTAGTTGTAACGTTTGTCAAAACACTTTGCAGGGAAAGGCATTCAGACCCTCTGATCACTCAGGCTACAGTCCCATCAGGGACCTACACGAAAGGTCACCTCACTCAGGTGTGTTCCCAGCCAGCAAGAAACTCCTTCAGGTAAGGAGCACAGCCTTTTCCTCAGCAGGGCTGTTAGATTTCTATCCTCTCGGTCCTTCCTGCAGGATATACAGTTCACTTGCCCCCAAAAGGAAGATACTTGTGGCATAGTTTGATTCAGTTCTTGTGTCTAAAAAGCCATATTTTCCTGCTCTGTCGTTCTCTGAAATTGTTCCTTAGCTCCTGGGCACTAGCCTTCCTTGCTGAACCGACATTTTGACTTCAACACAGCCTTCAAAAGCACTGGGAGAAAGGTATACTTGTGGCCATGAGAAATATGGGGACAGGAATGCACCCTTACAAAGGGGCAATAGGTATCTTGAAAGAGTACCTTGAGTCAAAGAGTGCCAAAATCACTACAGTCAGGAAGAAAGAGCTCTGCAGCAGCATGCTTTAAGAATTGACATGTGCACACAAATTAGCATTTTGCATATAGTGAACCATTTCAGGTGCACCAAAGGGAGGGGCCTTTGATATCTCAGCCCATGAACAGGCTTACTTTGAGAGACATTATGTATCTTAATCTTCCCTATACAAGAGAAGCATAAAAATTATATATATTACTCCACTATTGAATAAATTGAAAAAATATCCAAGAATGTATTGCTACAAATAACTGCCATGAAGGACATAACCTCTCTTCTTCCTTTTCACTACCACCATAAGGTCCAGTCATCCATCTGCAAATCCCAGTATGTCAAAGATGTGAAGTTCAGTACAAGAAACTTACATGGTACCAGAAACTAGTTATCAAGTGGTGGAGTTCCTTCATCCCTGAAAGGGCTGTTGTTCAATCTTATTTTATGCAGCAGAATCAGCTAGAAATGCAAGCTGAACAGGAATTTAAGGAGCTCCATATTAATGAGGAAGAAGTAAGTTATTAAATAGGGAATGAATGTGGAGGAGACAGTTGAGAAGTGCTAGCAGGAAACACACATATCATTGGTAATTCAATCACAAGAGAAGGTGCTGGAAATTGAAGAGATCAACAGCACACATTGATAACCTAGGCAATTCGTGCACCTTATTGGCTGATTTGCTTTTGGCTGGCCCTCTTTCACCATGCAGAAGAGAGGATGGAAGGCATTGCAAATATGGGCTTACCAAACTGATAAACACGTCTCTTTCATGCCCTCTCAACCACCATAATCAGTATAATCCAAAGCAATGTGGAATGCTCACTAATGTTGCAGGACATTTATCCCACAAAAATATAAAAGCCTCATTTTCACAACACAACCATGCATCTGCTAAAGCCAACACAAAAGAGGTGGCAGGAATGCATGGTCTGGGAATTAAGGCTGTTGTGAACTTGCACACCGCTCATGGACAAAGCCACAGTACTGTCACTCCAGGAATACTATGTAAACGGAAATTCATGACTGGCCTTTGAGAAGCCAAGATTTATCATTTGCTAAATTCTGATTCATTCTAATGCAGTCTTCCTCCTTGTCCCACAAGAACACAGGGAAGTGATGTAAATTGTAAGAGAAGGAGATGGGGCTTATTTCTGTATTATCAGTTCCATAAATCTCTTCACTGGTAGGAAACAACTTGGAGGAAATTCATACAACAGCTTTTGAGCATTTTGTGAGTAGAATGTTCTGCTCTGTCTTCTCACCCAAATGAGTAAGAAGGCACGGGAGTTCGAACAACACTTCATGTCAGAAGTAGAAAAGCTATCCATAAAAGTACTATTAGTGGACAGTCTAGATAAAAAGCTGGTTTTGATGCACCTGCTGTGTCTGTGTTACTTACTAAAATGGATTATATTTTCAGTACAGAGGCATGCAAATACCTAAATGCATGACTATTTAAATGCTGCATCAAAGATTGAATTTGCTTAGATGCTAAACTAGACTATTTTAGGTGCTGTTTAATCTATTTTTAACTAAGACATTCCAAATGTATCAGAAACCTTTGACAAACAAGGTTAAGGATGAAGAGGCTACGAGCTTCCTTCAGCATTTTTAACTGCAGAGATTTTATGCAAAAATTATAAGCAAAGCCTTCAAAGAGGTTGTCTTAAAATAAAGCTAAAACACATAGATGAGTACATGCATATGTATATGTATAAAATATATTTATGCATGTGTTTATAGGTACATATACACATGTATGTGCAGAGAGAGAGAGAAAATTTCATCCAGTGCACAAATCTGCAGTTTCTGCTGTAAAATTATTCTCTTAGGTGGAGACCAGCAATGAGACAGGAAGACTAAGGATTAGAGCTAAGTGATGTTACTAAAATATCTTTGGTGATGACAAAAGAAATAGATGAAAATGTCATGCTCCACCTGTCTATGCCATACAATATGGCTGACATTATATAAGATAGTTCATTTCCTGAACTTTTGTCACCTGCATGTGACATAATGTCCTTGGATCGCTGCAGTGGAAGCAACACCACAATTAAACAACATTGGAGATCCACCTCAGCATTCCCAATGGAAGGGAAGCACAGATAATAGGGCAAATCTGCTGTCTGAAAGTCATGAGGGTGCACCTATTCACATGGATGCCCACACTGCCTAACCCTAGACATTATCACAAATATCTTGCTGCGTGGACAAGCTCTTAAACTGGAGCCCTTTGCTTAGTGTTTAGCCTTTGGAGGTCTACTTTAAGGTGCAGGCTATGTACCATGCTCAAAAATCTAAAAAACTGGTCTCCTTGAATCTTAGCATACCATGGCAGTGGTATGATATTTACACCTGGATTTGGAGATGGTTACAGGCTGTGTCAGAAAGCATCTGTTAGGCCACGCTTTTAGGCAGAGCTTTCTGTCCTTTTGCATTTACAGCCTCAGGGGAAACAACTGCTAGCAACTGTTCTCAGTACTTTGTGAACTTCTACTGCAAATCAAATTGGGAGAAAATAAAACTTCTGAAACTGTATCTTACACCAGATTTCCATTTTCAAAGCAAAACAACACAGTAATATCAACTCAGAAATATTTCAACCAAATCTAGAACTTGACCATTTTTATTGTGTTTGTCAGGGAATGTGTTATTGACCAAAAAAACTTAAACAGTACCTCTTGACCTGGCTTCATGTAAAGTAGGTTTGGCAGTTTTGATTTGGATTATTATTTTTGAATTTTTGTTCTTAGAAAAAAAAAAAATTAGAGCTTCTGTGTTGCGTGCTACTAAATCATTGTGAAAGGCAGCTCACAAGAGCAAGGTGTTAGATAAAAACAAACCAGTTGCTTTCCTTTTCTTTAAAAGCCTTTTAAAAATTATTTTTGGCGACAAAATAAGGCTATCACCAGAAGGAAAATTAGTCTTGTAATAAAAACAACTCCTCTCTCACTCCACCTGTAAATTTTTTTTCATTCTTACAGGGAACTCTTCTGTGGGAGCTAATTAGAAATAGAAAGTTCTTTAATTGATGAGCATCTGACCATTAGGGCATTTTCAATTTCTCACAGCATCCCAGATGACACTGTTATAGAAAGGCATAACTGGAGAGAAAGAGAGACTAATTGGAACAATTAATTGAAACAACATACAGTTATTTCAATTATAAGAATCCTGACTGTTCCCTTGTCCCTTGTTGTGTGCCCTGCTCCACTGGAGTAATGTTCCTATAGACTTCCTCAGCAAAATTTGCGTGAAGATCCCATCTGTTGCTGCTGATTATTCCTGTATTTACTATTTGTATTATCATAACACATATCAGCTCTAGTCCTGCTCATGGTTCCCACTTTAAGGTGCTTTATAAAGTAGAACAGGACGATTCGTGACTGTAGACATGAGCCTGGCTTTGCATGCTTGAATTACGCATTCGGTCAGAACAAAAGTTAAGTCACTCACTTGAATGCTTTGGTTTTTAAATGTCTCTAGCACAAGTTTCCTCAAGAAATGTCAAATAATGCTCACAATTAAAGAAGGCTGTTTCCAGCTAAATATCCAGCTCTGATACTTACTGGGCTCTGGGGAAAAGCTCCAAAGTATTATCTTTTCCATGCAATGTTTTCATGCTCCAATTTCGAGACTCACAAACTTTGAGCTACATACCTGACCACCTGTTCACTGAAAAGAAGGATATTGTTTGCTGCCATTTTAGAAGAAGCAACTGCACGTCACTGTGGCACCCTGCAAAAGTTTGTTGGATGTGTAATCACAAACTGTGGGCTCATCTCAAAGTGATCATAGAATCATAGAATTGTTAGGGCTGGAAAGGGACCTCAAGGATGATCCAGTTCAAATCCTCCTGCCAGGGGCAGGGACATCTCACACTAGATCAGGTTGATCAGAGCCACATCCAGCCTGGCCTTAAAAACCTCCAGGGATGGGGCTTCTGCCAGCTCCTCGCTGGGCAACCTGTTCCAGTGCCTCACCACACTAATGGTGAAGAACTTCTTCCAAACATCCAATCTGAATCTACCCATTTCTAGTTTTGTTCAATTCCCCTAGTCCTATCACTACCTGACACCCTCAAAAGTCCCTCCCTAGCATTCTTGTTGGCCTCCTTAAGATACTGGAAGGCCACAATAAGGTCCCCTTGGAGCCTTCTCTTCTCCAGACTGAACAGCCCAAACACTCTCACTCTGTCCTCATAGGAGAGGTGCTCCAGTCCTCTGATTATCCTCACGGCCCTTCTCTGGACACATTCCAGCACATCCAGATTCTTTTTGTAATAGGGGCTCCAGAACTGGACACAGTACTCCAGGTGGGGTCTCACCAGAGCAGAGTAGAGAGCAAGAATCAGCTCTTTCGACCTGCTGGCTGTGCTTCTCTTGATGCAGCCCATGATCTGATTGGCTTTCTGGGCTGCAAGTGCACACTGGTGGCTCATATCGAGCTTCTTATCCACCAGCACCCCCAAGTCCTTTTCTTCAGGGCTGCTCTCAAGCCAGTCCCTGCCCAGCCTATATTGGTGCCTGGGATTGCCCCAGCCCAGATGCAGGACCTTGCATTTGTTCTTGTTGAACCTCATAAGGTTGTCATGGGCCCAGCTCTCCAGCCTGTCAAGGTCCCTCTGGATGGCATCCCTTCCCTCCAGTGTGTCTGCTGCGCCACACAGCTTGGTGTTGTCAGCAAACCTGCTGAGGGTGCACTCAATGCCACTGTCCACTGTCCAATGCCACTGTTGGCCACTGTGCCAACAAAGAAGTTAAACCAGACTGGTCCCAGTCCTGATCCCTGAGGGACTCCACCTGTCACTGGCCTCCACTTGGACATGGATCCATTGACAGCCACTCTTTGGGCGCAGCTGTCAAGCCAGTTCTTTATCCACTGAATGGTCCATCCATGAAAGCCATATTGCACCAACTAGGAGACCAGGATGTTGTGCAGGACAGTGTCAAAGGCTTTGCTCAGGTCCAGGTGAAGGGTGTCAGTTGCTTGGCCTTCATCTATTAATGTTGTGACCTTGTCATAGAAGGCCACCAGGTTTGTCAGGCAGGATTTGCCCTTGGTGAAGCTGTGCTGATTGTGCCAAATCACTTCTTCGTTATTCTTCTGCTTCAGTAGTCCCTCCAGGAGGATCTGCTCCATGATCTTACTGGGCACAGAGGTGAGACTGACTGGCCTACAGTTCCCTGGGTCATCCCTCTTTTGTTTTTTGAAAATGGGGGTTATGTTTCCCCTTTTCCAGTCAGTGGGGACCTCCCCAGACTGCCAGGACTTTTGGAATGTAATAGAGAGTGGCTTAGCAACCTCATCCCCCACTTCCCTCAGCACCTGTGGGTGTATCCCATCGGGTCCCATGGACTTGGACATTTTCAGGTTCTTCAGATGGTCACAAACCTGATCTTCACTCACAATGGGCAGTTCCTTCTTCCAGTCCCTGCCATTATCTTCCATTATTCTGGAAGTGTGGCTGGAGCCCTTGCCAGTGAAGACTGATGTAAAGAAATCATTGAGAACCTCAGCCTCCCCCATGTCACTTGTCACCAGCTCACCTGTTTCCTTTCTGAGGGGGCCTACACCTTCTCTAGTCTTCTTTTTTGCCATAATAATAATAATAACAATAAACAAGTTGGAAGAGACCTTCAAGATCATCACATCCAACCCATCAACCAATCCAACCCACCTAAACAACTAAACCATGGCACCAAGCACCCCATCAAGCCTCCTCCTGAGCACCTCCAGTGATGGTGACTCCACCACCTTCCCGGGCAGCCCATTCCAATGGCCAATCACTCTCTCTGTATAGAACTTCTTCCTAACATCCAGCCTAAACCTCCCCTGGCGCAGCCTGAGATTGTGTCCTCTTATTCTGGTACTGGCTGCCTGGGAGAAGAGACCAACATCCGTCTGTCTACAACCTCCCTACAGGTAGTTGTAGAGAGCAATAAGGTCACCCCTGAGTCTCCTCCTCTCCAGGCTAAGCAACCCCAGCTCCCTCAGCCTCTCCTCGTAGGGCTTATGTTCCAAACCCCTCACCAACTTCATTGCCCTTCTCTGGACTCGTTCCAGCAAGTCAACATCCTTCCTAAACTGAGGGGCCCAGAACTGGACACAGTACTCAAGGTGTGACCTAACCAGTGCAGTGTACAGCGGCAGAATGACCTCCCTGTTCCTGTTGGCCACACAGTTCTTGATGCAGGCTAGGATGCCATTGGCCCTCTTGGCTGCCTGGGTGCACTGCAGGCTCATGTTCAGCCTACCATTGACCAGTACCCCCAAGTCCCTCTCCACCTGGCCGCTCTCCAGCTACTCTGACCCCAGCCTGCAGCACTGCATGGGGTTGCTGTGGCCAATGTGCAGAACCCGGCACTTGGATGTGTTAAATCTCATGCCGTTGGACTCTGCCCATCTGTCCAGCCTATTGAGGTCCCTCTGCAAAGCCTCTCTACCCTCTAGCAGATCAACTCCTGCCCCCAGCCTGGGGTCATCAGCAGATTCACTGATGATGGACTCAATGCCCTCATCCAGATCATCAATGAAGATATTAAAGAGCATGGGGCCCAGCACTGATCCCTGGGGCACATCACTAGTGACTGGCTGCCAGCTGGATGTGGCACCATTCACCACCACTCTCTGGGCTCGGCCCTCCAGTCAGCTCCTAACCCATCGCAGTGTGCTCCCATCCAAGCCATGGGCTGACAGCTTGGCCAGGAGTTTGCTATGAGGGACGGTGTCAAAGGCCTTGCTGAGGTCCAGGTAGACTCCATCCACAGGCCTTCCCATTACTACACCTATAGAAATTTTTACTGTTCCCCTTGATCTCCCTGGCTAGATTTAATTCTAATTGAGCTTGAGCTTTCCTAACCAGGTCTCTTGCTGCTCAGGCAGCTTCCTTACATGCCTACCATTCCAGCTGTCCTTTATTCCACCCCCTTGCTCCACCAGCTTCTACCAGCCGAAGTGATAAAGTTTATGATACTACCAAACGCATTGCAAGGCTTTGACACATATGTGTGAGGCTAGAATTTCATGCTCCATTTTTGGTCAGCATGACAGCTTTCGTACAGGGTTCACTGATGCCAATACTTACCTGCAGAAATTATTTGAGTTCTAGCTCAAAATAACTGTATGACTCTCCCATCTACATACATCTGGTTAGGGCCTCAAGACTACAGCTCCTTTTTTGCAGAAGCTGTCTGATCTTTCATACTAGCATTCATTTCCTATGCCACAATTCCAAAGTCTGCTACAGCAATCTTGTATAAACAGCCTAATCAGCAAGCCAGTGCTGAGTGTGGGACATGACTAATTATTGTTTTATATAGTTGAGTGAATCAGGACTGTACTGTTCAAAACCTGTCTGTCTGGAGACATCCACTAATATTTTACCTTGCTTTCTCATATATTGTCCTCCCTGCAACAAATGAGAGAAACTCTTCCTTCCTCAAATTATTGTTTCCTTCTATATGGTTCCCTATTCTCTTCTCATGTGAACTTTCACAGTTCTCTACCTCTAATCCTTTACAGGAAATACAACCTGAAGCTGTATTTCATATTGACATAATCTCATCTGCTGGTAGCAGAGTGAGCAACCCTTCTGATTATTAACTGCATTAGCAGCTTCTGCACCATTAAGTAACTGTGAAAAGATGATCTGTGGAAGAGAAAAACAGAAGCCCTGGATAATGATACTGTCTTAAATAGATGTAAAACTCTCATAATCTTTAATTTTGCAAACCATATATCACTATCTACTGAAAAACATTTATTTGTAGAGCATGTACTTGTAAATGCATTCTATGCAGAAGGGCTTTAAGAAAATCCTAGTCCTGTATTGATTATCTGAGTGAACAAAAGATATGCTAATGCCTGACTACCAACATCAGGAGGATGATTTCAATTTTGTACAACTAAGTGTACCAATAAGCTCATTTAGACTGGTCAGGTTGCTCACATCTTGAAATGCAGTCTTACGTACAGCAATTCTGGCGGATTGGCCTTGGTTGGCTTCCAGATAGAATCATAGAATCAACCAGGTTGGAAAAGACCTCAAAGATCATCAAGTCCAACCTGTCACCACAGACCTCATGCCTACTAAACCATGGCACCAAGTGGCACGTCCAATCCCCTCTTGAACACCTCCAGGGACAGTGACTCCACCACCTTCCTGGGCAGCACATTCCGATGAAGAACTCTTAGTGAAGAACTTTCTCCTCACCTTGAGCCTGAACTTCCCCTGGTGCAGCTTGAGACTGTCCTCTTGTTCTAGTGCTGGGTGCCTGGGAGAAGAGACCAACCACCTCCTGGCTACAACCTTCCTTCAGCTAGTTGTAGACAGCATAAGGTCTCCCCTGAGCCTCCTCTTCTCCAGGCTAAACAATCCCAGCTCCCTCAGCCTCTCCTCATAGGGCTCGTGTTCCAGACCCCTCACCAGCCTCATTGCCCTTCTCTGGACATGTTCAAGTATCTCAATGTCCTTCTCAAACTGAGGGGCCCAGAACTGGACACAGGACTCAAGGTGTGGCCTGACCAGTACTGAGTACAGGGGCACAATGACTTCCCTGCTCCTGCTGGCTCCACTATTCTTGATGCAGGCCAGGAAGCCATTTGCCTTCTTGGCCACCTGGGCACACTGCTGGCTAGATGCCCACCCAGTTGCTCTTTTGCCCCCTCTTAACAGGAGACAGGGTAAAAATAAGATGGAAAAGCTCGTAGGTTGAGATAAAGACAGTTTAATGTGAACAGCAAGAGCTGCACATGCAAAGACATCATAAAGAGGAATAGAGGTGCCCAGCCACTTCCTAGAAAGCAGAGCCCAAGTGCAGTGATGGCATGTGAAGACAAAGGACATAACAAGGAATATCCCTGCATCATCCTCTTCTCCCTCAGCCTTTATTGCTAACCATATCATCATAATGTATGGAATGCCAATGTATGTGCAAGCTCTTCTTAGCAGCTGATGAAATACTGGAGTGTTCTCACTGGTGGTAGGCCCTGCCTGCCACAAATGCACAGCTCAGCAGCATGTGAGCTGCTAGGAGCTCCATCTCAACCAGATCCAGTACAACAGTACACCAAGTTACCAGCTACTGAAATGACAATATATGTGGACAATGCTGCTAGTCCAATAGAAATTACATGACTGACAAGAAAACATATTCTGGATCCTACAGTGCAACAGACAAGTCCTTCACTTGCTGACAAATGGGATCCTCAGAAACTTCTTTATGGCTTTGGATGGGAACCTGAATGAGGAAGGTAAAACCTAATTTGTCCTCTGAAACACCTGGGGTTTTTGGAGATTTTCAAAACTTTGCATCTAACAGAGGAGCCATATCAGCTCTGGACTCTGCAAGAGATGGCAGAAGGTTTCTTCACTGACACAGTGCACAGTGAGAAAACAGCAAACTCTGTGTGCAAAGGGATGACTTACATTAAAGCAAACTCTGCAAAATTCCACCTGTCAGAATTTGGCAAAACTAAAAATTAGAGAGAACTGAAATATGAGATACAAGAGATGGAAGCGTGTTCAGTTAAGCTAAACCACCAAATAACAGGCTATATGCTGCAAAGCAGGTAGCACAATGTGTCTTCAAAAGCAAAGGAGCATTTCCATTCCCTTGTTTTTGTCATTATTTCCCACACTTTTTTCCCTATTCTAGTATATATTTGTGGTTAGGAAAATCAAACAGAATGTCCAGTAAAAATGGCAAAATTACCCACAGCTTCTGAGCTGTTAAAAATCACTTGGATACAAACTGCAGCAAAGGAAATACAAGGGAATTGTGAACATAAAAACTAAGTAAGAAAGTATTTTATATTCCTATCTTCATGACTGCTTATACAGGCTGTGGAGGTGGTCAATGCCCTGTTAACTTCTTGACTCCTCTGTGCAACACATGCCAATGCTCAGAAGCTGAGTTGGGAGATTTCACACATTGCTGAAAATTCTTCCAGTGGCATCATATATATAATCCAAATAGGACACACATATTTGTCAGAAGGTGTTTCCATTCACATCTAGACATTAAACAAGAGCACTCAAGGTAGGTTGGTTTTCACTCATATTTATCTTATGAATTTGCTTCAGCCAGAATATCTCTGCTATTGAGAAGGGATAAAAGAAAATTGAAAAGTTTAAATTTTTCGCACAAGGAGCAAGATAAGGAGAACAAAATCTCCTCTACTGGCATGAATGGATTAATGGCTCATGTACGAAATTGGCTCTGTGATGTACCCTTGTTGCACAGTTGGTTAGATGCAGACAAGGGCAGCTGTGTTTTAAAACTAAAATATTGATTATAACTGCTAATGACTGGAATCACTAACTGGAATCACTAACGTGATCTAAGGTGCCAAGCCATATAGTTTTATATTTCTGAGGCATAATTACTTTTTAATGCTTTATATTTACTTTACAGAACTGTGTAAATTTAAAGAACATAACTATATGTATATATAAACTAGAATATTTTCAGATTTCATAATAAGACTTTCATAACTTTCAATAGGCTTAACCAAAATTGAACATTCTCAGTGGAGAATATGTAATTGGTTCAGCCTTAAATCCATTTGATTTTGTTTGTCAGCTGTATGTACAAGAAACTGAACCTCTGCTTCTGACTGCAACACAAAATATTTATTGATGATTTATTGATTGAGATGCAATGATAAAAAATCACCTAAGTCAGCTGCAAAACTGAACACTGTGCAGAACTAGGCACTGAGTTTTGCTTTATAAAAGATACCTTTGCCAGAGTAAGGCATATGGAAAATGTTGGAACCTGGCTCACTATGGGATTGATTCTGCCTAGATTTGATGTGTGTTGGCCTAACATCTGTCTCTTCATACATTCAATATTTTGGTTACCATGGTCAGCTGCTAATCTGTTTCTCCACCACTAATGCAGGTGTAGGCAAGAGTCTTCCATCTCTTCATGGACTTTCTACACTGCACTGGCAACATAGAGCACCTTGACAATGTAAAAGATGTAAATGTAATCTGACAGGACTTAAATGCATCTTTTTCCACCTTTACTATCTTGCAGTAATATAAGGTAACCTTCTTGTCAGTGAGAGTTGATTACTATGCAACTTCTATGCTTGTGTGTAAGGCATAAATAATAAGAGCTGAAAAAAGTTGCCCACAGAGACAAGCTAATATCCAGAACACAAGACTAATCATGCCTTTCTGTTGAAGCATATTGAAAATGCAAACACTATTAGATCAAGAGTCACTGCAGGAACTCAAATCTATGTGGAAAAAGAACAGTACAAAACCTGATGGAGAATCTGGGGCATTATGCTGGCACTGCCATGCATAAAACTTCATTAGATTTTGAGTTTCTGTGTAGACCTATGACCCACTTCTGTTCCCACTGAAATCCGTGGCAGATTTAATAGGTGTTCTATTTTTTCCTTTTAATAGGCATTCTATTTATAGAAAAATGTGTAACTTAAAACTATGTGAATTCTAGTCCTGCTTCACCTTCTACTCCTCAAGGGACACTTCTTACTGAAGAACTTAATGCTATTCCACACTAATAACTGTAAAAGTAACCATACATTGAGCCTAAAATGCTTGTCATAGCATGTTCACCAGATTAACCAAATTGGAGAACAGATTTATTTTTGTCCTAGCTACTAAGCTATCATAACCACTGTTAGTCATTAAGGCTGTGCCTGGTTGGAACAGACTATCCCTCAAAACAAAATCAAATTATTTTATACTTCATCTCTCACCTTCAAAAAAAAAAAAAAAATCAAATCATTTTATACTTTATCTCTGACTTTCACCAGTCAGTACTGGTCAAAGTTTAAAGCTATCAGAATAGGCAGCAATGAGGCACAAAATCTGGAAAACATGGAGCTGCTTCCTATTACTCAGTCTTCCAACTTCTGCAGTGTCATATGTTAAAAGCTGGTTCTTGGATACACTTCACTTTTTTCTTTTTCTTTTTTTTTTGTTTCTTTAAGGTGACCTGAGTAAAAGCCTTTCCTGCTAACACATATATCAAGGTCATTTCCATTCAAAAGATTTCACTCTCTGATACCATGTTACTCAGGATTCAGTTTCTGTGATGGGACTAACACTGCCTTCACAACTTCAGCACAGGGAAAATGACATGAGGCAAAAAAAAAGAACCCCAACACATCTGTCTCATAAAATGATACATATTGTAAAGATAAATGTCAAAGTTTAGGGCTGGGCTCTCCCTCTCAAAGGGGAAGGGAAAGGGATTAAGGGAAAGAAACCTATACATTGCAAAAGAAAACTAAAGCTCCTTTAATGAAAATAGCAATAAATGTATACAAATATATGCAAAGCCAACATCAAACTCAACCCCCTGGTGGCAACTAGCCACTGCCATGAGCATTATCTCTACTAGAAGCAGAGTAGTCTGTGGCCATGTCTGTGGAAATATGCTGTTAACTTGCAGAGAAGTGCAGTGACTTAGAAGATACTGACCTGGAATGTAAAACCACTGAACAGAATTCATTCTGTTCTCACACGAACCAGGACAATAAACTATGGTAGTGCTTAGGCTTAGATTTTGGTTTCTCTTATTTGTCGCAAATCAGTGCCCAGATCCAGTGTGAGCCAGACTGTGATTCAAAAGCAGTGCTCACAACATTAGAGCCCTAGATGAGGCTTAGTAATTTGAGGCATACACAAAGGGTGTGGGGATGGTTGCAGAGGTAGCACAGTGAAAATCTATTCTGTGTTGAAAGGGGTGGTCTCACTCCTTCTCTCCACCCACAGACACTTGCCTTCTTTTGCCAGCACAGTTACCGATGTGGCTACACAGCAGGCTGGATCCAGGAACTTGCTGAGCAGAAAACTAGCAAGTGAAATGACTGAGTTTTGGCCAGGCTGATCCACCAGCCCAGTTCTTCCTGCAGCTTCACAAAACTCCCATACTTGCAATGAGAAGCATAAGGGAAGCACAGTGGCAAATGCAAGGTCATCCCTTTTGGAGTGGACTGGACAGCACCTGATGCAGCAGTCAGAGAGTTGCAAGTGGGTAAAATGGTCCTGCTGGTTAGGCGTGCCTCCAAGCCCTTGACTGGACAAGGCTGACATAGCAGTACCACAAGTGTTGACATGGTCTTAAGTAAAAGCCTTTGACCTTCCCTTTCATGGCCTTTAAGACTATTTGAATGACCCAGCTGACTCAGTCCAGAGAGAGAAGGAGACTCGGTTCTTTTGAATATTCCCATATTATTAAATTAGAGGCAAAAATGAGGCAAAAATATCAACAGCAAGGGTAAATTTGCAGATGACACCAAGCTGGGGGCAGGAGTTGATCTGTTAGAGGGTAGAAGAGCTCTGCAGAGGCACCTTGACAGGCTGGACAGATGGGCAGAGTCCAAGGGCATGAGATTTAACACATCTAAGTGCCAGGTTCTACACATTGGCCACTACAACCCCACGCAGTGCTACAGGCTGGGATCAGAGGGGCTGGAGAGCAGCCAGGCAGAGAGGGACCTGGGGGTACTGGTTGATAGTGGGCTGAACATGAGCCAGCTCTTTGCCCAGATGGCCAAGAAGGCCACTGGCTTCCTGGCCTGTATCAGGAACAGTGTGGCCAGCAGGAGCAGTGAAGTCATTGTGCCCTTGTACTCAGCACTGGTTAGGCCACACCTTGAGTCCTGTGTCCAGTTCAAGGCCCTTCACTTTAGGAAAGATGTTGAGTTGCTGGAACGTGTCCAGAGAAGGGCAACGAGGCTGGTGAGGGGTTTGGAGCACAAGCCCTGTGAGGAGAGGCTGAGAGTTGGGGTTGCTTAGCCTGGAGAAGAGGATGCTCAGGTGAGACCTTATTGCTGTCTACAACTACCTGAAGGAAGGTTGTAGCCAGGTGGGGATTGGTCTCTTCTCCCAGGCAACCAGCTGCAGAACAAAAGGACACAGCCTCAAGCTGCACCAGGGGAGGTTTAGGCTGGATGTTAGGAAGAAGTTCTGCACAGAAAGAGTGATTAGCTATTGGAATGGGCTGCCCAGGGAGGTGGTGGAGTCACCATCACTGGAGGTGTTTAGGGAGAGAACTGGATGAGGCACTTGGTGCCATGGTTTAGTTGATTAGATAGTGTTGGATGATAGGTTGGACTCAATGATCTCAAAGGTCTTTTCCAACCTGGTTAATGCTATTCTATTCTATTCCATTCTATTCCATTCCATTCCATTCCATTCCATTCCATTCCATTCCATTCCATTCCATCCTATCCTATCCTATTTTCTTTGTTTTTCTTCAGAGTTTCATTGTCCAGGTATTTTCCTTCTTCTGAGCCAGTATTGCTCAGGTATTTTATACAGTTTTTTAGGTATGTGTCCAGGTGGTGAAACCATTGTCCTTTTCACCATCCTCCCTTTCCAGGGTAGCTGATGGGTAGAGATGATCTTGTCTATGCACATTCCAGAGAGTCGTTATCCAGTGGCATCTGCCCAATGCAGCTATTGTCTGGGCATGCAGCAAATGTGTTTTTATCTTTGTTGAGTCACATCAAGAGAGACAAGACTTAGTCTCTTACACCAGTCCACAATTAGTTTACAAGATCACTTAATTAAAGCAGTTTGGTTTAAAAGAACTCCAGAGCATGCTATTCTCTCTCCTTAACCTTGGTGTTACAATGGGTGCTTATACAGTCCTATCACAGTATAACTAAGGTTGGAAGAGACCTCGAGGATCATCAAGTCCAACCTGTCTCCACAGACCTCATGATTAGACCATGGCACCAAGTACCACGTCCAATCTCCTCTTGAACACCTCCAGGGACGGTGACTCCACCACCTCCCTGGGCAGCCCATTCCAACAACAAACGACTCGCTCAGTGAAGAACTTTCTCCCCACCTCGAGTCTAAACCTCCCCTGGTGCAGCTTGAGACTGTGTCCCCTTGTTCTGGTGCTGGTTGTCCTGGGACTCTCTTGGAGGATGCACATAAAAGAGCTACAGCAAGCAGATGTGAGCCTGCACACCAACCTAATGAGTCTCCAGCCAGCTCCAAACCAAAATGCCTTGTGATCTTGTTAGGGTGACAGCGTGCCTGAGCTAATAAGCCATGCTCAGAAGCAGAGCAATTTGGGCTGGGCTTTGCAAACATGCTTTTAAGCTGTAGCTGGCTTATATCCAGGCAGCTGAATGCACTTGTACAGAGAATTCATGCCCAAATCTAAGCAACAATGCAAACATATTCATAGTATCATCAGACTGAAGGCTACAGATTTTCCCTTGAAGACCTGAGTATCTGCAAACCTGTATCCTAGATTTCAACATAAATGCACTGTATTTCATGTAACCTTTCTTTCTAAAGCAATGAAACCTTTTGCATTATATGAGTTATGCAGTGGCATTTTTTAATTTCCAGTAAACCCCAGGAAAGATTTCACTGTCCCTTGATGCTGGAACCATCCATTTAACCACCCATTTATATATAACTTGATAAATATTCCTGTAATAATCTTATTTTTGCAAGGCACATGAGACACCATTGTGTCTTCCACTTTCACAACTACCACGTCAGACAAAGCAAAATTTTGGTTATGTTTCTTGTTCAAGAAACCTCTGCACTCTGGAAGTCCTGTTCATTTAAGCTTGGCTTCATACAACATCACAGTATCATAGTATCACAGTACAGTAGAGGTTGGAAGGGACCTCCAGAGATGCCAAAGCAGGATCACCTAGGGTAGTCCACACAGGAATCCATCCGGGTGGGTTTTGAGTGTGTGTGCAGAGAAGGAAACTCCACAGCTGCTCTGGGCAGCCTGTTCCAGTGCTCTATCACCCTCACTGTAAAGAAGTTTCTCCTCATGTTGAAGTGAAATCTTCAGTGCTCAAGCTTGCACACATTTTTCCTTGTCTTATTATTGCACACCACCAAAAAGAGATTGGCCCCCTCCACATCAATAAGCCTAAAAATATTTTCACCATCTAACATAGTTAACATTTGGTTCACTCATGGTTCAGCACAAACAACTGCTAATATATTTTCTAACTTGGCCATTGTTGGTTTCACCCAGTTCTTACTGGGTACTCAGCTGGGCTGTTGCAATTATTTACTACACCACCATTACACTACCATTATTACTTGCATTTTTAATGCATACAATTGGAACTTAACTCGACTCTTTCTCTCTCTCTTTCTCTTTCCCCATTTTTCTCTCCCTTCTAAGGCAATTGACAAAACATGTAAGCATGGAAAAACAAACTGAAGAGTAAAACCATGCTAAGTATAATAGGCTATACAAAGAGCAGAGCATAAAACAAGCTTTTATTGGATATTTGAGAGTATTTATAGCATGAAAGAGAAATCTGAAAATCAACACAGAAGGAGGGAGAATTCAACTCACTATTGTATAAGTCAGGTGGAAATCAAAAGGTGATATTTCAAGTGGGGTATAGGCACACCATGTAGCATTAAGCAGGCATTCTGACAGTTTAGGTGTGTCTGGCAAATATCTGAATATCATTCATGAATGTTGAATTTTCTTTTGAGACGTAAGCATGTACAGCTAATGCAGGTAATATCTTAGAAAGAAATACAAGATTTTCTGACTATGTTATGAAATAACTCTGTGCCTTTACTGTGTAACATGTACTTGATATTGAGAGGCCAACTGTGGTATGTGATTCTAGGGCCTATTTAATCTCATTTATACTTAGCCACAAGCAGTTCACTGAATCACAGAACGGTAGAGATTGGAAGGGACTTCTGGAGATTCACCTAGAGGAGGTTGCACAGGAACACATCCAGTTGGGTTTTGAAAGTCTCCAGAGAAGGAGACTCCACAACCCCTCTGGGCAGCCTGTTCCAGTGTTCCATCATCCTCAGAGCAACAAAGCTTTTTCTTATGTTTAGGTGGAACTTCTTGTGTCCTATTTTGTGCACAACACCCCTTGTCCTATCAGTGGGTGCTACTGAAGGGGGTTTGGCCCAGTCCTCTTGACATCTTCCCAGACATTTCTTTGGTTTTGAAATTGCTTATATTATTTGTCATTGCATATTTTGCAGCATTCTCAGCATTCATAATAGTTTATTTTAAATTTAGTTAGGAAGTGTGATTCATAAGCTGTACATGGTGAAAGCAGAACACTATTAAAAGGTATCAGTACTGATGTGTCTTTAAACAGCTGTGGAGAAACTGTACTCACACATTAAAAACCAAAAAAAGGCAAAAGCAAGCCATTTAAGCACATAAACTGTCACAATGAAATCATACACATTCAAATTCTTTATTTCATTAAGGAAGGAAGTTAATCATAGTATCATAGTATCAGTCAGGGTTGGAAGGGACCACAAGGATCATCTAGTTCCAATCCCCCTGCCATGGGCAGGGACACCCCACACTAGATCAGGCTGCCCAGAGCCTCATCCAGCCTGGTCTTAAACACCTCCAGGGACAGGGCCTCAACCACCTCCATGGACAGACAACCCATTCCAGGGCTTCACCACTCTCATGGGGAAGAACTTCCTCCTCACATCCAGCCTGAATCTCCCCACCTCCAGCTTCATTCCATTCCCCCTAGTCCTATCACTACCTGAGATCCTGAGAAGTCCCTCCCCAGCCTTCTTGTAGGCCCCCTGCAGATACTGGAAGGCCACAATTAGGTCAGCTTGGAGCCTTCTCTTCCCCAGACTGAACAGCCCAAACAATCTCACTCTGTCCTCATAGGAGAGGTGCTCCAGCCCTCTGATCATCCTCGTGGCCCTTCTCTGGACACGTTCCAGCACATCCATATCCCTCTTGTAATAGGGGCTCCAGAACTGGAGGCAGTACTCCAGGTGGGGTCTCACCAGAGCTGAGTAGAGGGGGACAATCACCTCCTTTGACCTGCTGGTCACACTTCTCTTGATGCAGCCCAGGATCTGGGGTGAATGCAGTTTGCCGGCGGTAACGGAAACAGCTCAGTTACACAGCAAGTACCAACTGCAACACTGTAACACAACCCAGACCTGTCTCAAGGACCACTATTTAGATTGTCATTATAACAAGCAAGGAGTATTTTAAATTGGCTATGTGACTCATTATTTAAATAATTAAACATTTAAACAATAATGATGGAAGGGAAAAACACAAAACAAACCAACCAACCAACCAACAAAACCCAAACCAAAACAACAACAACAAAACCAACCAAAAACCCCCCACACACACCAAACCACCACAGCTTGGCTAAGCAGTATAGGCAAGAAACATTAATTCATTAAAATATTAAAATGCTGTACCAGTTAGAAGTGGCAATCTAAATAATACCGAAACACAAATTCTCTTTAAAACTGTCACAGATCACTGTTTCTGTGCTACAGAAATTCATTCAGCTATGATACTGTTCTGGATGTTAGAACATAGGTCTTTTTTTTTCTTTTTTTAAACTCAAACTAGATTACAGTGTTAGTAGGTCATAATGGAGCTATTGTTTTCCTACCAGGTACCTTCCTGTGCAATTCTACCGCTGATAACAATTCAAATCAGGGAATTTAAGTGGAAGGAGAATGTTATACCTTTATGTCAAGCCATCTAAGCAATGTGAACTTAAAGAAACAATATACTTTGAACTAGTAAGAACTCAGATAAGTATTTCATTTTTACACTAACACTAAGGACAACATCTTAGGCATCTCTCTGGTGAGGCAAACTCTATAAAAACCCTACCCAGCATAGCCTTTCAAATTGGAGGTGTGAAGCTCATCACTGGAAAACAGAACAGAGAAGGCACTTATGCAGCAGGGAATTTGGTCACTAACACACTGCCACTGCACACAGGTTGAGATGCTCACATTTCAATGGCAGAAATCTTGCTTTCCCATATGAACTTGCTGGAGATACTACCTGGTATAAGTGGTACTGAGAAGAGAGATAGTTGTATGTTGTGCCAGCTCTCTGCCTTGTGAGCTGATGCAGTGGGGAACTGCAGTACAGGATTATGTCTGGCACCATATGCATAGATCAACAGCTTGAAAATAATAATCTAGAGCTTGTAGAGGTCCCTAGTACAGGAGTGGCTGTCATTTGAGTTTGTTATTGCTCTGTAACCTGCAAGTCTGAAAGTATATTTTATGGAAACCTCTGCCTTGGAAACAGACAGAGGGCATGGCCTTGGAGGAGTCCAGCTCATTCCCCTGCAGCAGCGTTCGAGGCTGGAGTGGGAAGAGTGTGGAGATGGGCCTCATTGCCTGAGCATATGGAAAGGGAGCAAGCTGCTGGCTGTCATCACACTTTGCCTTCTGCCCTCTGGCTAGCAGAGGTTAGATTTTGTCACCCACCCACACCATGACTGTTTACGTTCAAGTAGCCTGGTCAGCGGTGTGTACACTGAGCATTTTGTTCACAGGACTCAGATCCTTTGACCTCTTCTGTGACATTTTTGCCTAGACACATTCAGATCAATTCGTAAAAAGAATTTGTGCATAATCCTGCAACTGCTTCTGCCTCACAGAACAGCTGCAACTGAAGTTTTCACTTCTGCTAAAGTGTCCTTGAAAACCTCTTTGTAGGTTAGATAAGCACCCTGCAAGCATTCAGCTTGTTTAATCAATAATAAAACTATGTGATTTAAACTTGCAAAGATACACCCGGAACCTCTTGGTTCTTGTTCAGATCATAAAATTAATGTATCATCCTTAACATACTGTTAACTTCCTCAAAAAAGAGCTTAAATACCAGGAGGAAAACACTGACATGCTGTTGCAGAAAAAGGCCTGGAGTCTCCATTGTCGGAGGGCTTTAAAACCACGCAAGACATCCATCTGTCAGGAGTGAAACGTGACTACCAGAGCCTTCTCTAGAAGCAGGAGCTGGATCAGAGGTCTCTGATCCAGCAAGGTTTTTGTGTAGGTCTGCTTTAAACTACTTCCAACTGCACTTAGCCAGATGACAATTCTCAAACACAAATGCTAACCCCCAAGTCTGAAAAAAGTCTCGCTGGAATCCATAAAAAAAAAATAGGTAAAGATTTTATGATATTTTCTTTTTTACTACTATCATCAGTGTTAATTATTAATAACAATTAATAATTATTGAAATGGCTGTAAAATAACAATAAATAGTAAGAGTTAACTCCGTCAATAACTCTGCCCAGTTATATCATTGTACTTCCAGTTTCTGAGGAGCATCCATCTTGTATCTTTACAAGTATTTCTTTTTTGAAGCTTTTTCACTTGAGATGATCCCTTTCCAGATTATGCAACTCATACAGAGTGTTAGATACTTCCCCTACACCAGCAGATACCTAGTTGCTTACCTACCATGGACACATTTCTGTTCCTGTACATTATAAATGCTTTTTGTAAAAGCAATAGACTAAAATATTTGTAAACTCTTAAAAAGTAACATTGATGCTAATTAGCAAAGTGATAATTAAGTACTTCCTCAGCTGCTAACACAAAGCTAAATAAATACAATACCCTTGGCCAACATGGAAGCCTGGGAAGAAAGTCTGTAGCATCATTTATACCCATAGTGAAAAGCAGAACCCCAGCAGCTAGCTACACCCAGGCAGCTGCCAGCTGTGCCTTTCACAAGGTGCTGCTCTGACAAGAGTTAGAGCTCACAGTTATGCAGGGATGGAAAGCAAAACCCAAACACATTCACTGAAACATCCTGCAGGTAGGCACATAAAAGCGAGTAAGCAAGATGCTACTACTTAAGATCCAAATATAGAACCTAGGCCCCAACATTTAGCACAGACATATAAAAAATATTGATTTTATTGATGAATTTAGCCTGAATTTGAGCCAATGGGGAAAAGCACACCAAAGCCTGCATATCAAATACTCATACCAACATTTCCTTAAAAAGCTTGAAACTCAAATCCAGACAAAGCTAAGAGCTCAGTTAGAAAGTGTCATTTGAGTTGGCATGGGAGAAGTTCAACCCTTTTCCCTTCACTGCCCTGGGGTCCCTGAAACACAGAGATGCTCTAGTCTGACAAGCCTCATGGTGTTTGGGAAGATTTGGGTGCTTATGCTAAAGACCATTTCTTTTTCAGCCCCAAGGCTTTCTCCCTCAGACACAGCTCCTAGGGATCACTCATACAGAACCACCTTCTGCATTCAAAAGTGGAAACAGAAAAAACAGTGCTAAGGGCTCCATGGCACAGTGAGGCAGCAAGAAGTGGGTAAACAACCAGGATAGCTTAAC